>NW_024412415.1:4239932-4324109 GCF_014898765.1 Herpailurus yagouaroundi
CTTTCTTTCTTTCTTTCTTTCTTTCTTTCTTTCTTTCTTTCTTTCTTAACTTTTGTTCTTAGGCTAGATTTCCATACAGTACAAAGGCTAATAATTAAAATGTATGCCTGTATATTTTCAAAACTTTTTGGGGGGAGGTAGGGGAAAGGTAAAGAACCTCACAGAAGGTTTACTCTCCAGGCCTCTCAACCCATTCCTCTTAATAACCAAGAATGGGGTGGGGGTGGGGGGGGTGGACAGTTGTGGTAATGGTACAAACTGCCTTCAAGCCTCAAAGCTGTTTAACTCCACAACATGCTAAATTAGTATTTCAGTCAGCCAGTTATTAGACTATAGCCTATATCACTTAGGTTGTAAGCTCAATTGAATATAATCTATAGACACCCTGTCCCCCACCCCAGGCTTGAGTTCCTATAAATAAACTGCTGTTCACACCCACTCTTTAACCTCGCCACTCTTGCCTTTCCTACCAGCTGCAATCTTTCTTCTCTTTGCTTCTTTTTCAAATTTTCAGTCTCACTACATATGCTTTTTTTTTTCCTTTTTTTTTTTTTAAAGCATCAGGCTCCCTAGATCAGTTCCAAAATAGGATTAAAAACAGAGAATAGAAAGAAATCTCCCCTCCTAGACTGACATACACAGTCACTCCTTACTATACTCTGTCTTCATTCACCAACTGTTTAAGTGTTAAAATTCAACCACTAACCTATGGTTACTCAATCGCAATTCCCTTCAGCTTTCTGTAATACATTGTTAATAACTGTTTCATCAAAGTTACTGTCTTTTATTATAAAGATGCTTCAGGCACTTGGCAATAAGTCCATATACTGAATAAGTTTCTATAGAGCAAAAGCTCAGAGAATTGTAATGTGTTCACTCCTTCTTTCCTTTCTAATGCAATGCAAGATTGTCAATAATTCTCAGGATTGTCATCTCTGTGAGGGACTGGGAAGTTGGCCCTCCCTCCCCAATTGTCTCTTGTCCTTCAGTGCTCTCTCCCCCACCCTGTCCATCTAGCTGACTTGCCTCTGGGTCCCTGCCGCACTGATTACACAGAGTTGGGAAGCAGAAAAGGCAGCAGTCACCATATCAAACAGACAATTTGCTAACACTCAAGTCACCAAATCCAGGAAACTTTACACATTAAGAGCACAAATCACTCTATCAACTCCCTGGTTTCTTTGGTTCTCCACATAAATAAGGAAGGGGGGCAGCAAAGGGCAAAGGAAGATGAAAGGTGTGGCAGAGGTGGTGAGAAAGGGAGAAAAGACCCCCAAAGAGACCAAATCCCCTAACAAGAAAACCAAGTTTGAGCTTAGCTAAATGTTACAACAACTTTTTAAAAAATGCTGTACCCAGTAGTCTCAAAAGAATGCCAAAGGGCTCTCAGACTTACATGGTCAGCGAGATTTGTAGAGGAGCCTGAAAGTTCTTCGTGATCTGACTTGGAGCTGCCGTCCCTTTCATCAATGACAAGGTCGATGGGCATTTTCCCCTTCAAACAGCTAATGTACCGATGGCAGAAGTTATCACACAGTTCGTGGACCTAAGGGGAGGGTCATGGTGGAAGGTTCAGCTCATGTTGTTGTTGTTGTTATTGTTTTGTTTCATTTTTAAAGGGAAAAAAATCAGGATGCAGGGTTACATTTGGAAAGAGCAACAGTGCAACCTCTTCCAAACTAACTCTAATTAATGGGTGTAATACTTGAAGGCGAGGAAACAATAGAGCAATTGTTGCAACAGATATTATTCTCCGGAGACTTCCCTGAGCAACAAGTTACAATAAAGGGAGTAGAAACAAGACTGGAAATAACTGGGTTCAGACTGGGAGTCCGGAGGTGGGGTTGGGGGGGGGGAATCCAATCTGATGATAACATCAAAATGTTAGAACGCTGGAACTGGGAACAGCATTGGCATTTGCGATTCAACAAGCTAAGAGTTTCATATGTTTCCAGGGGAAAGTGACTGAGCTGGAGAGCAATGTGAAGACAGCCCAGCGAGGATGATTTCCCCCTGCGTGTACCTAATGCGCGCTCTGGTCTGAGGGTGAGCTAAGCTAATAGAGACGCAAGCAGGCTGAATGTCCAGTAACACAAATGGTTTGCTGCATTTCAAAATAATCCTGAATGCCTAGGGAAAAAGACAGGGCGGGGAGGGGGGGTGGTGGGTGGCACACAGCAGAGCTGTCCTAATTCACCCATCCTCTGAGCCCTTGGGTTGAGGAGCAGTTTGAAGGAAGGACATAGTAACAAGTTGCTCAAAACCTCCAGGTGCTCAGTGCCTCAGCCTGGAGATTGGCAGAAGACATCCCGACTCAACCGAGAGAGGGAAGTGGCTAAATCAAAGTAGGGAGTGTCATTCCCTGCTTACCTTTTCTAACTCCAAGAGATGAAACCTTAGTACTTGTATTGCTTGGATCATCTGAAAGAAAAGTTTGGAGCGTGGAGTTAGGGCTCTGTGACTCAAAGCCCTGAGTGGGGGGTGGTGGGGGAATTGAGCTGGGGAGAAGAAACAGGCAAGTGGCCAGGCAAAACCCACACATCAAGAAATCATCAGAAAAACCAAGTGATTACTGATCATCTCTGCCTCATTGGCCACGGGGTAGGAATCTGACTCAACCTGAGCCGAGGCGTCTAATATCTTTGCCCCCTGTGTTCACTGAGCTATTTGGAAGGACTGCTTTCCTAGGGCCAGGCCTTCCTTCCCCGCCTGAGTCTTTAACCGTCCCCTCTTTCGACCTCAGGCCAAATTAAAAAAAAAAAAAAAAAAAAAAAAAAAAAAAAGCTTCGGAGAGAGAAAGCTTTTTACAGCACACCCAGCAAAACCCGTCCTTACTAAAGAAGGAAATACTCAAGATGAATGGTGAGGCAGGGCCTTTGAAAGCGGATTTAAGTACTTTTAATATTGAAATTGTGCAAATTAGCAAAAGAATCGCACCTAAAAGTGGCCTGCGCGGGCCTGCCCCCGGAGCCCGCGTCGGCCGCCCCGCCCGCCAACACACACACCTCCCAACTCCCTGCCCGCCCTCCGCTGGGCCAGCGGTTACTTCCTTCGGGTTAGCTGCTGGGGGCTCGGCTGCCTACCCTGGCAAAGAGAGGAAATAACTCACTTCTCGAAGCCTCACTCCCGGGCCGAGACCCGGGACTCATCCACTGCTCACACTCGGGGCGCTGTGTCCCCGCCTGCTGCTCGCTGGCCTCTGCTCTCCCCTACAACCACCCCTCACCCCTTACCTCCCCTCTTCCTTTCAAGGGCTCAAAACTGCTCCCTTCCCCCCCCCCACCCCCCACCCCCGTCGCTTTGGAGCCTCAAAACAGGGTTCTGCTCCAACTCCCCGGAGCTCCAGGGGCAAGTGGGTGCTTCCAGGCAAGGAAAGGGGCCCAGGCTGGGGAAAGGGAAGAAACAGTGAGCCTTACCAAATTGTCCAGCTCTGGGTTTGAGGAAAAAAGTGGCTTTTCCGCACGAACCTGGAAGAAGCAGGGAAAGTCAACATGAATTACCAGCCCAACTTGAAAGAAGGAAATCCCTGTCACGGACTAAAGTGCATGAGTGGGGAAGGTGGAGAGTCAGCGGCCGCGAAGAGGAGAGAGGCTTTGGTAAAACACAGGGCACAAACTAGTGCCTTAAAATAGTGCGGTTGCTTGAAAAAGTACTGGGCCTCCTGCTCCTAGCCCCATTAAGGGGTACCCGGAAATGCTGAGCTGCAGCTGGAAATTCAGGGCCCTGCTCCAGGCCCGAGGACCCTCTTATTCAGCCCTCTAAGGGACAGTGGCTCTCAGCCTTCCTCACCTTACTGCCCGCGCTGACCGCCCCACCAGGCGCCCGGCTTCCTCCCCTCCCAGGCACTCTCGGGTGCCTCACCACCCCTATCCCCAATTCTTGTTCTAGTAGCTGCAGGCGGGGAAAAGGCCAAGCCCCAGATTAGGAGCAGGTCAACTTTAATTCGAGGGTCGAGCCCCTGTATTCCTGGCTGGGGGGAAAAACAAACACCCATATTTATCTCCGCTTCCAGTTCGCCTCCAGGCTCAGGGATGGGGAGGAGGCGTAGCGCTCGGACTGGGCCAGAGGAACAGATCGGGTGTCCCTGCCTTTTCCTCCTCTTTCATGTAAAGCTCTGAGGAAAGGGGAGGGGGTGGTGAGGGTCTGCAGGAGGGTGAGTGGGTCAAGAAGGCTGGACCTGCTTGGCGAAGACCGCGATGTCCTCGTTGAAGGAGTCGGAGGAGCAGACGTCTCCGCCGGCCACTCCGGGTTCCCGGGGAGTGCAGGTCGCCAGCTCGCACTTCTCAAAGACCAGAGCTAACAGAGGAAACAACGGGTGCCTAACGGGCAGCGCCACGCAGAGACACACACACGGAGACGGGGTGCAGAGGGGAAGGAGCGAGAACTGTAATCAACAAGTTTGGAGGGTTCGGATTCCTTCTTTCATAAAACAAGCACGCATCACACTTTACAAGCCTTCCTCAGTCAGCCGAGCCTGGGCCAGAAACAGAAAGGAAAAAACGGCCTGGCCCTTTCCCTCCGCTCAGGAGTCCCTCAGGTCTGGTGGGAGAAGCCCCTGGCCACTGCAGCCCGCCGAGTAAGAAGAGCCTCAGTGGGAAATAACGAAACATCCGAGCAGCTCAGGCAGTCTGGAGCCCGGAGCTGATCCAGACCCAATCCCCATACTACAGAGGCCGCAGAACCAACCCCATACCCAGTCCTGACCTCTCAAGAATGGAATACTACGGGTTTTTTTTTTTTTTTAATTGCTTTAGCTCTGCACATTAATGGCCATTTCGAAGGAGGCCGAAGGCTTCACCCACATAGACGCCCGAAGTGGCATTTCCTAAATCTAAATCGGAGAGGGTCCTTTTCTAACCTCTCTACCCCCTTGCCTTATAAACTTGCTTGCTCTACTTCTAGTAAAGCCCGGGCGTGGGGGCCAAAATAATAGGAATGTTAAACGCCGAGGAGCTTCCTTCCAAAGACCACATTTCTCCAGCAGGCAAAAACAAATAAATCGAGTGTTAAAACTTGGAAGTGTGCGTGCGCGTCTGCCCTTTGTGTTCCTTCGGGCGGTTTAGCTCCACTTCGGGATGCTTGCGGCCTCTGGCTTCAGGCTCCGTGGCCGTTGACCAGCCGTCCCCTCCCCTCGGCCAACCGCCGCCTTCCCCACCTACTCTCAACTGGGAGAGCCCGAGCGGTACACTTTTGGACCGGGCACCGCCATCCCTGTCCGAATTCTCTCAGGATATAAAACGCGGAATTGCCAGCCATCTCCCTCACTCCTCCTAAGAGCAGCTCTGTGCAAGCAGCAGTCCCTTCCACCCCGCTGCACTTCAAGGTCTACCCCCTTTATTTACAGAGAATTAAGAAGTGGGTGATTAGGACTTCCTGGCCGACAGAAGCAGCCCTGATCCCAGCTCAAGCTGCATTTAGTGACTCCCAGACTCTCGGTAGGAAACAGAAGAGGGGGGAAAAAAACAACAAAGTTGCTCCTCATCGGCAGGAAACTTTCTCCTTCGTCAAGGCCTCTGTTAGGGGGCCTGGAAGGACCAGCTCTGCGTCCTTTGGCCAGGAATCCCGTCCTTGGGGAGAAGGCCCTGGCAAGATTCTCAGGACTCAGTCACTCTGGGTTGTGGGGTCCGGAGTGACTGGGCTATGGGGGTGGAACAGGCTTTATCTTTCGGGGATTTACACTTCAGGCGAAGAAGAGCAGGCCCCCTTCTCTCCTTTCTGAAGGCAAGCGGTCCCCCCCCGCCCCCCCCCGCAGAAACAACTCCCCACTTAGCCGACCATCCCCTCAACCCCCAAGGAGACGAACACACACTCGCACTCACAAACAGTATGCTGGGTCGGGAGGGGGGGGGGGCGGTTGGTTTACCCATAGATCGCGTCCTTGTCCCGCTTCAAGGCGTCGTTGACAGCGGATCCCATGCTGGCCGGCATGACATTGGGGTGCGGGGCGTGCGCGCCGTAGTGCTGCGTGGCGTGGAGCGGCGGCCCGTGGTTCAGGTGGTGAACCGGAGGGATCGGCCGCGGCGCGTGAGGGTCTCCGTACATGGAAGCAGGCACCCCTACTCCGTCCATCCCGCCGTAATGGGGCAGCTCATCGTACTGTCGGAACCCGGCAAAGGGGAGGGGGGCGCAGGAGGTGAGGGAGAGCCAAGGGGGAATAGAAAAAGAAGATGGGAGAAGAGAGCCGGGAGAGGAGTGGGGAAGGAATAGAGGAAGGGTGGAGGGAGACAGGCGAAGGGCAGCGGGGGCAGGCAGGAGAGAAAGAAAGAGAGAGAGAGAGAAATAAAAACAAAGTCAGAAAGGAGAAAAGTACCGAGCACGAGTTGAACACACAGAAACCAAACCAGCCGAAACAACGAGTTGAAAGTTGCGGGGGGAAATGTTTTTAAATTTTAAAATGAAAAAGTATGAACCAAGAGCAGCGTTTAGAGCAGGGAGAGGGGGCAGTGAGGCCAGGGACCGAGGGGGCGCCGGGAGGTCCCGCTCGGGCCAGAGGCAGCAGAACCATAGCGAGCCAACCGAGGGAGAAGTGGAGTTAGTGTGAGAAGGAAGCCCCGGATCCCACCCCTAACCCCCCTTCGCCTCCTCCCGAGGATCCAATAAATCAAAAGGCGAAATGAAACAAAATAAAGAGAAGAAAAACGCTAATAATCAGGAGGAGAACGCCGAGGACGAGGGAAGACTGGGGCCAGTGCCTCCCCGGGGGCAGGGAGCGGAGGGGAGGGGGGGGGAATAACGTGAAAGTTACCAGAAACATTATTTAGCAGCGGATTCCCTGCGTCCTTGTCAATTTCAGAGACAAAACAAGCAGCCCAGGCTAGTCTAGGCGGCGGCGCAGCGGCTGCGGCAGCGCGGCCCCAGCGGCGGCCCCGGCGGCGGCGGCGGCTCCTACGCAGCCCGTGCCCGCCCCGAGCCGCGGGAGCAGCGGCGGCAGCGGCGCAGCAGCGGCAGCGGCGGCAGCAGGAGAACCGGGGGAATCGCGCTGCTGGGGTAAAAGCTGGAGCGAGGCGAAAGCGTGTAACAATTGCACACGCACACACACCACTCACACGCACTCGCCGCCCGCCCGCTCGCACAGCGCTGGAACACGCGCGCCCAGACACGCACACACGCACGCACACACACTCGCACACACGCAGAGGCACGGGGGGGAAAAGCCGATGAATAATTTTGCTGCTATTTTTTTAAATACTGGCCGCCATCATCAAGCAGCGAGCAGCAGCAGCAGCGTTGAAGGGAGAGGAGGCATCGGGACAGGCCCCTCTTAAGAGAGGATTTATATCTAGGTAAGTGTTGGAGATTTAAACCTACCCTTTGCGCCATCAGTCTGCGCTCCAATAAACTCCTGGATGTGTCGTATATTTAATATCCCAGTCCGGATAAGAAAGTGATCTAGGCTGAAGATTCCTTTTTTTTTTTTTTTTTTCCAAACCAAAAAGACTTCTCCCAATTCTCCAATATGTTATTTTTAGGGGGGGGAAAAAAAGCCCAGGCAAGACAACGAAGATGTTTTTTTTTTTTTCTGTGATATTTCTTCTTTTTCTCTTTTTTCCTCTTCTTCCTCCTCCTCCTGATCTTCCTCCTCCTCCTCCTCCACCTCCTCCTCCTCCCCCCTCCCCTCCTCCTCCTCTTCGGGCCTCCTTTCCCCCTCTTTCTCTTCTCTTCCCCTCAGTTGAAAAAAAAAAAAAAGAAAGAAAAGAAAAAGAAGAAAAAGAAGAAAAAAAAATTGTCAAGCCCCCGAACTGAAGGTTACGAGCGGCCCGTCAGCAGCCCACATGTAACCGAACTGTCGTGTTTCATGGCTTTTTGCCACTCCAGCTGTCAATCAAAGCCCGGAATGTCAAGGTAGTGAATGAATGATGGTTGATGATGATGAAGAGGAGGAATCTTTCAGACCCGTTTTTTTTTTCTTCCAGTAAAACTCCGCGAGGGGTTTCTGCTTCTTGAATTTTTTCCTCCCCCCTCCCCCCCTCTTTTAGCTTGGCCCCCGCGGAATCTATGATATGATCCTCTCTCTTTAAAGTATCGTTCAAAGAAAGCAGAGGGGAAAAATCAAGAAAAAAATTGAATAGTTTGCAAAAATTGGACTTCCTCCCCCCCTTTCCTGGTAGGTATTTTGTCTCTCCCTCTCTCTCTTTCTCGCTCGCTCGCTCTCACTCGCGCTCGCTCTCTCGCGCTCGCTCTCTCGCGCTCTCTTTCTCTCTCTGGGAGATGAGTGAGTGTCAGTAGGTGTTGGCAGGTTGGCTGCTGCCTGGCTTATAGAAGAGCCTCAGTTTGGCGGCGCGGGTCGGCGGCGGGAGAACGAAATGACGGAACCCGGAAGTCGTGGTGGCCATAGCCCGTCGTACGGCGGAGACACATCCCGGGAGTGGGGAGCGGGAGCGAGGAGGAGCGCGCCGCGCCGAGCCTCTGATATGCAGCGAGTGCGATCGGACGGCCCCGGCTGGGGGGGCGGGAGAGAGAGAGAGAGAGAGGGCGCGCGCATGCGGGCGGGCGCGCGCGAGCGAGGAAAGAGGGAGAGAATGAAGAGGACAGGGAGAGCGCAGAGAGGAAAACTGCAGAAAACCACAGGGAAAGTACGGTACAGCCTCAGATCTTCTAAATTTTTTTTTTTTCAAACTTCTAGTTCATTTTCCCATCACACCAGGCTCAAGCCTAACGGGGTCGTGTTGGGGACGATTGGAATGGCGATCTTGCTTTTGTTCCTTTTAATTCCGCGGGCCCCTGTGCCTCTGCCAGCCGATTACTGCGCCCCTGAGGACTTTCTGCTAACATCCAGGGGCAGCTGGCTGTGCAAATCGTACCACTGCCGGCCTAGAGGTTTTTTTGTTTGTTTGTTTTCGTTTTTGTTATTTTTAAGTGGTACTTTCTTCCCTGTGCACATCCAGCGCTCTTGTCAACATTTATTTTTTTCAGGACAAGAAGAGATCAGCTTAACTCCGCACTGTCTCCAAGCGGTGCGGACAAGGGCCACCCTGGAGAGTCTCTGGGGGCCGCGATGGAATTGGGAGGGAGGAAGTGGGGAGGAGTCGTTTGGGTGTTTGATGTTGTCTGATGTCGCCAGGAGGGAGAGTGTGTGTGTGTGTGTGTGTGTGTGTGTGTGTGTGTGCGCGCGCGCGCGCGCCACTAGTGTGCGCTTCCGAAGTGGATCTCACTTAGAGCTGGGAAGCACCGGATAGAGAGGGAGGGAGAAAGATGCCATTCAAGGAGAATTGGCCGGTACTCCCTCCCAGCTTTGTTGTGGTCGCCCAGGGCGCAGAGGCCGGAGAGCGGTATCGCCAGCTAAAGGTTGTGTTAATTATACCGTACAATTTCGCGGGATCGGGAAGACCGGCCGACTACGAGCGAACTTTTCCAAAAAGGGAAAGGACGAGAGTTAGGGGCAGGGGGGAGGAAGGTAACTATCCTACACTGTTTTGTGTAAAAAGTTAGTTCTGGCGGGTGTCTCACCCAATCCCCGGCAGGAGCTGCACCCAGCCTCACCTCGACGCCGCCGGTTTCACGGTGGCGGTGCGTCAATCACTCCGAGCCTCGAGCTGGGGGCGGAGTTATGGTCACCCTGCGCGCTCTGCGCAGCTGCCCCCTCCGCCCCCCCCCCCCCCCGCTCCCGCCAGCCATGCAGTCCTGCCCTGGTTGCTCCGAGCGCACCCTCTACTCAGCAACTCGCTCTTGTCCGGTTCATGGTCCCTGGCTCAGGGAATCGAAAACAGACTGTTCCTCAACAGCCGACTCCCTCTCCAACTTTGAATTCATTCTGGATAGTAGAAAGTAGCATATTTTCCGCGCGCAATTTTGACCCGACTTCCCGGGGGATGGGAAGCACAGAGAAAAATAAAGCAGTGTGTGTGTGTGTGTGTGTGTGTGTGTGTGTGTGTGTGTGTGTGTGAGAGAGAGAGAGAGAGAGAGAGAGAGAGAGAGAGGCGCGCGGATGGGGTGGGGGGGGGGCTTTACATCTTCTCTGCTTCACTGTAAGCTTTCAGGCAACACTCAACTGAGCTTAGATCGCAGCCTGCAGAGACTCCAAGCTAAGTCGGAGAAATTTGGCCCCGTTTTAATAGGGCTGGGGAATGAGCTCCGGAGGTCAATAAAGCCCTCCAAAAATGATGAATGATTGAGCACCTGTGATGATGATAGTGATTACCAGAGCAATTAAACAGTTTGATTAAATGAGCCATCATAACAATGATGTCTGCGGGAAATCGGCCCTCACATATAAAAATAGTGCGGTGGGGCTGTCAGAGGCGAGGGTAGCGCGACGCCAGGGAGCGGGGCTGTGGACCTCGGGTTATTTGCCGGGGTGACCACAGCAGGGGCCGGCCCGGCGCTCGGAGCTTCGGAGAAGAGAGTCTAGACCAGATTTTCAGCCACTTTTACGCCGGGCTTCAAGCCTGTATGATCCAACGGGTATGAAATCTGCAGGTTGTGGGGAGGGTCCGTCCCCCTCCACCTTTTCATTTTTTTTTTCCCTAGAAGAACTCCAAGATTAAAAGCATCCTCCTTATTTGTTGCTGAGTTGCTCGTCGACATGTAAGAAAAGGTGAGTAGAAAAGGAAAGAAGACAAAAAGAAAAAAAAAAGTTGTCTTGCAGAATTTTGTTTCAAGCGGCAGTTATGAGAATTCAGTTTAGCCGGGGCGGGAAGGCTGAGAGAAAAATAACAATCTAGTCTCCGCCTGCGGAGGGTTTTCTACTAGAGATCTTGAAATTGCTGTTTCCGAGTTCCCCGTGCAGCGCCGCTGAGAAGTTCATAGTGATTTTTAGTTATTCTTCCAGTTGTTCGTATTTTCAGTATTGTGTACGTATTGTCGCCAATAGGGTTATTGTTGTTTTAAACAGCCTGTGTAGTAAGCGTCACTTCTCTTTTTAAAAAGGAACTCAATTTCCTTGATAAACGCTCCTTTTATAAAGATCAACTTGGAAACAAATCTCTACATTGCCGAGTTTAAACACTGAAGGTTTCTACCTTATGCTGCCTTTACCACCACTTTTTTTTTCATAATGATACTGTGAAGTGAGTTAGCATCCCCCACAGCCTTTGTTTTTAAAAACTTCACGAGTGTTAAGAAATATATAAATTTCATACTTGGCAATGCATTCGGGTAAAAAACAATTCAGAGCAATTGATGATTTCTGTATTTTCAAACAGTTGGTAGGCTAATAATGGGTTGGTTATTCCGTGATAATCTTGGGTTTTACAAAAGAAAGAAGGCTGAAACTCGATTTTTCTTGTGTTTTAATCCTTTGGGCAAGGCAGAAGTCATTTTAACCCGAACTCCTTTCTTCCTTACTTTCTAATATTCTGTAACTTCTTTTGCATTGTATTGCATACATTAAAGCAAACTACAGGGATAATCTGGTTGATGTAGGAGGGAGATAGAAATAGGACATTTTAAGATAGAGTCAGAGGGAAAAAACAAAAACAAAAAACCACAATCATCTTTAACTCCGAAGACTTCAGTTTAGAAGTGCGAGTGTTAAAAATGAAGCCCGAATGGAGGAAAGTCTGCATGATTTTAAAATTCACTGATTGCCTAAGGAGAGAATCCCGAATTTCATGCGACTAAAGAGATTTCACTTACCTAGTTGCATTCATTTATGAAACTGTACGTGTAAAATAGCATCGCAGGGCAATAGATTACACACAAGATCAAGTTGGAGGTGATTCAGGGTGTCCGTTCTTGGTCATTCTGATGAATTCAGACTATTACTTTTAATCACCAACTTGCTGATGTTTTATTAACAGAGCTAAAAAGCATTTAAGAACTTCCTGATATCCCCCTACCTCCTTCAGTGTTGCCGGTCCGATAGGAGCGATTCCAAAGCAGTGGGGTACACACACTTTCTGATTTCTAGCCTGATAATTATGCTGCTGATGCTCCAGTCTCACTCAGCCTCTGCACCCCCACCCAGGCGGAGAGGCTCATCTGTTCTTCCACATTTGGGGTGAAGGGAAAGTAGGTGGGGCAGGCCCTGGAGACAGGCGCGAGATGGGGGTCGCAGGAGGCGGCGCACACCTCCGTCAACAGTCAGCTCCCTTTGCCCAGGCTGGAAATGGTTTTAACAGGCGGTAAAATTTCATCTTGCGGTGTCAAATTGGGGTCATTTTGGGGTTAGAGTTCTCAGTGTCCGAGAGGAGCTGTCCAGCTGCGTGGGGACTCATTAACTGCAAAAGATCTGTTTCAGTAAAAACAATTCAAAGACAATCAGAAGGCTAAAGACCCTCTACAAATCGCATTTTACAAGTGCCCCAGAACAAATATGGATGCTGAAACCTATTTCTTCAGAATCCCAAATCTGCTACTTAGCTCTGGAGTGGGGGTGGGGCACTGTATTAAAAAAGAGGTGAAAGGGAGGGGACCTGATCTGGTGGGGGGGGGGGGGAAAGGGCGGGGGGATGGGCCTCTCAAATTTAAGAGTCTAGTCTGTTTTTAATCACTTCTTTCTTATTGAAGCATCCCTAAGACTTCTGAGAACTCCTTCTTTTCTATTTTTCCTCTTCTTTTTTGACTCAACATGGAATGCTATTATAGGCAACATTTAAGACTTAAAAAGAATATTTGAATCCCAATACAGTTACTCAATTTAAAGGGCACTAGCTTTATGGAGAGTACTTAATTTGAAATGAGCATTTATGAACCTAGACTCTATTTTAGGTGAATTGGCCCACCTTCCTTAAGAAGTCTGTGCTCCTGTTTGATCTTTTTTTTTTTCTTCCAGAAAGTTATAGGTCCTCAGCACAGATAACTTCAAATTCCTCAGAACTGTGAGGTCCGAAGTGTTAATCTGTGTATTAAAATCACTGGGTTTAAATCCTTTTTGTCTTCCTACAATAGTTAGAATAATTGATGGCTTGCTAGAGGAGCAAATAAATCCAACCTTAATCTTATTTGTAACTTTAGTTAATGTTTTGAATTGGGAGTATTTTGGGTTAAGCAGGTGTGTGTGTGTGTGTGTGTGTGTGTGTGTGTGTGTGTAGGTTCTGTTTTTCTGTTTGCTGGTATGGAAAAAAGATATCATTCCTTTGATTTTAAAAATGTTTCAGTTAGAAGGAAAGTGCAATTTTAAAGGAGAAGCTAGATGTGTGCGATGCTAGAGTTTTTAGAATAAAACAAAATCGGTACTTTGAAGTATTATTTGAAAGAAGTTTTCTTTCCTTCATTACTGACCTGAGCAAGTAAAGAGGATCATAGTATTTCATTCTTTGTCACTCTCTCTTTGGACTTCACCTCTGTCACTAGGTCTTCTCTCTCCATCTGTTTCACTGTTCTTTGAGGTCTGAACGCGACAGTGAATTTTTGTAGTCTAATTCTTTCTCCAAGCTTACCAAAGGCTTTATAAATTGTCATTCAGGATGTTTGATTGCAGCCCTGCAGAGGCAGCCTTGAGCCCAGCATCACTGGGACAAAGGCAGAGGGACTCTCTTCTGCTCCAGACCTGCTGGCTGACAGTTGGAATTTTTGATATATATTTTATTTGGCGGTTCCAATAATGTGTTTGCTTCTCCCTCCCCCATTCCCTTGCAGCCATCTATTACGTTAAAAATATCTCTTCTCTATAAACCTCAGCTCATCCTTGTGAACTGTTCTTGACCTTCCCAGCCATGTGCCAGCATCTCTGGAAGTTGGACTAGGAAGAATTACACTTCTTTCCTTACCTGCTAACTTTGCTCACTCTCTTCCTAGTTGGGATCAAGAGATAGAAGGGGACCTTTTTTGTTTGTTTTTTGGTCTTTTCCTCACTTCGGCTTTCTACCATGTATTCCCCCACCCCCATTAACAAGAAAGTACTCCATAATTTATTGTCTTAACTAAGATATGGTAGAATCATTGTGCTTTCTTTCCTTTTACTCTATCTTATGTCTTATTTCTCCCAATTTTAGCTGCTTCACCATCTCGCAGAAGTAAAGTATTTCAATAAATAGCCCTCTAGCGCTATCTGGCGGGGCTCCAAACACGACGTGCGCTCGCTCGCTCTCGCAGTCTCTGGCTCCTTCCCGCGCTCTCTTCCTTCCTCCCTTCTTCTTTCTCTTTCTCTAGTTTCTTTGGCTTACTATCTTGATCCTTTTCCTCTTCTTTCCTCCTGCTGCCCTTCTAGCTCCAACCCCTACTCCCAGCGCAGATGGCTTGGAAAGATCCGGTCAGAGGCTGATACCCTCAGAACCAGGTGATGCTCCGGCAAAGGAGCTCTTACAGGGCTCCCACCTTCACCCAGTGTGGGTCACCCGCCACCTTTGTCTTTGATTAGCATGCGGGTGTTGCTGAAAATGTTGCTTGTGTCCCAGCGTCTCAGCTGGTAGTGGTTTGGAGGGGATTAAAACTGCATTTGTGAAGTTTGGAGGAAAGAAATCAGACACTGGAATCCTGACTAGTGGAGACCAGCTAAGTTTTAGGTCGGGAGGCCTAGGCTCAGTGTGAGTTTAAAGAAAGGGTCCCAGAACTTCTCAGGGAAGGGGTTGGGGAGCAAGCAGCAGCTCTCGCCTGGACTTCGGAAGAACACTGGGCACTCATTCTTCACCCCCATCCCCAACACTTTCTCCTGCCTTCGGGATGCCTATATCATATAATGCACTGCTCAAGTTTGTATCCTGGGCCTGTCCAAGATTTCTTTTTCAAAATGAGCTAGCTTTTCCAGCCCCCACCCCATGACCACATCAAATTTAAAGAGCAGTGGGAAAGAAAAGTGGGATGGAGAGAGAGAGCTCACTGGCGAGCCCACCGGGCAGAGAAGAGAAAGCCAACACAGAAACTGCAGGAACTCACGCTTGAGGATGCAGTACTCACCAACGTCCTCCCGCCTTTCTCGAAGAGATTTGTCTTATTTCTTATTGTGGTTTTTGTTATTTTTTTTTAAACAGTAGCCTATAAACCCTCAGCGGGGTGTGGAAAGCAATCAGAGGGGATAGGGGAGAAAGGAGAGATCCAACTTCAACTGGATGCTTTAGATACTCTCTTTAAAATTCTTATTCTCCACCCCCCACCCCCAGACACACACCACATTCTAAGCCTTAGAAAAATCTTCAGTTCTCCCTTTGAGCAAATCTCCCATGAAACTGAGGAAAGGATATGGGGCCTGGGGAAGATTTAGACTCACTCAACTTTCTTGCATTCTCTGAAATTTAGTTTGGACCTTGCAAAGTAAAAGTGAAAACCATATTCCACCCAGCGGCTACTTGAAATGAGGGGCGCTCAGCCTGCAGTGTATGTGATCACCAAAGACCCCTTCCTAATTCTGAAATTCTGCCCCCTCCCCATAATCTCAAAAAATGGAATAGAAAGTAGGGTGTGTGTGTGTGTGACACAATCGTAGGTTTTGTTTCTCAAGATTTGCCTCCCCTCCAAGCCCCCCAACACCACAGGAAGAAACTGGTGTAATTAATTGAGGACTGTTATGAGGTCATCATTAGCTAAGGTGCAAATAATTGCAGCCCATTTTTACTTAAAATTGACCAGCCCCAGAGTGATAGATCGATTTGGAGTATAAAAATGATGTATCAAAACATCAATGTCGATTATTTGAAATATTGTAGTCGAATTTTTGTATTGCTTCATCGGTTAAGTGTCTGAAAGTGCAGTGTTCAAACATATATTTATGTTGTCAATACTGTCAGAACTGTCACTTTCACTATCCTGGATTTGTACTACATTTCGAATTTACTCATTTACATAAAATGCCCACCCTAGGATTCTCCCACCCCCATTCCATCTCTCTCTTGCCTCCCATCTCTGGAAAATCCGTGTCAGTTTCTTCAAAGGACTCAGTAATCTTTGCCTAAGCTAAAGTGTGCACTGCCTCTTTTACTCAATTTTCCACATCGGATTACATGTCTTTTTCACCATTTCTAACTTTCAAAGGGAGCCTTCCTCTTTCTTCCCAATTCTGCCTACTCCAGCCTTTTCTCCGAAATAGTATGTAGCATTTGGAAAGCTTCTGGTTTAAATATCCACATCTCAGCTCCAAATAAACCAGTTAGGTAGAAAAATGGAAAAACCGGACTTCAACGTACCTCCACAGCGCACTCGTGTAAACCAGGCTGTTGCCGGGCACACGTCCTCCCACGTGTCAGAGTCCATCATCAAATTACCTGGAAGACTGAAACCTTCCAGGGAAAATGAATTTGAAAACATAAATACGTTTTCTTTTACTTAGAAGCTGTGATAGGAGAAAAAGAAATAATACATATAGATGATCGGCACGCTTTACCTTTAAAAGCTTTTGAACTCAATCAAAAGACACAAGTTGGAAGCAGAATTGACAGTTTTAATTCTACCCATTTTCACCTGGCACGTCAGATCAGAGGCAATCATTTATTTTAGGGGGGGCGGGTGTATGGGAAAGCCTGATGGAAAGCTCGAATCCACTGAAGTCTCTATCCTAAAAATCACAGAGAAATTAAGACACTTACTGAAACGCAAACATTCCATTGCTCCACACTTAGTCTAAACTAATTGAAATTTATAAATTCACATTCTGCCTAATTTTATGCTTTTTTATTTTCTAGGATTCCCTCCAAGTCTGATAGGAAAGACAGGGCCACTTCTGGATGAGCTGTAAGGATGCGTTTTCATTTCCACAACATTGAAGCACTTTTTATAAACCTTGTATTGTACTTAAATAAATCTATCTGGACATTAAGAGAAGTGACTCATACAACGATAGCTTGGCTTTGTGCTGTCAATCCTAGCATTAAAAAAAAAAAAAAAAATCCAGAATCCTCCTGAGAAGCTTTTCCATAGCCACTCATTTCTCAAAACAAACAAACAAACAAACAACTAAAAACAAGAAAAACTAGAAAAAGCAAAAGAAAGTTTACTGTATGCATCTGGGTGTCTTCTTGCGCATTTATAAATGTCTCCCAGCCCCGCTTGCTGTGTTGCCTCCCTCCTGCCACACACTCTAAGGCAGAGGCATCGAGGGATCGCCCCCAGAGAGTTGTGTTTACTTAGGTTTTTTTAATCTCTCCACCATGTATGACAAGTGTTACTTCAAGAAATTCATCAGCCTTCTACAGATACTTCCAGGTTTTGCTGTAATGATCTGCAGAAGAGAACTGCCATCACTTTCTCACATCCCAAGGTGTTGCAGGAACTCAGAGAAAGGGGAGAGTGGCTGAAACGCTTAATTACAGAGGGGGAGGGAGGAGCGCAAGGCGGGGACGGAGGGAGGAGGGAAAGGAGGAAGATCCTTTACCTAGCCTGTACCTGGAGAGAGCTCTGAATCCTCTCAGTGGAAATTTGGGAAAGGTATTGTTGCCTTTTTTTTTTTTTTTAATGCCTTTGGGGAGAAGTGATACCCTTGTGTAACAATTAGCTCAGACAATAAAAATAATTGGAAAATCAGTTGGAATTTCTGAGTTTTTAATTACGTTTAATTTTGTGCTAAGCCGTAAAATTACGAATGCCCCTCAATTAAACACTCTCCTCTTGTAAAGCGTTTAACAACAATTATTCCTTAATCAGTCTGAATGTGAGTCACAAATGATGCTTTTCCACATCAAAGGGACGTCCTTCGACGTTACCTTTTAGTCATAAGTAAGAGGATTAATTCCTATAATTAGAGGGATAAATATGTGCATAAATACATCTCTCACTCTCCTTAAATACACACACACACACACGCACACGCACACGCACACACACACACTTTCACTCTGTGTGAGACGTGGCCGGCTCTGGTAGGGTAAGGGTTTTTAATTGTCCTTCTTTGCCTGACATCCCTTTGCTGGCCGGCGAAAGCAACCAAGGAGACCTGGGAGTGAAGGACAGACCTCCACAGAGGTACGCATACACAGGTCAGGCAGGAGGTGCAAAGCGAGGGGGTCCCAAGGCCCCCGCCAATTCCAACATGACCCTCCCAAGACAATAATCCACTCCGCACCCGTGCCCCTGCCCAACGCGGCAAGAGTTCTCTTCCTGTCGGTCCACTCGCCCAGAAGACCGGGGTCCCTGCCCTAAGCCGCACACCAGGTTGATTCTTCAGGCTACAAATAAAAATTGAGCATGACCTTTTAAACCTCCTGTGTGAATATCTCATTTACCTAATGACTTTATGTCACCTAGGAAGAAGGTCAATTTCCTCTTAACCTTTCCCCTGCTGCTGCAGTAAGCATTCTTCCCTAATCAATGGTGGCTGGAATAATCAATTCCCATTTTATGATCGCTGACAAACTCAATCTCTGGGCAGGGTGTGAGCACTGGGGCCGGGACAGAGGTCTCTCTGGGTACGCCCAGCTCCGCCCGGCGCCAAGGGAAGCCGCTCTCTCTTCCGTGGAGTTCAGAGACCTTGGCAAACCTCCCTCCCCCAACCGCCTTCGTGACTTCTGAGTTGTCACTAATCCGAACCTGATATTCACCAGAGCTCCTTCGGTCACCGACAACGCTCCCCGCTGCTGCTGGGCCTCCCACCTACCCCTCCTCAGCGTGTTTTCATTTCAAAGTCCGCTGGCTGGGATTGCCCTCGCCCAAACGGGGTGTGTGCGTGTTTCATTTATATTTAAAAAATTATTTTTGCCTTCATCAGCGTCGATCTCTCAGCCTTCACTCTTAGCCCCGTAACTTTGCATAAACAAAGCAACAACAGAAGCTCAGAGTGGGTGGATTCGTGTGGAAATGAAGTCAACTGGCAGAATGCTCTCTCTTTCTTTCTTACCTCCTTTCTTTTTTTCCCCTTCCTTCTCTCATTTTCCCTCCTCTCCTCTTACCTCCTTCCTTCTCCACCTCCCCCGCCCCCCCCCCACAGCACCCATTTATCCTAAAAGATTCGTTTATTAGATGCCGCTTTACCTCTATTCCGATTTCCCCAGTCTGGGGAAACTACCAGGAAATTTACGGTATCAAAGTTAATTTAAAAGAGAATTTAGGGTAAGTTCACAGTTACTTATCTTTAAAAGGCCTACATAGGAGCCTAGTTCACCTCCCAATCTCTAATAAAGTAGAAGCTGACTTTGCCACACACAGGGCTTGTTTGAAAAGAGGGATCTCATAGCACTGGTTCAGCATATGACTCACTGGGATCTTTTCCCCCTCATTCTGTCCCAACCAGATTTTCACTTACTACCAAGTCCTGATGAAGCTGCTGCTGATTATCTGACAGTCTAAACACCTGCATAGCTAGGGTTCAAGTGGCAGGAAAATCACTTTTCTTAGAAAAGATGGCCACCACCAGGTTTTTTTGAGATTTCTTATGACTACTCAGCTAGTTAAAACTGAGATCCAAACTGAACTTTTTCTCCTGAGAGTGTTCTCTCAAGGCCAGGTGATGGCCTCTGAAAAGGTAACTAAAATGCCCCTTCTCTTAACTCATAGCACCTCATGACTTCTGGGCAGTCTGCTAGAATTGGGAAGTTTGTCAAGTGGCCAAAACAAAAATGTAACTATTCTACTTTAAAAAGTGGAATGAAGGATAGATCACCTACTCTGGTGTAAAAAAAAAAAAAATAGAAAAGAAAGAAAAAGACATTTGAGTTCAAGGTGAGGCGTATCCAGGCCAAAACACTGTTTACTCAAGAACAGCTTTCTCATGTCTGGTTAGCAGGACTGACCAATCTCGCACTCCAGCCTGCGTGAAACTGAAACTTCCACTCCTGCCTGGGGCTGAAGGTGCCAGAGTCCTGACCTCTGAGAGACCGTGAGGACCGGCCAGCTACAGGACTTGACCTGGGATGCAGCCAGGCCAGGTTCCCAATAGTTCACTTCCCTTCTTGCTTCATACCAGGAAGTACATTTGCAAAGCTAGTTGAGTTAGATTCTGGGTTTAAATGGGTGTTGAGGACCGGTCAAGCCCTGAGTCACACTTCATAACAGTCTGGCTTTTAGATTTGTTTCATATTCCCAACGACTGAACTACTGACTTTTTGGGAACATAACCTGTTTGTAGGTCAAGAAATGCTTGTACAGGAAGAGTTCCCCATTACTATGAGTCCTAAGTGGGACTTTTATTTCTATTTGACAAGGGAGTAGACAGATTGGGGATGGGTCCCCTGACCTCAGATAATTACTACAGTCTTCCCCCATATGCAAAAATTTTTTTAAAGTTTATTTATTTTGAGAGAGAGAGCAAGCAGGGGAGGGGCAGAGATAGAGAGAGTGAAAGAGAATCCTAAGCAGGATTCTGCCAAGAGTGCAGATGCAGGGCTTGAACCCAGAAACTATAAGATCATGACCTAAAACAAAATCAAGAGTTGGATGCTTAACTGACTGAACTACCCAGGTGCTGCTCATCTTAAGCAAATTTAATTTTCATGCAAGGAGTAACTTACAATCTCTGATCATTCACTGTATGAGAATTTCCCTTCTTTTTCTTTTTTCTTTTTAATGTTTATTTTTCAGGGAGAGACAGAGTGAGAGCAGGGGATGGGGCAGAGAGAGGGGGAGACACAGAATCCGAAACAGGCTCCAGGCTCCGAGCTGTGAGCACAGAGCCGCCTCTGGGCTCAAACCCAGAGACCATAAGATCATGACCTGAGCCGAAGTCAGACGCTTAAAGGACTGAGCCACCCAGGCGACCCCTCTCTTGTTTCTTATCTTAAGGGCCCTCACAGGGATATTGAAGAATATGCTTAATACTAGTTTTTGGTTTCACTTCATTTAAACATCTTCCATTCTGCTCACTTTTTCTATAGTCTACTGGAACACTTTGCATAGTCTTGGGCTTTGATCTAATTCCAGCATGAGAAATAGGAAAATCCAATCAGCAGTTTACTCCCCACTATACACTCAATTACTCTTGAGAAAAGGACAATCCTTTTTTTTTTTTTTTATGTTTGTTTATTTATGAAAGAGAGACAGCATGAGCAGGGGAGGGGCAGAGAGGGAGGGAGAGAGAGAGAATCCCAAGCAGGCTCTGGAATGTCAGCATAAAGCCTGATGCAGGGCTGGAATTCACAAAATGTGAGATCATGACCTGAGCAGAAATCAAGGGTTGTGTGCTTAACCAATTGGGCCACCCAGGAACCCCAAAAGGCAAATCCTTTAATTATGCTTAATTTGACAGTATGTCAGAAGAAAGAAATTTTATATATATATAAAAGAATGCCATCTTCTTCATCTAACAACTTTATCCTTACCAGTGTCTCACTCAGGGTTCTAAATCAAAATCACATGTCAGAATATAAATGATAAGTATAAGAACAGGAAGAAGGACTACACAGACTACTAGCTTTTCAAAGGTACCTAAGGTCTCTGCAGTGCTCAGATCCTAAATGGAAAGACATCTCTTTCAAGCATCTCTCAGGGAGATGGTTGAATTAGATCATTTCTTTATTTTGTTTTAAATTTTTTTAACGTTTATTTATTTTTGAGACAGAGAGAGACAGAGCATGAATGGGGGAGGGGCAGAGAGAGGGAGACACAGAATCTGAAGCAGGCTCCAGGCTCTGAGCCATCAGCCCAGAGCCTGACGCGGGGCTCGAACTCACGGACTGTGAGATCGTGACCTGAGCTGAAGTCGGATGCTTAACCGACTGAGCCACCCAGGCGCCCCTGAATTAGATAATTTCTGCAGCTGTTTCTAACCCTGGAGGTATATAAAAGGGACTCCAAGGCTGAGGAGTAGTAAGGAGTCCAGGCTCTGGAGTCTGACAGAAAGGGATTGAATCTTGGTTTTGTACTAAGGCAACTCTGTAACTTTATGTAAGTCACTACCCTCATAGTGACTTCAGTAATCTCATGCATAAATCAGAATAACTACACTGAATATTACTGGGTATCTTTTGTTGGTCCCTCCAGATCCATTCTTCACTTTACATCCATTCCATCCTATTCTGTGGTCCTGAAGTGAGGTATGGACAGGGCCACCTTGGCCCTTGATTCCGGTTGGGTTTGCCCAGAATGGGTAGAGTCAGGTCTGAGTGTAGATTCCACAGTCCCTGTGGGCTGGCTGCAACCCAGCCATAGCTCAATCAGCCTTCTCCACAGAGATCTCTCTCTGGGTTCAGGTAGCCACTTTCCTCTAGCCTTGGGCATGCACCATCCCTTGTGGTTTCTTAACACCCTGCTCACACCTTTTTAATATAGTTCCTTTATGAAGCACTCCTCAAATTACTCAATTTGATATGTACCATCTGTTTCCTGCTGGACCCTGACTGATACACCTTATAAACTTGTTTGCAGGATTAAAATTAAATGAGATAATGTATACAAAGCACAAAGCATATTTCCTTGTATATGGTAAAAGCTTAATAAAACATTGAGTGATTTTTTTTAATAAGTATCATCTGTTGCAACCCCCTCATTTTATACACGGGAAATGGGGGCCCAAAGCAGTGAAGGTACAAATTCAAAGTCTAATTAACTCAAGATAGCAACAACCCTGGGGCCAAGTCTCTGGACTAGCAGTTCTCAGTTTACTTCTCTTTCTATAGCAGCTTGTTGAGCAAAACAGATGGGGGAGTGAGGAAATCCTCTTGTCGTAGATGTTGGAAAAAGGTCCAGATGAGTGAGAGGCAGAGGTGCAGGAGATAATAAGCATCTTTCCATAAAGCAGTGGATTTGTCTCCGTTAAATTATTGCTGAAATAAAGCGTGCCTTTGTGATTTGGAATCCAGTGATTTCACTAAGAACAAAATAGGTATGATACAGGAAGAGGAATGTATGCTTGACAGGTTAAAAACAAATTTATGAACACATAATTGGAAGTTTTACCAGGAGGCATTCATAATGTTTCTAAGACATACAGGGTATACCTGAATTAATGTTCAAATAACGGCTGGCTTTTGGATTAGCAGTGCAGATTAAATAAGAACTTTATAATTTTTTAGAATACAATACTGTGCCATGGACTCAGGTAGAACCGGAACAACAAATTCTAGCCTATGCAAATTCTGCAGTTTGATAATATTAACAACATGATGGAAATCATTCAATCATTAATTCCTATTTTCATCCAATCACTCAAACAAATATTCACTGAGCTTGTAATATTCTGCAGAAATTCTTATGGGTGCTAGCATATAAAAATAATTAAATATTGGGGTCCCTGGGTGGCTCAGTTGGTTAAATAACCAACTTTGGCTCAGGTCATGATGTCATGGTCTGTGAGTTCAAGCCTGTGCTGACAGCTCAGAGCCTGGAGCCTGCTTCGCATTCTGTGTCTCCCTCTCTCTCTGCCCCTCCCCTGCTCATGCTCTGTCTCTCTCAAAAATAAATAAACATGTAAAAAATTTTTAAATAAACTAAATATATTATCTGCTTCAATGGTTTCACAGAATGACATTGAAGTAGGTGTATCAATAGATTTTGGTATGAACAGAGGTAGAAATGTGGCTAGGCTACTATGGCAGTCTATCCATTTTCTGTGGTTACTCCTTCCTTGGACAGTAACTGTCTCCTCCAATCCTCTCTTTTTCTTCCCTTCCTTTTTCTTTCCTTTCCTCCTTTTCTTCTTTCTCTACAAACCACTCAGAAGCCCCTACCTACACTCAACCCTCTCACTTTCAGCTGGCCTCACTTTCTCCTTTACTGACCCAAGGATTTCTGGCATGGGCTTCCTGATATTCTTTTTTTCTGTTATTCCCTTCTATCAGTCATAACATTACTCTATTTTTAAAAAAAAATTTTTTTAACATTTATTTATTTTTGAGACAGAGAGCATGAACAGGGAGGGTCAGAGAAGGAGGGAGACACAGAATCCAAAAGAGGCTCCAGGCTCTGACTGGTCAGCACAGAGCCTGACGCGGGGCTCGAACCCACAGACCGTGAGATCATGACCTGAGCCGAAGTCGGACGCTTAACCGACTGAGCCACTCAGGCACCCCAACATTACTCTATTTTTAAGAATGCCCACTTATTATCCTCTTACTTATGTATAGTAACATGTTTATTACATACAAAGGCATATATGTAATATATTTGGCTGTTGCAAAGTATAATGATAAAAGGAACATCTGTGAACTAGCCATCCAACTTAAGAAAGGGAACACTGCATACACCCATGTGTTCCTTCGTTTTTCATCTTTCTGCTTCTTCTTGCATGGGTAATTGCCATCCTGATTTTTTTTAAATACTTTTTTATATATATGTACTCCTGAACAATGTATATACACAAATTATAAACTATATAAGCCATATATAACAATATAACCTATATTGTTAATATATATTAATATATATGATCTTCTCTTTACAAACTAAAAATTTGTATTTTATGTGTGTGTGTATTCTTAAACAATACACTGTTTCATTTTGCCTTTTTTAAAAATAAAAATGGTATTACAGTCAATGTAGCCTTTCTAGATCCTTTTTTCACTCAACATTGCATTTTTAAGATTAATATTGTTGTGTGTAGCAACAGTTCATTCCTTTTTATTTCTGCTTGATATTCCATTGTAAATATTAACACAATTTATTTATCTTTTCCTTTTTGAGTTGTTACCATATTTATTGTTGTTGCTATTATAAAGAGTTCTGCTGTAACTATTCTGGGATGTGTCTCTTGATGTTTATGTGCAAAGAATTTTCTAGATTTAGAGTATAAACCTAGGAGTGAATTGTCAAATTTTTTTGGTATTCAAATGTTCAGGACTCCAAGATAACATGAATTATTTTCCAGTGATTGTTTTAATTTACCCTCCTGCTGGCTGTATACAAAGTATCCTACTGATCTACATCTTTTCTAACAGTTGGCAATTTTGTTACCATCTTTCTTCTTCTTCTTCTTCTTCTTCTTCTTCTTCTTCTTCTTCTTCTCCTCCTCCTCCTCCTCTTCCTCCTCCTCCTCCTCCTCCTCCTCCTCCTCCTCCTTCCTCTTCATCTACCTCCTTCCTCCTCCTCTTCCTTCTCCTTCTTCTTTCCAATCTGATGAATGTAAAAAGGGATCTCACTATAGTCTTTAACATACATTTTCTGAATCACTAATGAGGCTGAGCATCTTACATGCTTATTCTTTACTCATATTTCCTCTTGTGTGAAATACTTGTGAATGTAGTTTCCCCATTTTTCTATGGAGGGTTTTTTTTTTTTTGCCTTTTTATTACTGATTTTATGAGTTCTATATTGGAAATGTCTTTTCCAATTTGTGGCTTGTTTTTTCATTTTATTTGAGATATGTTTTGGTGAACAGAAGTTTTAAACTTTACCGCAGTTTCATTGATCAATATTTTCTTTTATAACTTGTGCTTCTTTTGTCTGGTATAAGAGATTCTTTCATATCCCAAAGATATAAAATGTTTTTCTGTAGAATGATTTAATAAATTTGATTTTTTTACATACTTAATTCTTTAAACAACAGGGAATGGATTTTTGTGTGTAGAAGTGAGGTAAGAATCCATTTTCATTTTCGCTGTTTGGATAACTTTCATCCCAACTCAATCGCTTCCCTACTGGTCTTCAGTCCATCTCTCCATCAACTGTCCATAGATTCTTTGGGCCTTCAGTGTGGATAATAATATAGTCTTCAGAAAATGACACTTTTATTTCTTCCTTTCCAGTCCTATAACTTTAATTCTTTCTTTTCGTTCCTTTTTTCTCTTCCTCCCTCCCTTCTTTTTTCCTCCTCCTCCTCCTCCTCTGTTTTCTTCTTCTTTTGATCGTCCTGCCTTTTCTGGCACTAGATCTTCAGGACAATGTTGAAAAGAAGCATTCCTAAATAGTGTTAGGCATTGTTATCTCATTCCTAATTTAAACAAGTGTTTGCAGCATTTCTCCATTAAGAATGCTGTAAACTATAGTGAATTGATACTCTTCATCAGATTAAGAAAGTTTCTCTGCCTCCATGCCTAGTCTTTTAGGAGTTTTTTTTTTTTTCTTTAAACAAATGTTACATTTTGTTCAATAAACACAAGTTAAGTGATATTTGTTTTGTGTGTTTGTTTAAGCAATCTGTATACCAGACATTGGGCTCGAACTCACAATCCCAAGATCAAGAGTCACATGGTCTTCTGACTGGGCCAGCCAGGCACCTGAAAATTATGTTTTTACATTTAATAAAATGATCATTTCCCCCCTTTTACTTTGTTATGTGGGAAATTTCATTTATAGTTTTCCTAATATTAAACTACTATTGTGTTTCTGGATTATACTCAAGTTGATTGTGATTCTACACTGTACACAGGTAGGTTTAGAGTAATATTTACTTAGGAATGGCCATTTATTTCCCTTTTTTTTTTCTTTTTCCTCTAGGTTTATCATCTTTGCCTCTACTTGGTAACTAAATTATACTGGCCTCATAAAATGAATTAAAATTAGGGAGGGTTTCCTCATTTTTATTTTCTAGATATATTGACATATAATTGAAATTATCTGCTTTAAAAAATTCTGGATCAGTTAACTCTAAAATAATATTGGCTTTCTTTTTAAAAAATAGTCTTAACTACTGATTATATTTCTTTAATAATTATTATGCAATAATTCAGATCTACTCCTTTCTGAGTCAGATTTGGTTAGTTATAATCTCATGTGAATTTATCTACATCATCTTAGTTTTCAAATTTACTGCATAATGGTGTTTTAGTCTTTTCATATTATATTTTTATTGTTTTTTATAGATGTATACCTGTTCACTTTTTTATTGCTAATATTTTGGGACTATCAGAGTTCTGTTGTACTTTTCCACATTTCTTAAACCGGATGCTTGGATGGTCCTAATGATGATCAGTACAGAAGAGATGGTGTCATGCAAAGGTTATCTGGATACAATCTCACCCTGTTGCTTTGTTGCTGATCACTAATCTCAGGCATTTAGATGTTCCTTCATTTATGATTGATTTATGGCTGGTTTTGAAATATTTCTAAAAAAAAAAAGAAATCTAATAATTCTCTTTAGGGATTCCATTTCAACTTTGAATTAAACAAAAACTTTTAAACTAGAGACACTTACCAAGCTGAAAAAAATCAGAATTTTTTCTTTGAATTGCTTGATTTCTAAATACCATTTAAAATATTATGTGCTGGGGTGCTTGGGTGGCTCAGCCAGTTAAGCATCTGACTTTTGATTTTGGTCAGGTCATGATCTCATGGTTTGTGAGTTCAAGACCATGTCAGGCTCTGTGCTGGCAGTACAGAGCCTAGTTGGGATTCTCTCTCCCTCTCTTTGCCCCTCCCACTCATGCTGTCTCTGTCTCTCTCAAAATAAATAAAAACTTAAAAATAGAAATAAAAAACTACATGCATTTGTAATTATTTTGTCACAATCATTTATGAAATTCACATATGTATGCAATATCAACAAAAATGAATCTATGAAAGTGTGTGTTTTATGGTCTTGTTAGTTCTTGCATGAATATTTGCAAATATGTGACCTATATCACTATTCTCATTTCAGAGTTAGGTAAATGGAGACTTTGAAAAATAATTTTTAAGGTACCTCAACAAATTAAGGTAAGAACCTGAATGAATTTACTGAAGTGTTCCTAATCTAGAGTTTTGAAAATCTTCTATAAAAACTTCATATGTTTATAACTAGCCAAGATGTCTCCACTGTTGGTTTCTAGGATTGATATTTGTCATATGGACAAAGGAGCTTCTCATTGAGGGTTACAAGTACACTCATGTGACTAGGGGAAAGTGCACAGTCACAATGGCCAATGTCAGCTGGTCAAGTCCCAGCCTAGGAGGACCAATAAGAAAACCACATTTTTAAAAACATGTATCTTTAGTGGCTCCAGGGAAGATGACAGAGTAGAATCATCCTAAACTCACTTTGTCCCACACATGCAACTAGATAATACCCATATCTGTGTAAATAATTCTAAAAATGACCCAAAGAGTGGCAAAACAGACTCTCCATAACTAACATGGAGATGAGGCCACAACAAAAACAGTAGGACGGGCAAAGATGCAGGCAGGAACCAAGCTAAACTGTGAGACTATCTGAGGGACAGAGGGCCACTGCAAGCATGAAGAAGACCACATATCAGGCACCTCAGGTATAGGGAACCCACACAGGGAAGATGAATCCCTGTAACACTTGGTTTTGAAAACCAGAGGGTCTTAACTTCTTAAGTTCTTAGAATCGGTGGGGCTTAAATACCTGGAACTTTAAAAATCAGTGGCTTTGCTCTGAAAGAACGAGAGGAAATGGAGTACCTGCCCTTAAGGAGACAGCACAACAAATAGTACTGCTGAGATATAGGGATAGCAACAGTAGTTTGCAAAATGCCTGGTATATGGGAAAGAGATTTGTTTGCTAATCTCAGAATATGTGCTGGAGGGTCAGGGATCTTTGGGATACTTCTCCAAGAACAGAAGAGCTAGTAGATGCCATTTCTCTCCCCTAACTCCCAGCCTAGATATATGGACACCTGCAGGAAACAGCAGCATGGTTGCTCTCTACCTCACTTCCTAACAGTGTGCCACACCTCCACGTTCTCCTGTGGACTCACCCCCTCTATCCTTGCCTGAGCAGGAGTACACCCAAGTGGTGCCACGAGCATGGCATTATTCAAGAAGCCCCAACAGGGCCAGCACCAATCCAAAGAGACTCTTGCTCCAGGAGAGGGGAAGATAACCACACATACAAGTTCACCTGCAGCCCTGGCCGTGGGCTGGGGCAGACATCTGGTTTGACCACAGTCCCCAACCACCAGTGAAAGACTCTCAAGGGATAATACAGGGTGGTTCCCTGCAGTTTGATGCAATGGCAGCTCTGGCAAAAGCCTAGTCTGACACAACTGAAGCCCGAGGTGGCTCCAAACTGGCCCATTGATGACATAGGGACCAAACCTTGCCCACAACAGGCAAAGGGAGCCATTGCAGATGACTGTACTGAAGGAAAATGCAGCTAAGCCACAATATCAGGACACATGCAACACACATTGGAGACACCCCTGAGGTGCCATGTTCTGGTGGACAGAGGGCACTGCACTATAGGGCACCACAGGACTTCTTCTTTATCAGGCAACTACTTTCAAAAGCAGGAGATGTAGCTGACTTTCCTAACACATAGAAACAGATACAGAGTTAGATAAAATGAGGAGACAGATTGATATGCCCCAAATGAAAGAACAGGACAAAATCACAGCAAGAGATCTAAATGAAATGGAGATAATTAATATGTCTGATAGAGAATTTAAAGTAATGGTCATAAAGATACTCACCAGACTTGAGAAAAGAGTGTAAGACCTTAGTGAGACTCTTCAACAAAGAAATGAAAAAGGGCCAATAAGAGATGAGGAACTCAATAACTAAAATTAAAAATATACCAGACGGAATAACAGTAGATTACAGAAAGCAGAAGAATGGATCAATGACCTGAAGATTAGGGTAATGGAAAAGAGCCAAGCTGGATGAGGAGAGAAAAAAACATAATAATACAAAATGAAAACAAGACTTTGGGAACTCAGGAACACCATCAAGTGTAAAAAGATTCACATTATAGGGATCCCAGAAGGAGAAGCAAGAGAAAAGGAAACAGAAAATTTATTTGAATAAATAGTACCTGAAAGCTTCCTTAATCTGGGGAAGGAAAACAGAAATACAAATCGAGAGGTGACAGAGGGCCCCCTAGAAAATCAACCCAAGGAGGTCCACACCAAGACACATAGTAATTAAAATGGCAAAAAGTAGTGATAATGTGAGAATTTTATTTTATAAAGTTTATTCATATATATTTTTTTAAGAGAGTGAGCAAGGAGGAAAGGGGCAGAGAGAATCCCAAGGGGGTTCCACACCCAGCATAGAGTCCAATGCAGGGCTCGATCCGATGGCTGCAAGATCACGACCTGAGCCAATATCACGAGTCAGATGCTTAACCTATTGAGCAACTCAGGCACCTCTAAAGTGAGAATTTTAAAAGAAGCAAGAGAAAGGAAAACAATTACATACAAGGAAAACCCCATAAGGCTACCAGCTCATTTTTCAGCAGAAACTTTGCAGGCCAGAAAGGAGTAGCAAGATCTATTCAGACTGCTGACGGAAAAAAACCTACAACCAAGAGTAGTCTATCCAGCAAGGCTATTACTCACAACAGAAGGGTAGCTAAAGAGCTTCCCAGAGAAACAAAAGTTAAATAAATTCGTGACCACTAAAGTAGCCATATAGTAAATTATAAAGGGGACTCTGTGAGTGGAAAAGAAAGACCGTAAGTAGGAGTAAGGAAAGTAGTAAGCATAAATGCAGTAAAAATAAGTATATGTATAAAAATCAGTCAACAGATTCACAAAATAAAAGAATGCGAAGTATGACATTATATACCCAAAACATCTGAGGGAGGAGTGAAATTTTAGTGTTTTTAGAATGAGTTCAGACTTAGGGAACCATCAACTTCATAAAGATTATACGCACAAGATGTTATATATAAACTTAATGGTAACCACAAGTCAATAAACTGGTAATAGACAACCAAAAAATAAAGAGAAAGGAATCTAAGTATATCACTACAGAAAGACTGCAAGAGAAGAAAGCAAGAGAAGAAAAGAATAGAGAAGAACTACAAAAACAACCATAAAACAGGAAACAAAATGGCAATAAGTACATACCTAAAAATGATTACTTTGAATGTAAATGGACTAACTCCTGCAATAAAAAGACAAAGGGTGACAGAATGAATAAAAAACAAGGCCCATCTATATGGTGCTTATAAGAGACTCATTTCAGACCTAAAGACACATGTAGATTGAAAGTGAAGTGATGAAAAAACATTTATTATGCAAACGGAAGTGGAAAAGAAAGCTGGTGTTGCAATACTTGTATCAGATAAAATAGACTTCAAAACAAAGACTGTAATAGGAGTCAAAGAAGGACACTATATAATCATAAAGGCAACAACCCAACAAGAAGATATAAAAATAGTAAATATTTATGAACCCAACAGGAAAGTACCCAAATATATAAAGCACCTATCAACAAAGGAAGTAACTGATAGTAATGCAATAATAGTAGGGAATTTTAATATTCCATTTACATCAATGGAAAGATTATCCAAACAGACAATCAACAAGGAAACAGTGGCTTTGAATGTCACAATGGACAAGATGGATCTAACATATATATTCAGAACATTCCATCCTAAAACAGTAGAATACAAATTCTTTTCAAGTGTACATGAAACATTCTCCAGAAGAGATCACATGTTAGGCCACAAAACAAGTCTCAACAAATTCAAAAAGGTGAAAGTCATACCATGCATCTTTTCCAACCACAACACTATGAAACTAGAAATCAACCACAAGACAAAAATCTGGAAAGATCACAAACACATGGAGGTTGTGGTACTCCTGAGTGGCTCAGTTGGTTAAGTGACCAACTCTTGATTTTGGCTCAGGTCATGATCTTGCAGTCATGAGATTGGGTCCACATCAGGCTCTGCATTGAACATGGAACCTACTTTAAGATTCTCATTCTCATTCCCTCTCTTTCTCTCTCTCTCTCTCTCTCCCTCCCTCCCTCCCCCTTTGTCCCTCTACCCTGCTCATTTTCTCTGTCTCAAAAAAAATAAAGTAAAATAAAAATAAATAAAAATACCTACGCCCAAGTCCTACCCCAATCAAAACAAACAAACAAACAAACAAACAAACAAACCCACACGGAGGTTACACTTGATCTTAGCCAAAAGGCCAAGAAGCGATACAAACACATGGAGGTTAAATACTATGCTATTAAACAATGAATGGTTCAACCAAGAAATCCAAGAGGAAATCAAAAAATACATGGAGACAAAGGAAAATGAAAACGCAATGGTTTAAAATCTTTGGGATGAGGAAGAACTGTTCTATAGCAATACAGACCTACCCAAGAAGCAAGAAAAATCTCAAATAAACAACCTAACCTTACACCTAAAGGAGCTAGAAAAAGAACAAACAAAACTTAAAACCAGTAGGAGGAAGGAAATAATAAAGATTAGAGCAGAAATAGAACCTAAAAAAATAATAGAAAAGATCAATGAAACCAGGAGATGGTTCTTTGAAAAAAATTAACAAAATTGATAAACCACTAGCCAGACTTAAAAGAAAAAAAAGGAAAAGAAAAGGAGAGGGGGCTGAAATAAACACAATCAGAAATTAAAGAGGAGAAACAACAACTGACACCTCAGAAACACAAAGGATTATGAAAAAATATTAGGAAAAATCATATGTCCCAAAATTGCTCAACCCAGAAGAAATGAATAAATTCTTAAAATATATAACCTCCTAAAATTGAATCAGGAAGAAATAGAAAATTTGAACAATGAAATTGAGTCAATAATAAAAACTTTGAACAAACAAAAGTCCAGCACCAGACGGTTTCACAGCTGAATTCTACCAAACATTTATTAATTTTAAAAAATGTTTATTTATTTTGAGAGAGAGAACATAAGCAGGGGAGGGGCAGAGAGAGAGCGAGAGAGAGAGAATCCCAAGCAAGGTCCATGCTCAGTGCAGAGCCCATTGTGGGGCTTGATCTCATGGTCATGAGATCATGACCTGAGCTGAAGTCAAGAGTCACCAACCAGGCACCTCTCTACTAAACATTCAAAGAAGAATTAATACCTAAAAAATAGAAAAATAAAGAAGAGTTAGTATCTGTTCTTCTCAAACTATTCCAAAAACAGAAGAGGAAGGAAATCTTCAAATTCTATGACAGCAGCATTACCCTAATACCAAACCAAGATAAAGACCCTACCAAAAAAAAAAAAAAAAAAAAAAAAAAAGCAAGAGAGAACTACAGGCTAAGGTCTCTTATGAACATAGATGCAAAAATACTCAACAAAATATTAGCAAACAAAATCCAACAAAATATTTAAAACATCACTCACCACAATTAAGTGGTAATTTATTCTTGGGATGCAAGGATGGTTCAATATTGACCAATCAGTCAATGTGACATATCAATCAACAAGATACAGGATAAAACAATATATGATCATGTCAATACATGCAAAAAATGCATTTGACAACATCCATTCATGATAAAAACGCTCAACAAAGTAGGTTTAGAGGAGACATATCTCAACATAGTAAAGGCCATATATGAAAAACCCACAGGTAACATCCTATTCAATGGTTAAAAATTGAAAACTTTCCCCCTAAAATCAATAACAAGACAAAGAGGTCCTCTCTCATCCACTTTTATTCAACACAGTACTGGAGTACCACAGAAATCAGACAGGAAAAAAGAAAAACAGGCATCCCAATCAGTAAGGAAGTAGTAAAACTTTCACTATTTACAGATGACATGATATATATACATGATATATATATGTATATATATACATGACATAATATATATACTATTTACAGATGACATGATATATAATAGAAACCCTAAAGCCTCCATCAAAAAATCCAAGAACTGATATATGAATTAAGTCATGTCACAGGATACAAAATTAATATACAGAAATCTATTGTATTTCTATAGACTAATAATGAAGCAGCAGAAAGAGAAATCAAGAAAAAAATCCCATTTACAATTACACCAAAAACAATAAAACACCTAGGAATAAACTTAGCCAAGGAGATGAAAGACCTGTGCTCTGAAAACTATAAAACACTGATGAGAAGATGACACAAATGGAATGATATTCCATGCTCATGGATAGGGAGAATATTGTTAGAATGTCCATACTACCCAAAGCAATATACACATTTAATGCAATCCCTACCAAAGTACCAACATTATTTTTCAAAGAACTAGAACAAATAATCCTAAAATTTGTATGGAACCACAAAAGACCCCAAACAGCCAAAGCAATACTGAAAAAGAAGAACAGGGGTACCTGGGGGGCTCAGTCGGTTTAAGCGGCTGACTCTTGATTTCAGCTCAGATCATGACTTCACAGTTCGTGGGATCAAGCCCTGCGTTGGGCTTGTGTAGAGAGTGCAGAGCCTGCTTGGAATTCTCTCTCTCTCTCCCCCCCTCTCTCTCCCTACCCCTCACCCACTCATGCTCTCTCAAAATAAATACATAAACTTAAAAAAAAAAAAAAAAGAAAAAAGGAAAAGAAGAACAAAACTGGAGGTGTCATAATCCCAGATTTCAAGATATACTACAAAGCAGTAATAAAACAGTAGGGTACTGACACAAAAATAGACACATATATCAATGGAACAGAATAGAAAGCCCAAAAATAAACCCAAGATTATACGGCCAATTAATCTACAATAAAGGGAGCAAGAATATGCAATAGGAAAGAGATAGTGTCTTCAGAATACGGGGTTGGGAAAACTGGACAGCTACATAGAAAAGAACAAAACTGGACCACTGTTGTATACCACACATAAAAATAAACTCAAAATGGATTAAAGACCTATATGTGAGACCTGAAACCATAAAAATCCTAGTAAAGAACACAGGCAGTAATTTCTCTGACACCAGTTGTAGCAGCATTTTTCTAAATAGGTCTCCTGAGGCAAGGGAAACAAAAGCAAAAATAAACTACTGGGACTACATCAAAATAAAAAAAGCTTGTCCACAGCAAAGGAAATAATCAACAAAACTAAAAGACAACCTACTAAATGGGAGAAGATATTTGCAAATGATAGATCTCTTAAGGGTTAATATACAAATTGTATAAAGAATTTACAATTCAGCACCAAAAAACTCCCCAAACAATCCAATTTAAAAATGGGCAGAAGATGTGAACATACATTTCTCCAGTGAAGACATCCAGATGGCCAACAGACACATGAAACGATTCTCAACATCACTCATCATCAGGGGCATGAAAATCAAAACCACAATGAGATATCACCTTACACCTGTCAGAATGGCTAGAATCAAAAACACAAGAAAGAACAAGTGCTGACGAGGATGTGCACTGTTGGTTGGAATGCAAACTAGTGTTACCACTGTGGAAAACAGTCTGGAGTCTCTCAGAATATTAAAAATAGAATTGCCATAGGAGTCAGTAATTCTAGTACTGAGTATTTACCCAAATAACACGAAAACATCAATTCGAAAAGACACATGTGCCCCTGTATTTATTGCAGCATTATTTACAATAGCCAAATTGTAGAAGCAGCCTAAGTATGATAAATGAGTGGATAAAGAAGAGGTGGTTTATATACACACACACACACACACACACACATATACACACACAATGGAATATTATTCAGCCATAAAAAATGACATCTTGCCATCTGCAAAAAGATGTATGGATCTTGAGGGCGTAATGCTAAGTGAAACCAGTCAGTCAGAGAAAGACAAATAGCATATTATTTCATTTATATGTGGAATTTAAAAAACAAGACAAATGATCAAAGAAAAAAAAAGAGACAAACTAAAAAACAAACTCTTAACTACAAAGATCAACTTTGTGGTTACCAGAGAGGAAGTGGGTGGCAGGATGGGTGAAAGAGGTGAAGGAGATTCAGAGAACACTTAGTGTGATGAGCACTGGGTCATGGATAGAATTGGTGAGTCACTATATTGTACAACTGAAACTAATGTAACACTGCACATTAATCACACTGCAATTAAAAAAATAAATTTTAAAACGTATCTTTACTACTTCTAGTTTTCAGGAATACAAAAAATGACATTTTCTTATATGCTATAAAGAAACCTACAGCAAGATAGGCCAGAGGCTTGAGCTTCTGTATCTTGAAATACCGAAAGTAGTATTTTAAAATAACCATAAAGATACGCTATACTTAGATGTCAGGGAGAGAAATTAAGCAACAAAGGGCTGCCCCACAGATTAAAATTAGTGGTGTACTCACTCATACATCTTTTAAAAGCCACTTTATGTGAGAGGCACAGTGGGGTTGATGGAAATGATGCTGGCCTGAGAGTCAAAAGACCTGCTTCCAGCATCATGACCCTCAGCACGTCTCTGACATGATCTGTGGCTGACCCTTCAGATAATATCTCAAGATGTCTCCAGACCTATGGTTCCATATAATCTAGGGCAACAGAGACTTACCTGACTTCTCTTCTCACTGCCTATTCAAATGGGTACTGGAAGTAGCATCCTGAGAGCTCCTGATAAGATCAAATCATGGGTAGCTTGGGGCAGAGGGGGTGGGGAGGGGTGTGGAGGAAGACTGAAGTGATGTGGTACCACAGATAAGTGCACTGCTTGATTTTAAGTCAGGAATTAATCATTTTGATCATATGACTCATGATCTGGTTTCCCTACAGCTCAAGCAAACTGGAATTACCCTTGTGGTAAAGGTGCAAAAGTTAAAGGCATGGGACTTACTTTTAGGTCACATACACCAGGTTAAATTGGTCAGCTTGAAACGGAACATAAAGCCATATAACAAATCATAAAATAATTTTCACTTAGGTTTCACGCCATTGAATTAGATGTACGCGGTGCCATTCTACAGGGTTGTGGTGCCATTCTACAGGGTTGTGATTCCTAGCAGGCAAAGAATGGCGAATTCAGGGCACATGTCTGAGCACTAAAATGGCACCATGTGTGGGTCTGAGATGAGGTCACAGCAGCAAGCCAGAGGTGGCACTCTTACCTTGAATCTTACCCTTATAAGAGCAGAAAGAACACTTTGTGGGTGCTGTGGGTTCTTTAGGAGATTGGAGAGATCTTGGAAGATTTACTCTGAATCTTTTTTCTGTTTTCAGAGAGACAGACACGTTGTGGAGATGTGGCTGGGATGCTGACTTAGAAAAGGCATGAAGGATTACAACATGTTTATATGCTTGTGTAAACTCGGGCACTGGACTGCTCTGCTCCTGTGAATGAATGTTGTGCTACTAGTTAATATGTAAAAAACATTGTTTTTGGCTGCCTCTCTGAATCAGTTAGAATGTTCTTGGCTGCAAGTAACAGAAAACCCAATTCATACTGGCTTAAGCAATAAGGGAATAAAGCTATGCCATTGGCAAGAGGTGGGGCATCTCTCTTTCCCTTCAATTTTCTTGGCTCTGCCCTCTTATGTGCATCAACTTTATCCTCAGGCTGGTAGCCAGATGTCCTCAGCAGTTCTGAGTCTCCTATCTTCCCACAACAACGCAGAGGAAGAGAGCCTGTTTCTCTTTCTTTGGATATTGTTGTGGGAAGACATGTGCAAAAAATAATTTGAGAAGGCTCCAGCAAACTTCCCCTCACATCCCATTTGTATGTCTTTGTGGAAGGCTGAACCAGGAGTCCTGAAATAACCACTGGTTAAAAGAGGACACAGTCCTGGAGTTAGGAGCAAACACTTTGACTGTGTTACTGATACAAAACAGTGGAAGTATGGAATAGATTGAGAACACAACCTCTTCTCAGTTTAAAATACAACTGACTAGAAACTTGGTTCAACTGCTGGCAAATACTGGGCTTTAGAAATAGCTGTTCCATAATAAGCAGTGACAAGGGTGCTAAGCATTGCATTGAATACTCTCCTTTTATTCTCATACAACCTAAGGTAGGTGCTATGATTGCCCTCATTCCCCAGATGAAGAGATACAGCATTTCAGAGATTAGGCAACTTGCTGTAATTTACACAGTTAGTAGTATAATAAAAAAAAGCATAATGCTAGAATCCTTGTTCTTAACAATTTTCTGTATCTCAGAGTTTGCCCAGAGCTAAGACCTCTGATTCATGGGTCAGAGATCAGAATGTAATAAACCATTTAGTTATACAGACAACAACAGCATTATGTTGAGGGGTTTCCTTCAAAGACAGCTTTGGGTAGCATATTGGGTCCAGGGAATCTGTGATGTTTGGTTTTCAGAATGGAGGGAATAATAGTGATATCAGTATCGTAAATTGATAACGCTGGGAAAACATTATGAACGCTTTTAGATAAAGGACATTTGTTTCAACATGCATAAGCAACAAAATGTCATGGCAGCAAACTCTTTCCCCAGTAATTAAAAAATTGATTTCCAAGTGAAAAAAAAAAAAAAGACTACAAAAGAGATTAATTATCAATTTAGTAGCTTTTGGAAGGAGATCATAGTCCCTAAGGGAATATGTACAATTGAGGGATAATGAGAAGTTTGTAAAGAGGCAAATGTGTTGTTGGCTAGATGATACGCACTGAGACCTACATCCATCCTCTGTGCGGCATCATTTGGAGAATGTGATTTTGTGATGGAGACTTCCAATGATTTCTTTTTTTTTTTTTAATTTTTTTTTCAACGTTTATTTATTTTTGGGACAGAGAGAGACAGAGCATGAACGGGGGAGGGGCAGAGAGAGAGGGAGACACAGAATCGGAATCAGGCTCCAGGCTCTGAGCCATCAGCCCAGAGCCTGACGCGGGGCTCGAACTCCCGGACCGCGAGACCGTGACCTGGCTGAAGTCGGACGCTTAACCGACTGCACCACCCAGACGCCCCTCCAATGATTTCTTTATAGCTTAAAAGGTAATTTAGAAATTGAACATGGTGCAAATTAAGAAAATACACAGCTACTGCACTGTAAATGCTATTAACCATTTTTCTATTTTAGCTCCTGGCATGAAAACATAAATATTCGAATTTTTTTCCTTTTTTTTTTTTTTTTTGGCAAAGTAGGGCATTTAATTGAGTGTTCTTAGAAATCACAGTTGAGTCCAGAAACTAATTACAAAAGAGATATTCTTGACTCCATTTTTTTTTCATATGACACTCACTGTTTGTCCCTGAACAGATTTTTTTTTAAATTTTTTTTTCAATGTTTATTTATTTTTGGTACAGAGAGAGACAGATTATGAATGGGGGAGGGGCAGAGAGAGAGGGAGACACAGAATCGGAAACAGACTCCAGGCTCTGAGCCATCAGCCCAGAGCCTGACGCAGGGCTCGAACTCCCAGACCTGGCTGAAGTCGGACGCTCAACCAACTGCACCACCCAGGCGCCCCATGTCCCTGAACAGGGTTTACAAGCAGAAACTCTGACCATTCTGTAGGCAGGTGGCTCCTTGTGCTATTTTGGACCTTCAATCACTAGTGACACGCCTGCAATCTACAAAGTCTTGTCTCTTTTAGCTATCATCATTTGAAAGACATCTAAAAGGGCTTTTTAGTGCTTGAGAGCATTAGATTTCATTTCTTACATTCCACAACGTAAGTGGAAAAGTTGATCCACACTGACATGAATGGCTCAATTCTGCATGAACTTTTTGTTTTTCTACCAGAAATAAGCCATCCATCCTTCCATCCTGCCATCCTTCCTTCCTTCTTTCCTTCCTTCCTCCCTCTCTCCCTCCTTCCCTTCCTCCCTCTCTCCCTCCTTTTCTTCCTCCCTCTCTCCCTCCTTCCCTCTGTCCCTCCCCTTCCTCCTTCCCTCCTTTTTGGGTAAGGCTCAAGTTCATCTAAAAATTGTTGACTCTTTCCAGGAGACACACAGCCCAGCAAAACTAACCCCATATCACTGAAAATGACATCAACCAGCAAAAACATGGCTATTTGAATACTAGAGACACGTTTGCAGAATGACTAAACTTGCTAAGTAGCAAAATGTACAGTGTACAGAGATCAAGAAGAGTCGATCATCAACCACTCCTATTGTTTTTAAATGGACTTACTATGCTTTTAAAGGAGTATTATTTCAATAAAACAATCCACAAATAAATGCAAAACAAAAGGGCAAATGTAGAGACATATTGCAAGTAAGCTTGCATACCAAAAAGGTAAGTGCAAATTAGATTTGAATATTCATGAGTCACAAATCATTGACAGTTTGAAATAATGCAAAACAGCTTTATAAATGAGGTTAAGGCAACGGACATCAAAGAAATGCATTGCTAAATCAATAGCAATTTGATTGTGCATATATACTTGTAAATTGTGGTTACAGTTTTTGTGACATGGGAGAAAAAATACTGTGTATCGGATGAAGAAGGAAGACACATAAATATTCCTTTTGTATGTTATATTTTTCTAATTCGTCATATAGTTGGATACCAGCCAGGTAGAAAGTGGTTGGACATTATCTCTTTCCACGACAAAGTTTCCTCTTCAAAGTTTTGGCTCTGTCTGAAGTGTCCTTGCTAAACAGAATTCAATACACAACAATTCCTTTAGAGTTGCTTCATAAAATAAAGGTTATCATCTAGCATACAGGACTACAGCATGACTCAATTCTTAAATCCCTTCATGACAAAATAACTTCCACTGAGGAACAAATACTTTTAATGAATGCTTTTCTATTTAGAAGGAAGCAAATGAATTCAAAGCATAAGAACACTTTGTAAGAAAACTTTGAAATAATTTGAGATGTAAGATATAGACAACCTTGTAATTTAAATAAACAGTTTTCACTTTGTTCAGCAAGTAACCAGTCATTAATTTGTTATTGGTTCTTTTGTACCAGTCGCTTTTGGTGTGTGTGCGTGTGCACGCATGTGCATATGTATGGAGAGGTATTTGAAATTGTAGGACTTACAATTAAAGACTTGTTTAGGGACTGACTTAAAGCAGAAATGGTTCCAATTAATTTTTGTCAGATGTGTCTATTTGGATTACTATCTGGAAGTTATGAAGTATTTCTCCAATATGCTCTCCTCTGCCAGCCTCTTTATTGTGTTCTGTCTGCTTCCTAGAATGATTGATGAAGTTAGTGACATCACGTGAAAGTAGTTGCACACAATAGCACTAATTTTGGAAGAAGCTGGGGGATTGCAGTCTGTTGAGAATATTAATCTATATTTTCTTGAGGGGCCATGCTTTAAGGCAGACATTTAGATTTGGGAGGGGACATCCAGATGTGGAATAATTAGAAAGAGAGAATTTTGCATTGTCTCCAATTCCCTGCTCGGTTAGGAAAGAAGTTAAGATGACTTCTGTGCTATTAATAATCAAGAATATCCATAACTACCAAAGCAATGGCCTCGGTAATTTTTAAGGTTTTTATATGAAGTCTGCAGTTATAATTTGTCAGTATCGATTCAGCTCAAGTTTAGCATTATATTATTTGTAACCATATCTTATTTTGGTCCTATAGCTAAAAATTTCTTGACTCTCAAATGTTATTGACTCATTTGATCTTAATAAGTAAGTATTTCTGTTACTCCTTTCAGCAAGTGTTTTGTCATGATATAGTATGAGCCTATTTAAATGATCCAATTTCTTTTAAACTGTTTAGCTCTAATATTTGACCTAATGATTGCCAGCAGCAGTGGTCTACATAGACAAATACCATTTTTTTCTTTATTGTAGTTCCATTTATTGGAACTTCTGTTTAGTTCCAACATTATTTTGGTTCCATTTGGTAATAGTTACTAAACTTTCTTGACAAGGAGGATAATTTATAATACCTACATATTTGATTATCTTAAGTCCTTCTTTCATAGGCGTGTGTATATACAGTTTTAAAAATCGCTTAATCTCTAAATTAAAACATAATATGTTGGACTAGCCAAGGGAATTTAGACATTTTGTTCTCCTTCCTCACAATCTGAGACAAGAGGAAAATCATTTGTTTTTGTTTTTTTATTCTGCCTTTTTAAACTGGGGGAGATAATATGTGAATTTTTATTTCTATAACACAAAAGTGTCTGACTAGCCAATGCCATCACCAAGATGAATTTCTTTAACCATCTCCTTTGTCTAGCATCAAGAAGCTAGAGAGCCTCGTGGCTGTCATTTCTAGTAATTCAATATCAAAATGAAGGAAAGATAGAATAAGAGACTTAGCATCGATTGTGAATTACTTAACACAGACTTACTGAATTCCAATGAAGTCTTGTCTTATCATGAAAAAGAAACAGTCTCTCTGCATCCCAAATGTCAGTGTGGGAGACCCTTGGACCTCATGCTCATTTTGCTATGTAAATAGAATTAATTTTATCTCGAAAAAGTGGCAGTTAAGGCACTTCTGTTTCCTGTTCTGCCATTAACTGCTGCTAGGAACTTACGTAAGGTACTTCAAGTTCTTTGGATCTCTGTTTCCTCAATTATAGAAGAAGAGGTGGGTCTAGAAGCAGCAATTTTCAAACAGTGCTTCTGAATCCTTAGAGCCATGAGAAACCAGCAAGTCTTGATGGAGGAGGAAAGACCACCTGGTGGGACTCTGGGCAAAGACTATCACTTGTTTTCTAGTTTACATACTGATCTTAGCAAAATTTAATTTGAGGAAAGGAACTCAAAAAGTTTTTAAACACTGAATATAAAAGATAATGATTGCTAAGACTTCTTATGGTTTGCTAATTCTTTTTTTTTTATAAGTTTATTTATTTATTTTGAGAGAGCAAGTGTCAGCGGGGGAGGGGCATAGAGGGAGAGAAAGAATCCCAAGCAGGCTCTGTACTGTCAACACAGAGCCCAAAGTGGGGTTCAAACTCACGAACCGTGAGATCATGACCTGAGCCAAAATCAAGAGTCAGATCCCAGCCAACTGAGCCACCCAGGCGCCCTGGTTTGCTAATTCTGTTCTGCAACTTGTTTTGTTCTAAAACTATTCCAGTGAATATTGTGGTGGCAAGAATTGTCATGCTCTTGGCTTCTCCTCAAAAATAGAGGTTGTAAAAAACAAATTCCTAAAACTTTATGGAAGGGAGACCTAGAAAAGACAAAACAGAAGGTGGAATGTTAGTAAAATTTTAAATAAACTTATACCTTATGTCAAGACAACTACTTAACATGGCATTCACACCTCTCGGCTGGGTCTGCTCCTTCCCTGGGCCACGCTGCTGCACACCGTCAGAGGGCAGCAATAGATTGTAGTTTAACTGAATGATGCCCTTGAAGTTGAGCAATGCAGCACCTACATGGCTATTCTGGGGTTGGCTTCTTCACCTATCCAATAGCTGCTTCTCTCTTAGGGTCTACTTCAAGGTCTTAAGGTGGTCCACACTCTGTTACCACCTCCTGTCTTCAAGAATTAACTGCTCTGTGCTCTCAGGTCATTTTGTTTCTAACCTTTTCTGGGATACTTATAGCACTGTATTCTAGTTAATTATATTTGGGTATCCATCTTATTTATTAGATCTTGAGCTTTTAGAAGGCAGGGGCTGGATATTAATTGTATTGGAATTCTCAATCCAGCACTACTCTTGGGATTTTGAAATACTCAAAATTGAGTGTATTTTGGAAATGTACAGAATAGTAAACTTACAACAAATAATTCATATAATTACATTCAAATAATTTTCTTTTATATATAAAAAATATATAATTTATATATACAATTTATATATATATAATTTATATAATATAAAATATATATAATATATATTATAATATATAAATTATAATATTATTTATTATAATTATGAGCATTTAATTAATTAATTAATTAATGAGATGGTACATGCTGTATTATGAGCATGGCCAAAGTGCTTTGGAAGCTCTAAGGATTTGGGATTAACTGAAGGATTGTACACAGAATCAGCACTGGGGTTTGGGAGAGCAGTAGGATTTCAGACAAAAACACAGAATGGGACAAGAGCAAGGAAGAATACTGTAGGTGAAGGGGATTTTGTGGTATGTGGAAACGATTACAAATTAGATACCAAAGTTATACAGATTCTGTAGTACTTATGGAGAAGCTGGAAAATCAGGTAGAAGACTTACTGAAATACCATACTAAGGGGTTTCAAGTTATTTCCTTGGAGAAATCGGATCTAAAGAGAACAAAAGCAGAAAAACTCTGGTTTACAAAGCTTAGTTTGGTAGTGCCATGTAAAATGATTTGAAGTGCAAACTTTGAAGACACAGAAAAGAGTTCAAGCAAAAGAGAGCCTGAGGACTTTGCAAGGTGGCTGTGGGGGGATGGGGGAGGGAAGGAAGTAAGGTAAACAAAGGATAAGAAAGTTAAAATAATTTTCAAATATATTGAATAGATATGTAAGTGGAATTGTGACAAAGATCATTATACAAGCCTCCAATCTACTAATATTAGTTTTCAACATCTTTCATGCCTTCAAAATTATTGAAAATATTAGAGAAATTAATCATTAGTAATATTCATGTTTATTTTTTACTGAGGTGGCAATGCTATTCCTCAATCTGTTGTCACACTTGTCACACTCGCCATTAAGTAATCAATCCATCAAGGGTCTTACAAATCTAACAACGGATGCCTTCAATGTCTCCTTCTCCTATTTTAGCGTTCAGGCCTCAAAAACTTCTTAATAACTTGAAACACAAGTCAAAAATATCCATGCTGATAACATATACAAATTTAGGATACTCTAACTTTAGCACAAAACTAAAGTCGCCTAAAGTTTTCTTTAATAATAAGCTTGGGGCACCTGGGTGGCTCAGTCGGTTGGGCATCCGACTTTGGCTCAGGTCGTGATCTCACAGTTTGTGGGTTCAAGCCCCGTGTCGGGCTCTGTGCTGACAGCTCAGAAACTGGAGCCTGCTTCAGATTCTGTGTCTCCTCCTCTCTCTGCCCCTCCCATGCTCATGCTCTGTCTCACTCTGTCTCTCAATAATAAAATAAATGTAAAAAAAAATTTTTTTTAAATAGTAACAAGCTATACCTCGGTAGAGAATTTGGACTTAGCCTCTCCTAAATGTTAAATGGATGTCCCATCTAAGTTGTAAAGAGATAAGAGTCAGTGGCTTTGACAGGAGACCCTAATATGGGATGTGCCCATGTGCCTGGGGGAGATGGTCTGGAAAGAAAAAAGCAGCAGGAATATACTTGGAATTACTGTGCTACTGAGTAACAACAGAGTTGGGTTCTGCTATATACTGGTGGTAAACTGGGCTTGGAGTCCACTTAGGAAGGCAGGAGAAAAGGAAGATGACAGGGCAGGATGCCTCAGGGATCCTCTGGTCTCAGCCTCTCTGTTATTTTCCAGTCCCTCCTCACAGAGTCCCTCCTCCACTCCCCCTTTAGGACTTGCTCATCTTCAGATCTCCAGACGAGGCTGGTGGGATGGCCAAACAATTTGAGGAATCCTTTCCTTACTACTATACTCAGACACTTAAAAATCAGTCTATCTAGACTCTGATCATATCTTTGGGTTGGGAAACCATACAAACCTTGTGGGTAAAAACAAAATTTTTTAAGCCTCCAGAAAAGGATATATATAACACATTTCCTTAGAAATCCTTCCTGGGATCCAAAGTCTTTTACTATACGTTTGAAAGCATCATTTATTTTTATTTATTTGAAAGCATCATTTATTAAAGGTGCAATTTATGCGCAGAGCACTGTATACTATTTTAGTGATTATGCAGGTAAATTATTACACTCCATAAAATTTTGGTATTTTGTAATTGAATGCTAATGATACAGGCCATCTTGGTTGAATAAACATTTTTAACTGATCAAAATTGCTTATATGCATCAACTTTCTCAAACATTTTACTGTATTTTTCTAAAATAGTCAATAATCAAATCTCTATGAAACATTTATTTTTAAAAAGAGAGAGAAAAACAAGAGGCTGATTAACACAAAATTCAAGAAGATGTGATTTATAGGGAAAGTGAGGGAAAGGAAGAGGTTGGAGAGAGGCTTAAGGTTCCAAAGGTACTGGTACATTTCATTTCCTAAGTTCGGTACAGAACTCACATGTCCATTCTATTTACTTAGTTATTTGTATATTTTACATGTATGCTATAGATATTATTTTGAATTCACTTATTAACTGATAAATTATTTAAAGGAGAGAATTATAAGACATGATTCAAACAATGGTAATTAAATCATTATTTTTTAAAATGTTAGGGCTATGGAATTAAGCAATGGACTATTTCTCTGAGTTCTCTGTTCCAATCTATCTAGTAAATAGGGTATTAAGTACTACAGGGAAAAAGGAAGGATAAAAAGACCTAAGTATGGTGGCAAGGAATTCCAGCTCTTCCAAAGACTTCTAAGTGATACTGGCTGTGCAAACAGCCTATGTGAAGCACTGACTCTGTTTTACACAGGAAAAGACTACTGAAGCCTGGCAGTGAGGGTGTGGGTTTTGCACAGCCCTTCCTGGAGTTCAAATCAAAGCACAGTAATTCGGCCACATGATATCAACCAGTTGTCTTCATTTTCAAGATGGTTAATTACCATAGCATCATTTCCTTTCCAAATTCCAGATTAATATTTATTGATCAATACTAGCAAAAGACTGAGAACAGTGGAAAGCTGATACCATTCTTGACAATACTCAGCAGAGACATCAGCAGGGTCTATTTCCTCGGGAATTCACCTTAGTCGTTACTAGGTGTCTTTTTTTGTATTCTTCCCGTTCAATCTTTACTTTTCTTTTGGCAACCATATTCTCTCTGAATCATTGCAAAAAAAAAAAATGCCCTAGGCTTTATGATGAAATGGGATCCTAATTCAGGCCGAATTAAAAGTAAACTCCAAGGCCTCGGTACATTCAGGATTTAGATCTCCTCATCCTGAAATGGAGTTGAATCAGTAGCCTAAAGGTGAAAGCCTCTAAAATCCTTTTACTACTCAAAGCCTATAATCACTTTGTTTTAACCAAGTACACAAGAATGGTAGAATTTCCCAGTTAACATGTCAAGAAATCTCTACCTCAGATAAGAATCGAGCTCTTTGGGTTTACTCCCCGCACAAAATACTTAACACCCAAAGGGACTGTTTTGGATGTTGTTTATTTTGATGACCAGATAGATTCCTTTGTTTTGTAAAATCCACATGCCCATTTTGCCTTCTTAGGAAATTTTTGTTCTAGCACCCTATCATTATTTGCTACCAAACTTCGTATCTTTTGTTTGAAGCATCTAAAAATAAAAGTAGTTGTTTAACTAATTTTCTCTGGAGCTTAATTTGGCAATTATCAAATCACATTTGTCAATACAACGACTAAATCAGATGTGACCCAGACATCAACATTTTAAAAAGCCTCTGCAGCCTTTCCTATTATTTCAAGTTATAGTAGCTACAAGCAAAATCTTGCTTCGATCAATAAGAAACAAAAATGTACACTCCTCTGTCATTTCAAAGTCATCTATTAAAACAACTCAAATATAAAATTCAACTGTGCTGAAATACAAATAGAACAGCATAATGAGGCTTATGTTTAGAAATGCAAAGAGCATTTTGGAAGTATTTTAGGAAGAATTAATTTAATTCTAACTATTAATATTCTTCCATCATTTGATTTTCATTCTTGTACATATGGATACCATAAAAATGCTATTTTTAAGGTTTGTAATTGTTTTTCTCTTTTCCTTTCCTTTCCTTTCCTTTCCTTCCTCTCTCTCTATTGCACTCTCTCTCTCTCTCTCTCTCTCCTTCCAGGGCTGATATCTCTTGCTATATATATATATACTGAAACACTTTGGAGAACTAAAAATTTTTTTCTAGGACATATGAAGGCCGATGTGAATATCAAAATGATGTAGAGGACACAGGAAGAAAAACTCTTGAAATCATAATAGGTCATGTGAACTCATATTTAATTAGATTCTTGGTAAGTATGTAGCATATTATTAATGACTGCTTATTTACTCAGGAACCATGTTTGTTTTTGGCAAATTAATTTTATGCTGTGATGTGGAATAATGCTTAGCTTTCGTTAACTGTTGAAAATGCACTAACATTACTGCATCATGTGCTATGTATGCTTAATGGCCATCGCTAAGACTAGATGGAAATATGGCAAGACAGTTAATTAATAGCATTCATTTTGCCTTTAGTATTCCTTAAGTTTCCTAACACTAGAAAATACCAATAAAAGACTAAAAAATGGTTACATGTGGCTGGAACCCAAAGTTATTTTTTGACATCATTGTAAGGAATACTGTGCATCTTATATATCTTGATATCCTATGTACAGAAAGTGACATCTACTGGAGAAAGCAGAAGTGAATATTTACTTTCCAAACTATTTTCCTGGTAAACTTCCAGGCAAGTTGCACTACCCTCGAGATTATCCCAAACTTCTAGAACAAAGAAAGGTTTTATTTAGCTTAGTATGGCATAAAGGCTGGCTTGTTTTGGTTATCATTTTGTCAAAGATGGCTTTTGGAGAAAAGTGGTTATGAGGGCCACACAAATGATCTTGTAAGAAACACCACTGAAGACTTCTGGAAAATACAACTCCAGCACATTCCCTTAAGGGTAAAATTGGGGTTCTAAATAACTATAAACCATCAAGCAGTGGATTTGAAAAGAACTCTGTTGTAACAAATAGTCTGAAAATATGTTTGGAAAATGTGTAACTTCCTTAAATGGTCTGGAACAGGAGTTGTAAAACGAAGTATGGGATTGGAATACATAATTTCTCTCTGATGAAAAGGCATCCCCATGCTACTCTAAAACCTAATCATTTTTATTTATTCATGTTAAAAAAATGTGTCTAACCCCCATGATCTAATCAAACCCCTGTTCTCACAGCATTAGGGGATATGACCAAGGTGTGTTTCACTCATGGTCAGAACTAAGAAGTGACTCAGAGTTCTGATAGAACAGACACCAGCTTCTTTCTTGTGACAATAATTCCCCAATATGTAAGTAATAATTCTTTTCTAAGGAAAACAAAAGCCTTTCCTATCTTTTTTTTTTAGCAACCATATAGAATATATTTATTTATTTTTAATATATGAAATTTATTGTCAAATTGGTTTCCATACAACACCCAGTGCTCATCCCAAAAGATGCCCTTTTCAATGTCCATCACCCACCCTCCCCTCCCTCCCACCCCCCATCAACCCTCAGTTTGTTCTCAGTTTTTAAGAGTCTCTCATGCTTTGGCTCTCTCCCAATCTAACCTCATTTTTTTTTCTTCCCCTTCCCCATGGGTTTCTGTTAAGTTTCTCGGGATCCACATAAGAGTGGAAACATATGGTATCTGTCTTTCTCTGTATAAGCCTTTCCTATCTTAATAGAAGCTACTGTAGCAGCCATTTTCAAGACTGAAAGAGTGAGGCACAGCTTTATTCAGGAGCTCACAAATACAAGACTATGACAGTGACTAGCAGCCTGTCTCTTTGGTTCTAGCATGTTACCTATATGATGGTACCAATGCTGCTTCTATATTTAGATTCCGTCATATGATACTCTGTAGTTTAATGTCAGATTTTCTACTTCTAATTATCACTGTCATTATTTTATTTATTTTTTTTATTTTGTTTTTGTAACAATGCTCTTGCACTCCCTCTGCTGGCCTTGCTAATTAACAAAACTAGGGCCAAAGTAGTCCTGGTGTGTATCTGTGATACCAGTCGATGGGCTGGTAAAACCAACACTGTTTTTTGTTGGAACCCAAAAAGTCAGTCATGTTGCCTGCCCTTCATCTGAAACAAAGAGGGCAAAAGAACGTTTATTTGTAGATGATGAAAACAAAACAGGGTTATTTTTATACATTTAACAGAGAATCTAATGAAATGGAATAAATGTACAAACCTTAAAAATGTGTCAACCTTTGCTAATTAAAAAAAAGGTTACCCTTTTTCTATTAAAATGTATATGTACTTGGCAAAGGGTGTATTTTACTACGAGGTGTATCAATTTTGTATCTCTGTGTTTACACACTGGACAATTAAATGAAAGGCTGCCTGGCTCTGTTGGTAAGACTCTGAACCCCGATTAGATATATAGCTGTTCAATGGATCTGCTTCCCACATCCTAGAGTTCCATTATGGAGTTACAAAGAGAATGACAGCACTTGGCAAATCCTAGGCCTAATCATAGCACAGAGAGTGACTTTTGGAAGGTACATTACCAAGCAATTAGGACCCATTTAATAAATTACCCCTTATGGAACACTTTGAACCCTAGTGGTCTGAAGAGGTTAATGCACCTCTCATAACTGAATGTTACTCACTTTCCAGGGGTAACTTCAAGGCCACAGTTAATCCAAACCTTCTTCTCATCAATGGCCTCTTACTCTTCAGCCACTACTGTAGTCTGGCATCAGTAAGCCCATATACTTGCATTGCCCCCTGTGCATTTCACATGCTCCATTTTCTTACAGCTGAATCCAATGGGCAGGGTGTTCATGAGGCCAAATGACTTTGTGCTGCACATTAACTTCCTTTGGCTTTCATGCTCCTTATTTGAAGTCTTTCTGTTTTTCTTATTTATAGAGAGTTTTAACTTCTGGGTTTAGTTTAAATGTGACGTCTGATGTAATTTACTTTCCTCCAAAATTGTTGAGTAGCAACCACATTTTAAATGAATCCAATACACAAAATTAGGTTTCAGGATATTATTAAATTTGGAAAAAACCCACAGTAGATATGTATTTGTAAACTGGAATCTTAACTATGGCTAGACACTAAAAACATTAAAAAACACTTAAAATATAACTGTAAGGGAGAAAAAGCTTTGATGCTAGAATATAATTAGACTTTTAAAGTTTTTATTTCAATTTTTAAAAATACATTCAACTTGGGTTTTTGGAAAGAAAATGCTGATGAAACACTAGGCACATTTATTTAAAAAGATGGTCAAGGAATGGAATTGGAATATAAAAATGTGACTGTGCATTCATAATGGCTGACATTGCTATAACATGTCATTGGTCTTCTGTAACATTCCCGTAAATCATGATCAAAATCATCATGATTTCGAGCACACTTACTGAATGTTTCTTCTATCCAAGGCCCTCCTGAGAGCTACAGATGAATAAGACACAGCCTATGACTTCAAGAAACTTGTAACTGTATCACAGAGCTCAGATATAGGCATGTTGAAAAAGAACCATAATGAATAGAAGATTATGGTACATACCAAGTTTGTGTCCATACAGAACTTGCTCAGGGAATTTAGAGAAAGAAGAAGTATCTCTGCTCAGCAGAAAGGAATGATGAAGAAAATAAAATCTGCTCAAAACTTTTGTTGGAATTTTGGCAGGAAAGCTGAAAATAAGAAAATTAAAGGAAATGCTCCAACATAGAGAAGTAATTAGAAGTTGTCTTTATGGGGCGCCTGGGTGGCGCAGTCGGTTGAGCGTCCGACTTCAGCCAGGTCACGATCTCGTGGTCCGTGAGTTCGAGCCCCGCGTCGGGCTCTGGGCTGATGGCTCAGAGCCTGGAGCCTGTTTCCGATTCTGTGTCTCCCTCTCTCTCTGCCCCTCCCCCGTTCATGCTCTGTCTCTCTCTGTCCCAAAAAATAAATAAATGTTGAAAAAAAAAATTAAAAAAAAAAAGTTGTCTTTAGTTGTGTCTGTGGACATATTTTGTGAGATATGTTTGAGAAGCAGCTTTTCAACATGAAAGTGGATGTAAATTCTTTGCAGTGTTCTACTTTGCTTTACCTTTGTTGTATATAGAAAAAGACATGAGAAAACACATTTTCAGTCAAATAATGTAATATAACATGGAAAGTGCTGATTGCTGTCAACTTAATGATCAGGACATATTTTAAGGATATATTTTAAGTTTTTGTTTGTTGCTGTTCTTTTAGATAATATGACAAAATGCCCTTTGCCAGGATTTTAAGTGACTCTACGAGTCATACATTTTAAAATCTCTGCTCCTTTCGTTGTAACTTGGAATGGCTTTCCATATTATAAACTGTTTTCTTATATCCCTATAAGAAACAGAGACTATGGTTGGAAATGTAGCTTCTATCTGAATCTACAGTGTTACTGAAATGTGAGTTTATATGGTCTTGAAGTCTTCTGTGTTTGTGCTTTATAATTTGATTCTTATCTATTTTTTTTTAAATGTCCAGGCCAGAAATGTGACAAATTCTCTACCAGGTCATAGTGTCAAAGGTCTGCGGAAAGAGCTGAGTATCACATAGTACAGTAGATGTGGTATGCCATTGGTTGTTTCTTGAAAGCAGCCTCTACTTCAACAGCAGAGTTGCAAATCAAAAGCGAACTACTATTTTTTGATCATTGGGAAGTAAACATTTAAAAACCTGGAGCCCTACTTTTACGTGTGGTGGTGAGATTATATTGCTCTTCATTCATACCTAGAAGCACTTTAATCTATTTATTCCATAAGAAAAGTATTACCACATGCAATATTCCCTCTTGTTTTCGCCTCTTGCATTATTTACACTATTGCCAGAGCAGATTTATTAATACCTGTCTTCAAATGGCATTATTCCACACACTCTGAGAATTTACATCCTGGGATAAACAACACAGAGTGATGAAAGTAGTACAAATGGAAAGAAATCGCATTGTCTGTTGCATTTTCCCTTCTAGGATTTCTAAATGCATCCAAACCGTTCAGCGGCAAACCTTTACTCAATGACCACTGTGTTTGGTCACTGCAACCCGGAGATACAGAACTCGAAGGTTCTTCAAAGAGCCTACCAACTAGCTGCGAAAGGACTGATACCTAGGAAACACCAGCAAACATACTGACACTCCGTAATTATATATAAAACAGTATGGTGCAAACTATTCACACTATACACATATGTTATCCAATATGGCAGCTACTAAATAGCTGTGGCTATCAGGTACTTGGAACTGTGGCTACTGTGAATACAAAATGCTATGAACTGAAAATACACACTGGATTTTGAAGACATAATATGAAAAAGAGAATGTAATATCATTAATAATTTTAGAATATTAATTATATGTTGAAGTACTATTTTGGATATGTTGGGTTAGGTAAAAATATTATCAAAATGAATTTCACCTGGTTTTAATTATTTTAGTTTTTTTAGCCTAGCTATATAAAGCTCAAAATTGCAGGTGCAGCCCACCTTATATTTCTATTGGACAGTGCTGCGATAACCTTCAAAGAATAAACTCAACAGCAAGTGCTGAAAAATCTGAAAAACTGGAAAGAACAGGTAAGATCTCAGCTGCGTCTGGAAAGGTACATAGGCTTTGGATTAGAACGTGAGAGAAAGATAAGCATGTTCTTGGATAGGAGAATAAATAAACAGATGTAGGATGATAGCTGCTGGAAACTTAAGGTTTATTGTAGGCAATGGTGCAGAGGTTATCTTGTAAGGGGTAACAAATTCTGAACATTTAATCTAGTAAAAAGATGTGTCATTGAGTTAACATAGCTACCAATTATTGAGTTCTTAGAATATGAAACTTATGTACATAAATTTACATTTAAACATAACAGTCATAGAAGGCAAGTTTTGTCATATCCATTTCCAGGTGAGGACACTGAGGCTTAGATTGGCTCAGGGACTTGGTGAATGTCACACAACCAGAAAGGGATTGAAACCTTGGTGTAAGTCTGACCCCAAATCTTTTTCTTTTCACCACTGTACTGGAGGCAGATTCACCATGAAGTCAATGAAGCTTTCCACTTCCAGCTCCTACACATATGTGAACTCCTTCCATGGAAGGTGCTCAAGTGATGTGTTCCCATGGTCATATGCTTTTGGAAAATTTGCCAAATTAAATGATTTTAATTGTAATCAGTTATGACTGCTCTCTGTTTCCATTCTGACTCCCCCCAAGTCACACCTTCCTTCATGTCAGGTGGTGTTAGATTAGCATTTTGGTGGATCTGGCTAAAAAGAAATTTCAGATTGTTATACACTTGGTTTCGGTTTAGGTGGTTATTTTTGTATTTCAAAGTTGTTTTTACATATAGTTTTTTTTTCTAGCTTTCCTAGGGTAAGAATGGCTACCCTGAGTACTCTCACTTTCCACCCCACCAGCTCACCTTGGGTCTTGAACAAGAGCCAGTGGGAAAACTGTAATATTAACTTGTCCTACAGTACCAAGAGGATATAGGTCATGGAAGAAAAAAAGAAAAGCTTTAAATGTAAAGAGCCAGAACTAGTCTGTGGGATATTCTTCCAATTCTCAGATGTGTAAAATAATAAGTGCAGAATTCAATTCTCATTGAAACCTGGTCAAAACAGACTACACTTGATTAAGCAGCTTATACAATTATAAAATAAGGCATATTTGTTTTCTATGATGATATGAATTATGCAAAAGACAATTTATACTCTAGACATAAGCCTGTGATAAGACTCTGAACAATGAGTTTGACCATGTGAAGTCACCTGTTTCTGCATCCTAATGTATGGGGTTTTGTTTTAGCTTGCTCAACATGCCTTCTCCTGGTGGAGTCTGGTGGTTCAAGATGATGCAACACATCAAAATTTCCACTGACAGAGAAAAATGGACCAAAGCTTTACTAAACTAAGAAAAAAACATTTTTGATAACCATGCTATATGAAAGAATGCATTATCTTTCTCTTCTATTATGAAATTATTGTCATATGGAGAAGTCAACAGCCAAAAAGTGGCACTGCAGAGATGTCAGACAGTTAATGAGTAGAAACATTATATTATTTTTCTGGACTTTGTGGGGTTTGTGGTACTTGTCATCCTTTAAGCTGTGTAATTTTTCATGATTTCCTTCTTATCCTGCAGATACATTCACTGTTGGACCTGAGTTAGCATTGGCAAGTTTTTCTTACATACAACTTCCTCAACTGTATATACAATAGGTATTATATGATGTGAACTTACCCTTGAGCTGTATTGTATACTTTCATAGGCCTTATTGTGGATTCTGAGGAAGCATATATTTATTTAATATATGAAATATTTGAAGGTCACAAAACCCCACAGAATACGAAGAGGGAAAAGCCTTATTATCATGCTATTGATTCTTGCAACTTCCCTTTGCAAACAGTGGATCAGACAATGAACAACTAGAGAAAGTGGAGCCCAGATGCTACATGTATCCCAAATTCCACAACTGAGGCTGATAATGATCACATCCATCGCCATAACCAAGAGATTAGACTGCCTCCTATAATGTAGTGATGCAGAAACAAGATGATGGCTAGCAAGGGAGAGAAAGACTGAATGAAGGAGGGTGGGAACAGATGAAGGAAATAAATGAACATTTTATGGAGGGCCTGACTCTGTGTCAGGTCTTGTGTTATTCACTCTCACATGATCATCTTAGTTAATGAATCTTCAAAAGTCTATAATATATAAAGAAGTATCTCTGATGCATTACATCTTACTGCCTGATTTTATGACTTCCTTGGATCTGTCTAGGCTGTTCACAATCCAACAGAGAATGAGGGTAAAGAAAGAAGACGTTGGAGTCACACTGAGAAGGTTCAGATAGATGGATCATGAAAAAAAAAAAAAAAAAACAGCTTGCACTGAATGACACTGTAGAGACACTTTTCTTAAGAGTATAAATACTTTCTACTCCGGGGAAATATAACCCACCAAGCCCAAGACCTGTAGTCAACCACTACATTGCAAGATGCATGATCGAGGTTTGCGCAAAGCAATCCGTTTTCTATTAATTTAAGAAAGTAACTTAACTTAGACTTAGAGATATGTATTTTACTAATCGTGATGTTGTGAAGCAATAGTTCTGGTCCATATTTTTTGAATTTTTTTCCATGTGTTCCTGAATTTAATATTGAACACTGGGAGATACATAACATTTTTATTTTATTTTTTTAATTTTTAATGTTTTATTTACTTTTGAGAGGGAGTGAGAGGCAGAGTACGAGCGGGGGAGGGGCAGAGAGAGGGGGACACACAGAATCCAAAGCAGGCTCCAGGTTCTGAGCTGTCAGCATAGAGCCCGATGTGGGGCTTGAACCCACGAGCTGTGAGATCATGACCTGAGCTGAAGTCAGACGCTTAACCGACTGAGCCACCCAGGTGCCCCAGATACATAAAATTTTTAAACTGCCAACTAGATTTCTTAGGATTCAAGAAAACATGTCTTCGAGGGACTGCCCATAGTCATATTTGTACACTGGATCATCACTTTTTTGGTGTGACCTTTACATCCAGTGGCTGACTGGTATATATCGATATGTCTGTTCAGTTGTCATCTTGAGTGTGAAGGAGCTCCAAACAAAAGTTTGAGGAGATATACCTAATTCTACAAGTGTGTTTTGCATGTGTTTTTATTTTGTATCTACACAGTATAACAGTATATAACAATTTGCATAACAGGAGATGTGAATTATATTACCCCCTGCCCACACTCCATGCCACTACTTTCTAATGTGGCTTTCTTTGGAACAGATCTTGAAACTGTATTTTTTATATTGTGGGCTACTTTCAAATATTGTTTGATGACCTCATTTTAGCATTCTCTTTCTTTTTGGAAATTAGCTTCAAGTATTATCAAAGGCTCTCATGTCACACTATTCTTTGAAATAGTAGAGGGAACAATGTAAATGGCAGGTATGTACACAGAATCATAGGTGAGCCCCACAGTGCAAACTATTTTTAATGACTAAACTTACAAATAGGTGAGAAACATTTAAAGATGAAGAATCTGCAACCCACAGATGCTTGGTTGTGGTCACTTTTGTTTTTTTTGGAGGCTTCTGTTTCCTTCAGTGTAAGGAGTCTATTGTACATGGAGTAGAGACACAATGTCAGCAGGACAATGATGTGACATTGTCACTGCTTCAACTGGGGGTGCCATCGTCATAGCATTTTCTCAGATAGTGCCTGAAACAGAACTGGCACCTGGAGACTATCACCTCAAGGTATACTAACTGTCCTCAAAAGCAAGCAAACTGCCACACCAAAATATTTATCTTGAAATAAATGGCATATATCTATCCCAACAGCACAGTATATTTCTGACATTACAATGGAATTTAAAGAAGAAAGTAATTTCTGGAAACCTATTGATAAGCACATTTTCTGCAAGGCTCTCTTTTTCCAACTGAGGGGTACCTCCGCAAAATTAGAACTAACTCTCTGGATAGAAACATTTAACCCAGACATTCACACAGTTTGATAGCCAGAAGCATTATCCAGGAATAATTACAATTACAACCGAGATACCAAGAATTTGGGCTGAGCTGGATCAATGAAAATTGTCCAAGAGTCCAGTTTCACTGCAGTAAACAGATGACATCCAAAACAACGTCACTAGTGCACCATCTTCAACTTCTTAAAATTAAAGTCATTTTTTGCCCATGAAAATTCTGAGAAATTGGATATTGGTAAATTTTGTTCACTGACATCAGAAAGAGGGCCAGTATTAGAGAGTAATTAAATATTGTTAACAGGGAGCCTGGGTGGCTCAGTCAGTTAAGCATCCGACTCGAGTTCAGCTCAGGTCATGGTCTCGTGGTCATGAGATGGAGTGCCACGTCAGGCTCCATGCTGAATGTGGAACCTATTTGGGATTCTTTCTCTCTTCCTCTTTCTCTCTGCCCTTCCCCTACTCATGGTGTCTCTTTCCCCCTCTTTCCCTCTCTGTCTCTCTCTCCCAAAATAAATAAACACTAAAAAATTAAGTAACATTATCCAGTTTTTCATGAAAATTTCAAATGATACATTTTAGCCCCAGTACTTTTTGGAGCTCTGAACAATGGAGAAAAATAATTATTTATCATTAACTTACATAAGTGTATTATGTAAAAATGTAAATATTCCCATTTTTTTCATCATCTAAATTTTGTACCAAGAATGAAAACTTTAAATAAGTACAGCTAGGAATTGTTAAACCTTGTTCCATGACAGCTTGTTCTATGGATTATTCACTGATTAAAGCTCTTTGCCCTAGAGTGCTGATCCCCCTTCTGTGTGCTTCAAGAATCACTCACGGCAATCTTGGCTTAGAGACACGGCTCTTCTCCATTCTGGGGAGTTTCATACTTAGTCACAGAATTCTATAGCAATTCTATGCATTTCTATTAATGCATAGAAAGAAGAGAAAATCTTAAAAACCTATTTGGTTTACATAGTCATAATTACTATATAATAAAAATAAACTGAAATTTGGCAAGTGGATCATTTTTAAGAATATACTAACTTAATTTATAAGTTTATTGAATTAGCTACTGTTCAATTTTCATGTTTGGACCTCCACCCTGGGCAGAATCCAAGGCCATGCTGGCATAATAACCAGTAAATGGCTCTGTGGGCAAGGAGGAAAGAAATGGGCTTGTTGGCACATGTCTTCATGGCATGGTGCTAAAGTTTAATTTTCATTTTTTTTTTCAAAATTGCGAAATAATCAGATCAAATTTTCTTAATTTTAATTTGACTGCATTACAATTATTGTGCATCTTTTGTGAGCTGTGTGTACTGGATTTTTTTTTTTTTTTAAAGCAATACCAACTGCCTCCAAGTTTACAATTGTGCATTTGCCATTTATTTGTGATTGATACTGCCAGAGCTGAAACCAGTCTCCTCTCTCTTGGAACCAGTTTACTGCTCTTTGCTTTCTGTTTTGAAGTGGAGGAATTTAGGTGCGATGGGTCTGTTGGGACTTTTGCAAGAGCTGATCTTATCAACCTTTAGGATCATTTGTTCTGAACTCCAGGCATCAAATAAAGGTGGAACTACTGATCAGATGGTTTGAAGTCATGGATGTGAACACCAGTCATTTATTTTAACAAACCAGTGACCATGAAACAACAATAGTTTGGAACTAAAATGTATAGTTCGTTTTAAAATAGTAAAATGCTGGAGAAATGGTTTCAACTCAAAATATTTCCCCAGTGATTTGTTCATTGTTAATGCTCAGAAAATATTAACCACTACACTCCTTTTTCTACTTCACTGGTCTTTTAGGAGAATTTTGCTTGTTATTTACTCAAATGGGAATTACTTTCCCATGAGCAACTTATTACAGATTTATCTAAATTAAATCTCATTCCATTTAAAATTTTCCACCTAAGATCTTCCATTGTGCTTGCACTTCTTTCAATTTTGGTATGCTCACAGCTATTTACTTTTCCCATCAGGGCATTAATTTGGACATTTCATTTAGTACTGGTCCCAAACCTATCCCTACAGAACCCCACTGTCCCCAATTTAATGATGCATTACTAATAGTTGCTTATTATTTATAGTCCATCAGTCAATTTGAGAATAATCCTAATGTGACAGAATCTTACCAATGTCTCTATTCATTCTTATTTGTTTCCAACAGAAATCCTGGGAACTTGAAGAGGCTGCTTCTAGCAATCTATTAAATAGTCTTCATGGTATGTTTGGAAAGAAGATGGCATATTTGTGCCATTTTGATTTGCTTAATGTAAAATTACTCTACTGAGCATGAAGTTTTCAAGATAAAGAATCATCTAGTGCAGGGGCGCCTGGGTGGCGCAGTCGGTTAAGCGTCCGACTTCAGCCAGGTCACGATCTCGCGGTCCGGGAGTTCGAGCCCCGCGTCAGGCTCTGGGCTGATGGCTCGGAGCCTGGAGCCTGTTTCCGGTTCTGTGTCTCCTTCTCTCTCTGCCCCTCCCCCGTTCATGTTCTGTCTTTCTCTGTCCCAAAAATAAATAAACGTTGAAAAAAAAATTAAAAAAAAAATCATCTAGCGCAGAGGAGGGGAGGATTGGGCCATCCTATTTTACAGAACCTGGTGCCATCTTTATTACCTTAAACTTTTTCCTGCTTTAGCCGCCTTCAGGCTGCCTTACCTCCTGTCCAACTTTGTAGAAATTGGGGAAAAACAGTAATCCAACTCTACGACATAGTGAGAATATGAAATAACAGCTATAAATGAGTTTGGAAAATCAAAACCACTTACATGTAATCCTTTCACAGAAATAAGACTGCTGATGTGCCCTTTGAGGAATATGCATTATATGGGGCACAGATACCTTTATCCTATTTTGCCTGCTTCTTACAATATTAATGACATATATGTACATGGAGTATGTGGCATGTGCCTGTTTCATTTCTAAGATAAAAATATCTGAAGTAAATGTTTTAATATAAAATTCATTGCTATCAATGTTATACGTTAAGCTTCAGAGCACAGAGTTCCAAGAAATCTTAAGAAAGTTACTGGAGCAAAGATAGGCTCTTCAAGAAAGGAGTGCAGGTCTCCTCAGGCTCTGCAGGCACTTGGTCCCTCATTTACCCTCTAGCTGTTTAGTACCATCTATCTTCCCTCTTTCTCTGTCTCAGTCTGTATGATAGTCTAACAAATAAAGGCTTTCTCTATGTTGCTAAAGCAGTGACTTGACTCTCCTGTTTGCAATATTTACATTTTTTGAATATCTGATCTGGAACTACCTTTACTCATTATTTTTCTGCACCTTTTACCTGTTTTCTAGTTTTTACCATTCTTCTGAAAGAGCTCTCATACAAACCCCCTATAACCTGGATGGATTATGGATGGATTATGGATTATGTGGATGGAGTATGAGGAGGTAAATATGATGGAGCTGGAATGGTGTGCTCTTTTAGGATTGGGCTGTCAGTACGGAGGGTTCGTTTTCTTAGAAGAAAGGTGCAGCTGCTCAAAAAGACATCAGATGCCACACAATCTCCAGAGCCTGAAATTACCCAACACCATCCAGTGTATAGATTCATACATTCATATACAGAAGACTGTTAAGACCCTGAGTTGCAATATACATACACTTCCTGATACAAAAGCCAAAAATTTCACCAAGTTCGGTGGATCAGCAGTAAATGGACAGTTTTCCCTCTGAATTCTAAGTGGAAGGTTCCCAACTCCAAGAGAAAGATGGAGGAAATCAAAGAAACCCTTCGGCTATGTGAATTTACATGGCCACTGTCTTTCTATTCCTAGTGTAACAGAGGTTATTCCCTACCCCCCACTTTGTGTGAATGAGAGAAATATCAAATAAAAGCTTTAAATTACTCAAAACATGAAGAGAATTCACTTATACAACCTTTGCAGCAAAAAAAGCGGGGTTGTTTTGTTTTTTGGGTTTTTTTTTTTTTGAGATCTGTGAGAAAGTGAGAAAGGGGTTGAGAAAATGCAAACGTTTATTAAACGAAAAGAATGAAATCAATTTCTAAGTACTATGGATATTTATACTGCATCAACCAGAAAAGCCAGAAAAGCCCAGAGAAATAGAAAGTAGCTTGATGGAAATCTTTAGCTTCTTGAAGGCTAGAGTGAAATCTGCCAAGTAATAGGCGAATAGGAGGTCACACTGTGAAATTAATAACCAGTAAATTTAGAACAAATAAAGCAGAAATGCTTTTGCACAGCATTTAAGCAGCCTGTGGCACTGACAACTGCAGGAGGTCAGGGAGTTAAATGCTGCCGAACCAGAATTAAAGAAGTGCAGAGTAACATTGTCATTCTTACCATCATCATTTGCAGTTAGTTGGATGATGATTCGGGTGACTTCATCCTTTGCTTTAGAATTTAATTATGATTGCACTTTGTGGAAAGCTAATAAGGATGTAAGACAAACAGCAAGAGTGAAAGTAGATAAGAGCCCCTTTCTGTGAGCCTACAAACACACTGAGCACAAGACAACTATCAGATGATACAGACAACTGCCGTGTTTCAAAATCCTGCAGATCTGTAGGTAGTCTGAATCTGGAGAAGTTTTCATTCAAACTTCCCATCTTTGGCCATGGCAACATACAGTAATTCTTGGGAAATGTCTTTTCAATTTACAAGATCCCCTTGAAGAAGATTTTTTATTTGCTCACTTCACCAAATTTACTATTCAGTATATCATTGTTTTCTTCTGATCTGTTAATCCCAGCTGGAACCCCACAACGTCTTTTGGTGAATATTGGGTTTGATGATGATGCTACGGTCAACAATACCCTGTTGTTTCCAGTCGCACAGGAGCGGCAGCCTCCCCGGGGGATGAAAGATGCTCTGCCTGAGACCATCAGTACATGAAGTACAGGCAGCAGCCAGGCCTAGTCCTGGTTCTAAAAATGGACTATTTTACAAAATGACTCTTAACTGTATCTTTTATTTTTATTGCAAACTGTAATCAATGCTTAGCCATTGATTATCACCATTCTTTTTAGGCCTACAAAGATCTGTGGGTCCCCCTCCTTACTTTTTCACCCTAACGTATTATTGTCAGCTTGAGTTAACGTTCAACTAGGAATTACTTGGTGTGATGGGGAGGTAAAAAGATAGGGGCATTTACTTTTTCATTAATCTCTTCCTTGCCATAATTAGCAAAGGTGTAAATAGTAACACCTCTGATCCATATAGGAGTTGAAACTCGGTGCCACAGAGGCCACATTCTTCAAAAACAATGACACCTGATCATTTCACCCAGTGTCTTAATTTGTTCATATTTTGGCTGCTAAGCCTTCTGTTTTTTCTGTGACTGTAATATAAACAACTGAGCTCCATTAGTTTGTATTATTTTTCATTTACTTTAGAATTGCTAGGCTGAAATTGAACAATGTATTTTTCGGTGGTTCTTTCGCTCTCTTTTTTTCTTTTTAAATGCAGTTGGCCTTTTTTCCCTTCCTTAAATAATTTTTTTTATTTCGCTATTTTCATTGTAATCACGGTTATAATTGACAGCTTTATAATACCGGGGGGCACAGTTGAGGTCTCTTTCTCTTTTCAAACACTCTTCTCCATCCACAGCAAGGGCTGTTTTTCTTTGTTTCTTTGCTGTCTGAGAAGAGGCAGAAGATCAGAGAGAGTTTCTGGCGGTCGTAGAATATTACATTCCATTGTAACTAGTAGTTTACATAGACTGTGCAACTAAATATTCTGTGAAAACAACTGAAAATGACTTTTCCCTTTCCTGTGCAAATCCAATGTTTTCATAAATCTGGAGGAAAACCTTGCAGTTTTGAAAACCTGAAATATTTGTATCCACTTTTTAATTGTTGATGTGCTGATGTCAAACCACCACGCTGGATATTTTTAGTGCCTATCCCCATGATTGATACCGTGTGTAGAAATCAGAAGTAAGGGTATCACTCCTGGCAGAATTGGAGTGAATTAGAAATTCTGTTTTCAAGACATTTTAAAATATTCACTTTTTAACCTCCTTTTAAAGCTACCTCTTGCTGTATTTTGCAAGGGTGGGGATTTAATGCATGATGCCTACACATGTGTACATAATATTCTCTACCTTTTGTCTTTAATATTCCTTGGTTTTTAATTATTAAAGATAAGTATTTGAATTATAAATATTCTAGTTATACAGGAATAGGCAAAGCAGGCATATACCCTCAGGCAAAATTCTTCCATTATCCATAATCCTTCTGCCTCCTGCCTCCATTTCTCTGCTTCCTATCTTTATGTCGCCTCAAAAAACACACAGACGCATTCTTTTAAACCCACCTTCTCCTCCCCACTTAAACCATAGAAATCCCTTCTCAATATGTATAGGGGCCTCTTCCTTGAAGTGGGATGTCATACTTGTCCTAAATATAATAAAGTGCTATCTTCAAGGCATTTCTGCATCCAAAACACTCCCCAGAAACCTGCCGAGCCCTCCCATCTAACCAGTCTGAATGTCACAAATCATAGCCCAGAAACTGCTTTATAGTGAATCATTAACATTGTCAGGAATGACTTGGCACAGAAAAAAAAAGGCTTTCCATTAGAGAACTGAGGGAGAATATACAAATGACAGCATTGTCATTCCACTCCTATTGTTTTATAAAGCTCTGAACTGATTAGTAAGAGTTTATTACAGAGGAATAGGACTGTGAATTTCATGCGTTGTGCTAGGTATTTTCATATCTTCCTCTTACATTTTAGAGCTTCATGGTTTATTTTAAATGTTTTGTTTTTAAAATTCTGCTTGCAGTGCTGAATAAAGTTTTACAGGATGAATAAAAGTGTTAAGAAAAAAATATGCAGATATATGCAAAGTAGCTGGCCAGAGTATTTGTTAAGTAAAAAGCCATTTTCCTGCCTATTTGTCCGGGATCCTAGTCCTCCTCACTCACTTGCCCAGCAGGGATGTGACTAAAAAGGACCAGGATGCTGCATCAAGGATGCACAAGACCAAGTTTGGGTGAGTGTTCTCTGTCTTTCATGGTGGGTCTTGTATCACTTTCTGAAGTTGGAGGCCAAGTAGGGTTTCGAATCCTTTGTTGCTCTGTATTTATCTGAGTTTACATTTTGTACATTAGAACAGCTGACCAAGAGGTGATTACCTAATACTCCTCTGCCTCCTTTACCCCGTGTTGACACATGTAGTGGATGTGGTTAACTTACCAGATCCTCACTGAGACAGAAGCACTCATTCATTCCCCAGGGATCAGAGTGTTCCTTGCCACTGTTTACAGTCAAGCACTTCCTTTGAAATTGCTGCTGGCCCAAGGAGATTATCTTCCCCAAAGTTTCAACCCTCCCCAGGTCCAGCCTGAATCCAATGACAAAACCACGCCTCAACTGGAGAGATTTCTGATGGACCAGCCCAGCTTCAGGGTACCACATGGTTGAAGCTGAGGCCTCTGTTGTGACTGTATCACAGTTCAACATCTCTACCAAGTCTTACACATATCATAACTGAGACCATACCCCAATAAACCACCTGTATACAAACCTCAGGCTTAGAGTTTCTTTTTTTGTAGGAAATCCAACCCATGACAGTTGATACCAGGATGATCCTAGAAGGCAGGCTCTGACATGGGATTTTGGAGTTGAACTATCTCCTGGCTGGCTGGTAATTAGGACTCCATCACTGGTGGTAGATATGGTATCAATAGCTGTGGTATGTAGCAATGGTGCAATTGTTAAAACTTTTCCTGATGTTGAATTGTGATGGGAGATCCACAGAAGAGAACGCATTGCAAAGTGTAACATCTTAGGTGCTTGAGAGTTTCAGAGTAAATAGTAATTAAGGGACTACAGAATTGGATAGCTTTTACTGCAAGCTATCCATGCACTGGAGAAGACATGAAAGGCTGAGTGTGATTAATCACCAAATTAAGGTGAAGTATAAAAGCCAGAGGGCCCCCTTGGCAGCATATAAAGAGACTCCCATCTCCTGCAGCTGGAAAGTGAAAAGGCTAAGGATCTGACTCAGGACTTAACAATGTAAGTAGATCATCTCCAGAGAAGGTTGAATTTCTAACTCCAAGTTGTCTCTGCCAAGGTTTGGGTCCTCACCGGGAAGGAGAGGGACGTTGGGTCAATACCCTTCAAAATACTGAATTCCCCAACTTCCCTGACTCTCTGAACCTGCAGAAGTGGCCCACTTTTCCCTGTCAAAAGCCAATGCATTTCCCTTATTTGAAGAAATGCAGGGGCCCCTGACCAGTAAGACAGCAGGTGCCCCTTCCCTTAGAACCTATTTTCACCTCCCCTCCTGGTTACCAAAACAATCATGAGGATTAAGGCACAGCACATTCCAGCTAATGAAGGGTTGGACCAGAGGTTTTGTAAGATCCAGCCTATATGTATATGAGACTCAGGAAAGTAGGTATGGAAACTGGATCCAAAAGATGTTGAATTAAGGGGGCAGAACATAAAGTTGGAAAGAAGAATTTTTTGATAAGGGAACACTGTTTTGTGATAAAGATGTATCCCTCTGTCAAGACTCCAAGAGAAGAAGCTAATATGCTACTATAATGGTACTTTGAAGTTTAAAGGAAGTGAGGGCCCACAGCACGTGAAGTAAAAAGTGCCATGGATGATGGTAGAAGGGATCAAAAGATCCAGTGAAGTGGGAGTCCTATAGCAGATATACGTAAGGCCAAAACCCGCCACCTGAATGTGTTCCAAGGGAAGGCCTAAATAAGGTGTGAGTTGGTGAAGGGGACAAGAGTAACACTAAAATGCTTCATGGCTATCTACTTTAAACCAGGGCTCATGGTAGGAGATTCTGTTACAGACATAGTTTACTTAATAATAATAGGGATAAGATACAGATATAACAGAGGCCAGATAGTGGCATTTTATCAGCAGCAGCAAGGTATGTGCAATTATCATGCTGAAAGACAAGTGTGGTGTAGCAGCCAGAGAACCCTCCCTGGCAGAGAGCTACAGAGATGGTAAGAGAATCCACATCACTAAGGGCAAGATAGGTAGTTAACAAGGGAATTCTCAGTCTATAAAATCAGAGGGATACAGGAGTGGATAACCATAATGATGAGAACAACTCCAATAGTAAGTCATGAGCTCTTGCCGAGTTTCTGGACTGAGCCAGTTTTCAGACCCCAAATTCCTGAGGGAGGACCCTGCAGTACCATAAAAAGTGCATACAGTAATGATTCTCTTATTCCTTTCCCAAAGGGACTCCAGGCTCATTTATTTGAGTAGCTGTTCACTGGAGAAAGCTAATACCCAGATATTTTGAGGGCTGTTGACCCAGACTCAAAGTATCATTTATGGCCCCCTTACCATGAAGGTATCTAAGGCTAGGAAATATGAAAAGTTCTGGCTCAGATACCAGCTCAAAATTGGTGCACTGTGTCCAATTTTCTCAGTTCAGCATATATACTTGCAATAGATATTTCTTCCTTTTTGGTAGAATTCCCACATCTGTTCCTTGATCTGTGAGATTAGAATCATCATAACAGAGAAGGTCAAGTGGAAGCCTTTCAAATGGCCTTTTCTCCCAGACAAATAAAACCAAATAAATACCAAATAAAACAATTATATACCAGAGTGAATGGCAAAAATCAGTGCCACCATGGAAGACCTAAAGGACAAGGGGTGGTGGGCCCTATCATACCCTTATTTAATTCAGCGTTCTAACCATTACAAAGCCTGATCCTGGAGGATGACATCGGACTAATGCAAATTCATCCAACTAGAAGTGATTGCAATGCTGTACCAATTGTGGTATCTTTGCTAGATCAGATTTACCTGGCCTCTAGTACAGGGTATGTATCTATTACTCTGGTGAATGTGTTTTAATTCCTATCTGGAAGATGCAATAGAGCAGTTGCATTCCTATGGGCTGGACAGCAATCTTTCCCCAGAGCCACATCGGTCCCATGTCATAATATAGTCCAAAGGGACCTGCACTGTCAGAGAATGATGCAGAGCAACACATTGGCCCACTACATCAATGACATTATATTAATCTAAACCAGATAAACAAGAAATGGCAAGTATGTTGGAAGACTTGCAAAGACACATGTGCTCCAGAGGATGGAAGATAGTTTGTGAAGATTTTGGGGTCTACCATTTCAGAAAAGATTTTAGGGGTCCAACGGTCTAGAGATGTCAGGACACTTCCTTCAAAGCAAATGGAAAATTATATATTGCATATCTCACAATTCCTAGTAGGTCCTTTTGGGTTCTGGAGGCGACATGCTCCATACATGTGAGTACTGCTCTAACCCACTTACCAGCTTACACTGAAGATGTCCAGGTAGGAGTAAGACTCTGAGCAGGAATGGGCTCCACAGCAGGTCTAGGCTGCAGTGCAACTAGCCCTTCTTTTTGGGCTTTATGATATGGCAGACTTTCTGGTATTTGAATTATCAGTGGTGGAAAAAGTTGTGTGGAGTTTAAGGCAAATCACAACAGGAAAATCATAATATCAAACTCATGAGTTCTGAAAGCACTATATGTTCTGCAGCAGAAAATTTCACACCACTTGAAAAATTGCTTTTTGCATTCTACCAGACCTGATACTGACCCTTGGACACCACATGACTAAGTGGCCAGCAATGCCTGCCCATCACGATCAGAGCCCAAAACAATCCAGTGTAGAATGGAAGTACTACATTTTTGGTCAAGAACTGACAGAGGCAAAGTATGACCAAGGGTCTTGAGCAGATGAATCATTCCCATGAATCCACCCACCACTGTTTTATCAGTGCATCTTCCTTAGCTCACATGGAAGCCTATATAGGAATGACACTTTTCATTAGCTGATCAAGAAGAAAGAGGACCTGTTTGGTTCAGAGCTCAATATGTGAGGGCATGCTAAAAATAGACGGCTGCTGTACTAGAGCCCACCTGGGGGCTGCCCTTAAAGCCTGTAATAAGAGGAAACGTTCCTAATAGACAGAAATTTAAATGGTGTACCTAGTCATTCACTTTGTGTAGAAAGAAGTCCTAGTTTGGAATATATATGGATTCATGGACAGTGGCAAAATACTTGAATGTTTGGTCAAGGTCCTAAAAGGAGAAGGATTAGAATGGTGGGCTCAAGAAGTTTGGGAGAGGAGGCATTTTATGAACTTATGAATACGGTCACACAGAGTGAAGGTCTTTATATCGCATGTTGATTCTTACCAGAGAGCATCCACCATGGAGGATGTACTAACTGGCCAAATGGTTGGCATAACAAAGCCAGTGAACATCCACCAACCTCTTTTATTAGTAACCCAAGTGCTGGCATAATGGTTATGTCAAAAGAATAGCCATGGTGTTGGGAACTGGAACTGTGCATGGGCCCAGCAGCATTGTCCGCATTCATCAAGGCTGATACAGGAACTATACTGCCAAATGTCAAATCTGCAAACAACAGAGACCAAAACTAAACCCTCAAAGTAGAACCACTTGTTAGCATCCTATCAACTATCCACTTGTTAGCAAGTTGATTACAATGGATCTCTTCTACCCTAGAAGAGCAACAATTCATCCTGACTAGAATAAACAGTGTTTCAGATTTGGATACACCTTTTTTTTTTTTTTTTTTTTTTTGTCCACAGGGCCTGTATTAGTTTTCTAAATTGCACTGCAAATTACCACAAATTTCATGGCTTAAAATAACACACATTTATTATCTCAGTTTCTATAGGTAAGAAGTCTGGGAATACATTACTGGGGTTTCCAGCTTCAATGTCATACCAGCAATGCAAATAACCAGGGCTTCTTGGTGGCTTAATGAGGGAAAGATCCACTTACAATCAGTGCCACTATCTGAAGCTTTACAGAGTACTTACTGTTCTGACACAGGATTCCACATCACACTGTATCAGATCATAGTTATATGCGGTGGACACATAACCATGGGATTCAGTGGTCCTATTCCATACCATCCAGAAAATGCTGGCCCATAAAGCAATGCAACAGCTTTTGGAAGATATGTCTAAGGCATCAGCTTGTAGATGGTACCCTGAGAAGATGAGTCACCATCCTTCATGACACAGTATAAGGCAATTTCCCTAATCAATGGCCATTTTATGATGCAAGGCCAAACAGTAAAACCTGGGATCATGAGTAACTTGTTCTGTGAGTGTTCCACAAGATGAGCAAACATTTCTAATAAATTTTAACTTGATAAATGAGTAATGTCTTGTGATATAAGTAGTATGTGACACTGAAGTCACATGATCACAACTGAGCCAATGGTTCTTCTCTCTCTCTCTTTCTTTCTATCTCTTGCTGTGGGATTTGGCAGAAATAAGTGATTTCTCAGAAGGTTGGAAGGTGCCCCAAACTGGCACTATGTATTTTTTGTCACTTCAAAGCACCTATGGACAGTTCTTTGCTTTTCTATACAAGAGTAAGCTTAGGAATGCTTTGCTTCATTCTAGGTCAGGCTGCCTGCAGATATAGACCCTTTCCTCTGCTGCCTTATTGCCAGTTACATTAAATATAGTGTATGACAAGAGTTTATTAATACTGTACTGTAGTCAACATCCATGAGAGCATATTCAATGGCCTCCACGCAGAAAAAGATTCCATGGAGCCAACAGATAGCAGTGATTCCGTTAGTGACAGTGAAAGTCGTCCTACACAGTAACCTCCTCTCTCTTGTCTCCCTCACACCAGCCACGAAGGTTTTCAAAGGTAAGTGAAGGCTATTTTTCTTTATATTTTATGTTTTCTTTATTATTTTATATAATATTACAGTATTTTAATCATTTTTATATGAATATTTTTGGGTTGTGGAATGAATCATCTGCGTTTCCATTATTTCTTATGGGAAAATTCACTTTGACATACAAGTGCTTTGGTTACAGGCATGTTTCCAGAACGAATTATGCTTGCAAACCAAGGTTTACTGTATACTCAAAAGATAGAATACCACAGGCCTGGAAACCAAGAATAGAAGTTGGAGTAGTCTTTATATTTTTACCATCAGTGCAGTGACCCACTTTCAAATTTGTGCTTCCTGTCCCCCAAACCCTGCAAGTCTTGAGGTCCTGATTCACAAAAGGCAAATGGTAAAAGTCCCATTAAACTTTAAATTATGATTCCACCTGGTCATTTCACAACCCTTGTGCCAGGAGAACAGAATCTAAACAAGGAGTCACTATCCTGGTAGGGGTAAGTGACCCTTATTATTAGGAGGAGGTATGGCTGCCATTATACAATTACAGGAAATTCCTGAAATTCTCTTACAGGAAACATACATTCAGCACTCCCTTTGGTACTCTCCTGTCCAATGTTAATGATAAACCTTGACAAGTGCATCAGCCTGGGAAGGGGATAGTGATCAGTGGCTCAAAGATGGGGATCTGCTGTAGGAAAAGAAAACACGAACTCAAAAAGATATCTGCACCCCCATGTCCACAGCAGCATTATTTACAGTAGGCAAGTCATGGAAGCAACCTAAGTGTCTAGCCACAGATAATGGCTAAAGAAGTTGTGGTATATACCCACAATGCGATACTCTTCAGTCATAAAAATGGGGAAATCCTGCCATTTGCAGCAATGAGGAGGGCAACCTTGAGGGCATTATGCTGAGGTAAGTCAGACAGGGAAAGGCAAATACTGCAGAATCTTACTTATATGTGGAATCTAAAAAAGAAAAGAAAACCCCAAACTCATAGAAAAAAGAGATCAGATGTGTGGTTACCAGAGATGGGAGTGAGGAGAGGGAACAGGAGGAAGGTGGTTAAAAGGCACAAACTTCCAGTTATAAGATAAATAAGTACTAGGGATGCAACGTACAACATAATGACGACGGCTAAATCTGTAGGATTTATCCTACGGCTGTAGGATATACAGGAAAGGTGTTAAGAGAGCAAATCCTAAGAGTTCTCATCACAAGGAGAATTCTTTTTTCTTTTTTTCCCCATCTCTTTTTATTGTATCTATATAAGAAGATGGATATTAACTAAACTTATTGTGGTTATCATTTCACAATACAGGTTAAGTCAACCTTTAGGCTATATACCAGAAACTCATATGGTGATGAATGTCTATATCTCAATAAAACTGGAAAAAAATTATACAAGCATTCATATGCTAATAAATATATTCATCATTGACAGTCATGAGAAGGAATGAATTTATAGCAATAATTGTAATAAATTCGGGGTGCCTGGGTGACTCAGTCGCTTAAGTATCTGACCTGGTTTCTGCTCAGGTCATGATCTCACGGTTCGTGAGTTCGAGCCCCACGTTGGGCTCTGTGCTGGCAGTGTGGGGCCTGCTTGGGATTCTCTCTCTCTCTCTCTCTCTCTCTCTCTCTCTCTCTGCCCCTCCCCCACTCACTCTCTGTTTCTCAAAATAAATAAATAACACTTCAAAAAAATTTTTAAAAATGGTAATAAATTCAACACGCAATTTTTCCTGCTTTCTACTCCCCTGACAAATGGGGATCTAAGCTGGGTCACTCTCTCCCCCAACCCCACTGGTAAACCAGCCACTGGTAGGGATGATAACTGCGGGTGAGGCAAGTCTAGAATGGGTAACAAAGGAAGGAGATGGTGAGTATTAATTGTGACCATGAGACTACCTGTAGAGTAGGCTGTAACTCATCTCACAAAACTTCTGGAGAACAGTTTTTTTAGGAAAAAAAATGAACTAGAATCCTAGAGGAACTATTGCCGGAGGTGGTAAGCTTAGTGTCCAAAGCAAGTGAATCTGAGTGGTGGAAGAAGTTGACTGTAGTGGATGCTGGTGCGTGCTGCCCAGATTTCTCCTTTAGGACAAAAGACACGCATTCCCTGGCTTCCAGGTGTGGTGCCTGATGACTCACAGCTGATTTCAATCAAGGATTTGTTTTCTTCCAAAGGCAACCACCTTACCCCAGGTACTACTCTCTGTCTGGGGGCAGCTCCCATGCAATGGCAAGTCAGGGCAGGGGTACAAAGGCCTGGACCTTTTGACTCAAGCTGGGACATCTTTGAAGGGCTATCCCAGATTCAGAGCTCTAGTGGGCCTCTATGATAGTCTAATCAGAATTCACATCTCCCTCTTCTCCCTTCACTCCCTTACAGGTACTGTACAGGAGAGCGATTCCTAATAGACACCTGCCTCTGTTTGGGGTCTGCTTCTAAGGAATATGATCTGCAAAATCATGGGACTCTTCCCAGAGCGAACATTTCAATAGAGTGAAATGGACTGTTTAGTAAAACACACTGCTTAACCATTCACTTCTCTTCACTGGTTAATGTTCTGGGAGGACACCTCTTGGGCATAAACAACTCTATGAGAACACTGTCATAAGTTACCAAAGATATTTTAAGGACCATTCTAAAATGCAGAATATTATTAAATGTTATTCTTTCATTTTGTTTGAGTGAGACAACATGTCAATGCTAAGAAATGTATTCTCTCTGCATGTTAAGGATAATAAAGGAAGCTGGTTTGATCAATATGGTTTTTTGCAAACATGTGTATTACATATATGCTATAAATTAAATTTACCACCTCTGTAAAAGGCAATTGAACCAAATTTTGCACAGTTAGCTGTCCATGAAGATAAAAATATACTGAACCACAAGTGGTTAAACACAATAAAAGAGTGCCATCCTGTGTAACATTCAGAAAGAAAGACCAACGCAGACAGAACTAATCTGATTTGACACCACTGAGCCTCACTTCACCATCTTGCTCTTGGCAGAATTCCCACTGAAGTTCCTATGTGCCTTGCTAGAGCAAGGACCATAGGATGGAGTTCACGGATTTCCTCCAGTGGAAACGTATAAGTGAGCCTTTATTCCTTTAGGTTTCTTCACATTCTAGCATAAGATTTTCATATGAAGCTTTAGTTAAACGTAGGCAGAGGCTGGGAGAAAAAGGAAGAGGATGAAAAGTATGACACAGACATCATTCTCTGTTGGTAATCAGTAGGGTTGCCTCACCACATTTTTGACATGGTTCTCCAATGTGATAGAGAGAAAGACTATGCAGAAAATTATCACCCGGATTCACTCAACCTAAAAACATTAGAGAACTGGCTCTTTAACATTCTGATTTCTTAGTGGAGAATAAAATGAAGTGATTTACTCCTCCTAATATTTCTAAAAATATTTTAAATTGGTCATCATACTTAGAACCCTAACACCCTTGCAAAACTACAAAAAAGTTAAGTGTTCATCATTATTACATCTCAGAGCAAGGCCAGCTTTTTATTTGAATACAAAGCCACTTGCAGGATATTTCATCTTTTTTTTAAAGGTTTTATTTCCAGCTATAAAAATTATATATGCCCATGGTGTAGATAATTAGGAAAATACAATGCAGCCACTAAATGGATTTTATGATCTTTGAGTTATGTTGGGAAATTCCTGTGTTATAATAGTAACTTGGAAAAAAGGACAGAAAATTGTATATATTATATATACAACATACACTGTAATTTACCTATTTCTCTACTATGACACATATAGGTGCTTTCTAATTATTCATGAATTAAAACACTACTGTGATGAACATTTTTGTGCATAACATTTCCCCACATTTCGGATTACGTTTGAAGGGTGTGATGAACAATCAGGTCTAAGGTAAGGGTACTTTAGTGTTTTACCATTTTGATAATTGTTGTTTCACGTATTGTTTCTAGCTGTGTATGAAAGTATTCATTTCATTTTCTACTTGGAACTCAGAGTCTGAGGGGTAATATATATATGAGTCTAGCTTTATTGGTACTGATTCAAAAGTGTTTCTGAAATAGCAAACTTATGCTTGACAGAATACATCTCAGGGCACCTGAGTGGCTCAGTGCATTAAACATCCAACTCGTGATTTTGGCTCAGGCCATGATCTCATGGTTCATGTGTTCGAGCCCCATGTCGGGTTCTGTGCTGGCAGTGAGGAGCCTGCTTGTGGTTCTCTCTTTCTCTCCCTCTCCATCTGCCCCTCCCCTGCTCTCTCTCTCTCAAAATACAGAAAAACCTTGGTTTGCAAGCATAATTCATTCTGGAAACATGCTTGTAATCCAAAGCACTTGTATACTGAACGGAATGTCAAGTATCATTGGTTCAGTTGTGATCATGTGACATTCAGTGTCACATACTACTCATATTGCAAGACATCGCTCGTTTATCAAGTTAAAATTAGTAGAAATGTTTGCTTATCTTGTGGAACACTCGCAGAACAAGTTACTTGCAATCCAAGTTTTACTGTAAATAAACTTTAAAAAAAGAATACATCTCTAAACTTTACCTTTTTAAAAAAATTTTTCTTTTTTTAATATATAATGGACATATATCAATAAGTTAAGATGTACAACATGTTAATCTGATACATTTATGTATTTCAATATGATTATCACCATAGCCTTAGCTAACATCTCTGTCATGTCATATAATTATTGTTTCTTTTTTTGGTGAGAACAATTAAGATCTACTCTCTTGGCAACTTTGAAATTTATACTACAGGGGCGCCTGGGTGGCGCAGTCGGTTAAGCGTCCGACTTCAGCCAGGTCACGATCTCGCGGTCCGTCAGTTCGAGCCCCGCGTCAGGCTCTGGGCTGATGGCTCAGAGCCTGGAGCCTGTTTCCGATTCTGTGTCTCCCTCTCTCTCTGCCCCTCCCCCGTTCATGCTCTGTCTCTCTCTGTCCCAAAAATAAATAAATGTTGAAAAAAAAATTAAAAAAAAAAGAAATTTATACTACAGTATTAATGACTATACTCACTGTGCTGTGGATTAGATCTCTAGGACTTATTTATCTACTAGTTGCAAGTTTGTACCCTTAAACAACATCTCCCCAGTTCCTGCCCCAGCTACCAGTACCTGTTAATCCCCATCTATTCTCTGTTTTCACGAGTTCAGCCTTTTTGGATTCCACATGTTAGTCTTTCTCTGACTCATCTCACTTATCATGAAGTTCTCAAGGTCCATTCATGTTATCACAAATGGCAGGATTTCCTTCTTTCTCATGGATGCATAATATTCCATGATATACCAAATTTCTTTATCCATTCATCTGTTGATGGACGTTTAAAATATTTCCATATCGGGGCGCCTGGGTGGCGCAGTCGGTTAAGCGTCCGACTTCAGCCAGGTCACGATCTCGCGGTCCATGAGTTCGAGCCCTGCGTCGGGCTCTGGGCTGATGGCTCAGAGCCTGGAGCCTGTTTCCGATTCTGTGTCTCCCTCTCTCTCTCTCTGCCCCTCCCCCGTTCATGCTCTGTCTCTCTCTGTCCCAAAAATAAATAAACGTTGAAAAAAAATTAAAAAAATAAATAAATAAAAATAAAATAAAATAAAATATTTCCATATCTTGACTACTGTAAATAATGATGCAATAAGCATGGGAGTGCAGATGTCTCTTTGATATCCCATTTTTCTTTCCTTTTTTGCCTTCCTTTTTATCAGCAGAAATCTGTCTCAATTTTATAGAATATACCATATATATCTTATACCAGTTTGAGAAGCTAATGCTTTGTACTACAAATCATGAAATATAACATATTAAAAAGAATACAATGAGGGGTGCCTGTGGAGCTGTCAGTTGAGCGTCTGACTGACCCCTGATTTCAGCTCAGGTTATGATGTCACAGTTCATGGGACCAAGCTCAGCAGTGACTGGTCTCTGCGCTGAAGGCATGGAGTCTGCTTGGGTATATCTCCCTCTCTCCCTCTCTGCCCCTACCCTGATTGCATGCTCTCTCTCAAAATAAATAAATAAATAACTTAAAAAAGCTAAAAGAGAATAAAATAATAAAAAATAAGGTCTCAAAAAAACACGGTTTGGTTACAAAATCCTCAATTTCTACAAACCACTTACTTCCCTTTAATCAATCAAAATGTATTTATTTCTTTTTTTTTTTTTTAATTTTTTTTTTCAACATTTATTTTTGGGACAGAGAGAGACAGAGCATGAACGGGGGAGGGGCAGAGAGAGAGGGAGACACAGAATCGGAAACAGGCTCCAGGCTCCGAGCCATCAGCCCAGAGCCTGACGCGGGGCTCGAACTCACGGACCGCGAGATCGTGACCTGGCTGAAGTCGGACGCTTAACCGACTGCGCCACCCAGGCGCCCCAAAATGTACTTTATTTCTAATGAAGGTAATGCAAGGTGGGTGGGGGAACGAAGATAAAAACTGATGACAGAAAGTATGCTTTTAATTTGATGCTTCAATTTCAATTTCATATGCTTCAATATGATGGGGAAAAAATAAAGGGAGGCAGAGGAACAGAAAAATAAAGTTCTTTCAGTACTAACCAAGAAGATGTAATTTGCTGTGCTCTTTTTGGTTTACTGTACACAAGCATTAATTCCTTTCTCCTTTTGTCCCCTTGCAAAATATCCTGCTAATTTCTAGATCTGGACAGTCTTCCTCTTACGGAGTATATATCAAGGGACCAAAGCAATCTAGCAAACAAGGATACATATCTTTCCCTATAGAAAGGTATTTACAAGGTCTTCTCTAATTACAAACTCATTTGAACTACCAATCCTCAAGCAAATCAATGCTTTGCTGTACCCTGGCTGTGCTTTCAGCAGATTGTTGGGTTTATGTGTATTTGATTCACACTATATATTGATCCGATAATTCCAACATTTAAATAATAACAGGCTGGAATGAAGTGAATACAGAACTTTCAAATTCTACAGGTATGATCTCGGTGCAGCATACATTGTGTCATACTCTGCAGTGATTTTTGATGAGGAATTCTATTAGTAGGGTTCTAGGTAAAACTGAACAATTGGTCAACTCTTTTTGGCCCCCATATATACCTACAAACTTCTACTCACAGCTCATTTTCAGTTTATATTCATTCACTTTTTTTGATAGTCGATCATATATTTTATTTTATCATCTGAACTAGAAAACATTTCTGGGGTTGAAGGGAAGATGGCATAAAATAACTACCACAGATAATTGGCATAACCATGATTATCCAGAGCAAATGGGGACATATTGTTACCCTATTTATAGGTTACAAGGGGAATTATAACCATGGCTGGCTACATGATTTGTGGGGTCCAGTGAAAATGAAAATTCAGGATTCCTTGTTCAACACTTATGAAGAATTTCAAAATGGTGACAGCATAGCATTAAACCAAGCCTGTTCTGCATATGGGATCTTTTGTGACTGCCCAGGTGATGTGCACATGAAGCTGGCTCTGATCATCACCAAAGCTAAAATACTTAGGTTCCCAAACTTTTTTCTCCTCACCAAGTAAATGTCAAAACATATCTTTGTCTTGTTCCATTTTTTTTTAAATTAAAGGAATGTATGGTCACTTTGCTAATTTAAAGTGTATGATTAAAAAATTTAAATAAACTTTATGACATATAAAGAAAAATGTAGTAGTCTTGGGCTCTCTGTCTAAAATCCTGTCATTCTAACATGACCGTAAAGAGTGGAGGACTAAAGAAGAATGAAATTCCAGGAAGTTTGTATTTAAGGAACTGAAGGGTTTTAGTGTTTGTGTTCCTCGCTAGCAAGTGTTAACGTTACTGATGTAATTTTTTACTCTATATAAGAGAATCCTCTCTATGTAGACAGAAGGTGTCAGTTTAAGAAAGAAACATAAATATCTGAGTTAAATACCAACTAGGAAAACATACAGTAAAGAATGTTGCACAACCATCTGGAAAATGCAAAGAAAATCACAATTAATGTGCAGAGAAAAGGAGAGGGTAAAAGGGATGAAATAAACCTAGTATTTATCAAGAAGCAGCCATAAACATGGAATTCTGATAAAGTATCTGAGTGACAAGTAGCTATCATCAGGTGCTACTTCTTATGAGAAGGTCACAGAAATTAGGAGAAATCCCCAGCATCTGAAGACCTGCCTATAAGTAGAATGGCTCCAAACAGGGCACCTGAACTAAAGTCAATGAATCCTCCTCTCTCTTAAAAGGAATCTGTATTTACAAACTAGCTCTAAAGCAAACAAACATGAAGCCTAGGGAGCATGGATGAAGGAAGACAGAATCATGGCATCTATGATACATTCTCACTAGTGAACATGGCTCATATCTCTCAGATTGATATTGATTTTCACACTAGATTATTTTTCACAATGCTATATGCTGGAAGAGAAGCTTTATTCAGAGGTACACAGATTGCCACCCTCATATAGTATGATTTCTGTGACAATGGGTAGGCTTGTCAACATCCAAAATTTTAATTCCTCCTGTTGGTTAAATCTGGAATTCTTCAATAAAACTAGCTTCCTTAGAGCTAGTCATGTTCTAGACTTGCAGGTGCTGCAGTATTAATATCCAGCTCAAGGAAAGGGAATATCTGTCTTGTTTATCCTTTCTACTAGTCTGATTAAAATCTATTTTTTTATGTTTATTCGCTTAGAGAGCGAGAGAGAGTGATACAGAATGAGGGAGAGTGACAGAGAGCGCAAGAGAGAGCACAAGAGAGAAAGCAAGGCAGAGAGCAAGAGCAAGAGAGAGAGCAAGAGAGAGAGTGCACACAAGTAGGGGAGAGGCAGAGAGAGAGAGGGAGAGAGAATACCAAGCAGGCTTTGCATCATCAGCTCAAAGCTCAGATTCACGAACTGTGAGACCATGACCTGAGCCAAAGCTGCACGCTTAACTGAGCCACCGAGGCTCCCCAAAATCTAACTTTTTAGTTCAGAACTATAGTTGATTCTCTAACTTCAGATGTGTGGACATAGAGACACAGGGTATAGATAAAGCTATGCATCCTTAAGGCCTGACAAAAAAGAAAAAGGAGGCTCCTGATCAGAGGTGGATAACCACTTTTTCCACCACTACAGGAAGATTTTGGAGAAAGGGAAGAGGGCTGTCATCCTACAATCCTCAAAAAGATGGATCAGTTTTTGTTAAGCCAGAGAAAGGAGAGCACTGCCTTCAGGAGGGTCAAAGCAGATCATCAGGGACTGCACAGGTTGGGTGTGAGTCCTGTTTCCATGGAGCTTCCTTTATACGGAGCGGCCACATGGGGCAACAGTCAGCAACCCAATCATAACAGCCCACTGGAATATATCAAAGGTTAGTCAGGGATTCAGAAGCAGGGCCAAAATAACTGTCCAAACCTTATAAAATATATTGCTAATAACCAAACACACACTCATATTTCAAATACTGTTTTGGTACCTACATTCAAACTGCTATATTTAATCAAGTTGTACCAACCACCTCTGTATCTACAGCCTGCAGGTTTCAAACACTTTATGAAGCAGTATGATACCAAAACAACTGGGGTGACAAAGTGATATTTGCTTAGACAGTCCTAGATTCCAGAAAAGGAAGCTTCTGTGGATCGAATTTGAGACTTGCCTAGTGAAAATCCTTTAGACTGCTTCATTTCTTCCTCTCTCTCTTTTTTTTTTATAGTTTACTTACTTTGAGAGACAGAGTGCGCATGTGCACACATGCATGCAGCAAGTGGGGGAGGGACATAGAGAGAGAGAGCAGAGAGAGAATCCTTAGCAGGCTCTTCACTGTCAGCACAGAACCCCCACATGGGGCTTGATCTCATGAATGGTGAGATCATGACCTGAGCCAAAATCAAGAGTCAGAGGCTCAGGGGAGACCCAGGCAGCAGAGCCTCTGGGACAGCGAACAATAATCCAGTGAAGAAATGGGCAGAAGACATGAATAGATACTTCTCTAAAGAAGACATCCAGATGGCCAACAGGCACATGAAAAGATGCTCAACATCACTCCTCATCAGGGAAATACAAATCAAAACCATACTCAGATATCACCTCATGCCAGTCAGAGTGGCTAAAATGAGTAAATCAGGAGACTATAGATGCTGGAGAGGATGTGGAGAAATGGGAACCCTCTTGCACTGTTGGTGGGAATGCAAACTGGTGCAGCTGCTCTGGAAAACAGTGTGGAGGTTCCTCAAAAAATTAAAAATGACCCAGCAATAGCATTGCTGGGAATTTACCCAAGGGATACAGGAATGCTGATGCATAGGGGCACTTGTACCCTAATGTTTACTGCAGCACTTTCAACAATAGCCAAATTATGGAAACAGCCTAAATGTCCATCAACTGATGAATGCATAAAGAAGTTGTGGTTTATGTATACAATGGAATACTACCTGGCAATGAGAAGGAATGAGTATGGCCTTTTGTAGCAACATGGATGGAACTGGAGGGTATTATGCTAAGTGAAATAAGTCATACAAAGAAAGACAGATACCACATGGTTTCACTCTTATGTGGATCCTGAGAAACTTGACAGAAGACCATGGGGGAGGGGAAGGGGAAAAAAGTTAGAGAGGGAGGGAGGCAAACCATAAGAGACTCTTAGACACTGAGAATAAACTGAGGGTTTATGGGGTGTGGGAGGGAGGGGAAAGTGGGTGATGGGCATTGAGGAGGGCACCTGTTGGGATGAGCACTGGGTGTTGTATGGAAACCAATTTGACAATAAATTTCATATTAAAAAAAAAGGGTCAGAGGCTCAACCAACTGAGCCACCCAGGCACCCTTAGACTATTTCACTTCGGACTTGATCATAGGAGCTCCTTGGAGAAGGTGGGACTTCACAGAGCAAAGCAAGGACAGAGATCCATGTATGGATGTGACCAGGAGCCTTGGAGTCCCATGCAGATAAAGTATGTGTAGATTTCTAAGCTGTTGAGGTTGGAAATTGTGCCATAAATTTTAACTTCTATAAAATAGTTTGCACAGTTTTAAATTGCGTTAATCTCAATAATAAAGATCTGATTTTATTTTTTTTTAATTTTTTTTTAACGTTTATTTATTTATTTTTAGGACAGAGAGAGACAGAGCATGAACGGGGGAGGGGCAGAGAGAGAGGGAGACACAGAATCGGAAACAGGCTCCAGGCTCCGAGCCATCAGCCCAGAGCCCGACGCGGGGCTCGAACTCACGGACCGCGAGATCGTGACCTGGCTGAAGTCGGCCGCCTAACCGACTGCGCCACCCAGGCGCCCCGATCTGATTTTAAAACATATTCCTGTGAAAAGATCCCCACTCTGCCTTCCTGGTAAGAATCTTTTAAGTTAAGATTCGGTCTCTTATAGAAACATATCGACAAACCTATTGTCAATAAAGATGCAACAATTCACTCATTAAAGGATAAAGTTGTTACCACTGCTTACTCCAATCTTTTGAGCAGTGAGTTACTTCAACTTCAATTCTGGTACTCTTTAACACAAAAATGAAATAAAAACTAAAGGGATGTTAAGTATTTTTTAAAGAGGAATTCACCACAGTAAACCTCATGTGTTACTATTCTAGCATATTATGGCTACTAAATAAATCTTAAATCAACGGAATGCTAAGGATTTGGACATCACTTAGAAACACAGATTACAGACTTAACACTAAAGCCAAATACAATTTTAAATTGGAATTATTTTTACATATTGAATTGTTCACACAAATAGAGTGTCCTGCTTAAAGATAAGGATTTTTTTTCTTTTTTGACAGAAGGTCCTATATAAGAAGTTTAATTTATCATAAATTTTCAAGGAAACTTTATTCAGCTAAGAAACTTACATTTGTTAGCAGGAAGGCATCATTCTTTAGATTTCTACTATAGTCCATACATATTAGGTGTTTTTTTGCTTATTTTGTCAGAGGCATTTTAGCTTGTAAAAAAAAATACATTATCCTATATCTAAAAAGTAAACACACATTCCAAGCATGTTGGGGCAAGCCACTAACCACTGATTTAAAACAAATCTTCCCATTTGATTTTCAGAGCAAAAATGGAAACTGTCTGTTTTGATTTAAATCTGTCCCAGAGCAGTTTCCATGAGTTAACACAGCTGAATTGTAAACCTAGGAACAAATAAACAAATGAATACTCAAGTGGCTTTGAACAACTGCACCAGTGCTTGGTTTCCAGTGGGTGCATCCTTCTCCTCAAGCCTGCATTATAATTAAGAGGTTACAATGGGAAGAAACCTGGGACAATGGCATGGGAAGAGAATGCTAAAATCCTAATGAGAGGAAAAACCCAGGACAATCTGTTTAATAACCTCATAGCCATTGTTCACATCAGAGTGACAAACAGTATAATATGGCAGAGCTCTTGTGTCCTCTGGCTGTTCAGCACTGCCTCCACACTTCTTTACTGTGCCAGAACCACTTAGCTTCTTTTTACAGCCCTCACACACATCAAGTCGACAAGGGACGGAGAAAGCCTGCCACGGCAGCATAGGAAAAAGAGGAGAGTGAGGAGGAATTGGGTCAGACCGGTCAGGGGATGAACATACATCCTGATTGAATGTATAAGGGGTAAGATGCATAAGTGATATAAAGCCAAGATATTTCAGTGTTTAGCAATAATCAATGTCCTGAATTCTCACCAACCACCCCCCTCCCCCCGGCAAAGCCATGCCCTGGCTACAATTATTACTTTTTTAATCTCCTAATTGAATTCAAAGGCTCATTACAATAGTAAGGGCATTTGAATCAATAGGAATATAATGAAAATACATTTTGCTGGAAAGGGACTTCGAGAGATTTTAGGATACATCTTTTGGTGGATGTGAAAGTTTTACTGAGGAATGTCAAAAGGTCCAAAGAGCAGAGTGCTTGGCACTGTCCTATGGAGAGATACATAATGCCAACTCTCAGCACTCATTCACCACATGGCTCCAAAAGACCAGTGATCAACAATCTACATGCCTTTAAGGTACAGGGATAATACATCAACGCATATATTTGGCCAGGAATGTGTGAAAGGAATGGCAGGGATTTTTGCTTGTGTCCATGATATTCTAGCTCTTCCACAGAATATAAAAAGTAAATTTAAAAAAAACATAACACAAACAGAGAACAACCCTTCGAAGGCATCAAAGAATCCAGAAAAAAGGGAAACATTAGATAAGCCATGCCATACCCGCTTTTATTCTATTTCTAAAGATTAGTGTTCAAGTTGTTTAGGGTTAGGGAGTCTAATTCCAAGCATAATGCATAAAGGCTGAACTGAAACTTGCATCAGTTTCAGTGGGCTGGGCAGTTGAAAGTTGGGAGTTTAGGGTTACCAGGGTAGCCAGGATTTGGGGCCAAGATCCTGGATAAAAGGAACTGCAAAGAAGGAAGCCAAATGAACTACATGGAATTTCCCTTTGAGACATATGTAACCCCTAAACTGTACTGAGTGAAGCTAAAGATAAGAGATTAGGAAACTAAGTAGAAAGCCACTGCTAAGAGCTAACTCACCAAGCAAAGACTTAGCAGTCTAAGGATTCTGGAGAGACACAATCTGGTTTCAGGCCAACTATGGAGGACGAGCTGGGACATCCTCAGGGCTTCAGCTGAGACCTCCTGAAGGCCTATGCCCTAGGAATGAAAGTAAACAGAAATTTTACAGCCTTGAGTGGGTCAGAGTAATCTTTCCATATTCTATCTGCCAGAAGAAAACTAAATTTTTTGTAGAGGATAATAGCATCCAGATTCTTTGTAACTTTTCCCAGATAATGTTTGATATTCAATCAAAATTATCGGGGGGCACCTGGGTGGCTCAGTCAGTTGAGCATCTGACTTTGGCTCAAGTCATGATCTTGCGGTTCGTGGGTTTGAGCTCGACGTCGGGCTCTGTGCTGACAGCTCGGAGCCTGGAGCCTGCTTTGGATTCTGTGTCTCCCTCTCTCTCTGCCCCTCCCTGGCTTATACTCTGTCTCTCTCTCTGTCAAAAATAAATAAACATTAAAATTTTTTTTTTAAATTATCAGGCATCCTAGGAAATAAGGTCACATGACGAAAAATAAAAAAATAAAGACAGACAACAGAACCAGAGCAATAGAATATAAAGAAATTGGAGTTGTCAGATCGAAATTAAAGTAACCATGATTAACGTGTTCATGAAAATAAATGAAAGCTGGTAAATTTACCAGAGAATTTGAATTAAAAACAAAAGAGAGAGAGAGAGGTGGGGGGGGGGGATCAAAAGGAAATTCTCGTACTGAAAAATACAATAATTAAGATTAGAAACTCAATCCTTGGGTTTAACAGATTATAGCGAGGGAAGAGGAAATTTCAAATAGTAGAAAATACCCAGACTGAAGCATGAAATGCAAGAGGGATAAAAAAATAGAAAAAGTAAGAGACATATGAGATATAGTGAAGAAAGCCCTAATGCATATGTAATTGGAGTCTCAAAATGAGATAAAATATGGAGCAAGATATTTGAACATATATTTGCTCAAATTTTCCAGAAGTGCTGGATCTATTGAGCTATAAATTTAAGAAGTTCTGCAACCCCCCAATAGGATAATACAAAGAAAGTTATATATAGATGCATGATAGTAAAAATGCTGAAAACTAGAAACAAAAATATAATTTTAAAAGCAGGTCCCTCCTCCCAAAGACTCATAACCTTCAAAGAAGCAACAGCTAACTTTTGAAGAGAAATCAAGAAAACCAGAAAAGAAAGTATCTTCAAGGTGCTGAAAGAAAATAATTACCAGTCTCAAATGCTACAGCCAGAGAAAAAAATTTTTTTTAATTTTTTAAATGTTTACTTTTGAGAGAGAGACAGATTATGAGCGGGGAGGGGGAAAGAGAGAAGCAGACACAGAATCTGAAGCAGCCTCCAGGCTCTGAGCTGTCAGTACAGAACCTGATGCAGGGTTCAAACCCACTAATGGTGAGATCATGACATGAGCCGAAGTCGGACACTCAACCGAATGAACCACCCAGGCACCCCCAGAGAAAATATTCTTCAAAAATTAAAGCAAAATAAAGATATTTTCACACAAACAAGAATGGAAATAATTCATAGCCAGGAAGTCTGCACTTAAAAGACATGCTATAGGGGCTTTCTGGGTAAGGAAAAGGATAACAGACAAATGAATGGAAATGCAAGAAGAAATGAAGATCACCAGAAAAGATAAACAACTGCATATATATATATATATATATATATATATATATATGTA
>NW_024412415.1:4324509-4422310 GCF_014898765.1 Herpailurus yagouaroundi
GACTTTTATAAGCAATAATAATGATGTCTTTAAAATAGTCTTTAAAATGTAGGTAGAGTCATGATAAACAATAGCATAAAAAGGACGGAGAGTCAGTAGAGTTACAGTGTTAACGCAGAATAATGAGAATACTTGAATAACTGAAAGACAGGAAGAAAAAAAAAACATGAGATAATGGAAAATGGATTTGGTAACTTAGTATGAGTAATTACATTAAAAAAACCCAGACTACATACTTTTAATTAGACTACATTAGCTTAAAAAAAGACTATGATTGCCAGGCTAGATTAAACAAATAAAAAACAACTACAACCTGCTCCAGAAGGCATATATTAAACCTAAGACCAGAGAAAGGTTAAAAGTAGAAGTGGGGGGACCTGGGTGGTGGCTCAGTCAGTTAAGTGTTCGGCTTCAGATCAGGTCATGATCTCACGGTGGCTCAAGTCATGATCTCATGGTCTGTAATCTCGAGCCCTGCATTGGGCTCTGTGCTGACAGCTCAGAGCTTGGAGCCTGCTTTGGATTCTGTTTCTTCTCTCTCTGCCCTGCCCCTGCTCTCTCTCTCTCTCTCAAAAATAAACATTAAAAAAAATTTTTTTTTAAAGTAGAAAATGGATTTACCAAGTACTAACCAAAACAAAGTTTATATAGTATATAGTTCTTCCAAGATCAGATAAAGTAGACATAGTTAAATTTGTGTTATTAATTTCTAGATTTATTGCACTCTAGTCAGAATACATAGTAGATAATCCCTGTCCTTTGAAATATATTGAGAATTGCTTTATGATCCAGTATGTTTTTTATGTATATGTGTTTGATAATCTTGTTCAATTCTTCTTTCTTTACAGAGAGATCTATTAAAAGTCCAGCTATAATTATGGATCTTCTGTTTCTCCTTTTGGCTCTATCACACATTTTGCTTTATGTATTTTTGAACTACATTTTAAGCTGCATATACATTTAGGACTATTATATCTTCCAGTTGAATTGACCATTCTATATTATAAAATGTTCTTTATTTCTGGTAAATGTGCTTGCCTTCCACAGAGAAAATTATAAATTATTACTGGGAGAAATTTTCTTTGGATGGGGGATAAATTTTTAAAAAATAAACAAATACATATATTCATAGGTTGGAAAACTACCGAAAAGTTGTCAATCCTTTCCAATGTGTGTGTATGGTTGTGTGCTGTGTGTTTAAAAAAATGCAATCTCAATAAAAATTCTAGGGGTGTGTGTGTTAGCAAATAAAAAGGCTGATGTTAAAATTTATATAGAAATGCAAAGGGCCAAGGAGAGCAAATGATGTTTGAAAAAGAAGATCAAAATTGTTAACTTTACCTACACATATAATCACTTGATAATGACAAGGATATTTCTCTAACACATTAGAAAAAGAGTTGTCTTGGGGCGCCTGGGTGGCTTGGTCGGTTAAGCGTCCGACTTCAGCTCAGGTCATGATCTCATGGTCCATGAGTTCAAGCCCCACGTCGGGTTCTGTGCTGAACGCTCAGAGCCTGGAGCCTGTTTCAGATTCTGTGTCTCCCTCTCTCTCTGCTCCTCCCTTGTTCATGCTCTGTCTCTCTCTGTCTCAAAAATAAATAAATGTTAAAAAAAAAAAGAGTGTCTTTACAATTAGTGATACAGGTCTACTGAATGTGCATATCTAAAAAATGACTGTTTCCTTATTTCATATCACTCACACACACACACACACACACACACACACACACACACACACAAAACAATTCTGACAGATTGTGAATGCAACTGTGCAAAGTTAAACAATAAAACTTCTAGAGGATAACACAGAACATGGGTCAGCACATCTAGCCTGCCACCTATTTTTGTAAATAAACTTTTATTTGAATACAGCCATACCCATTCATTTACATATGGTCTCTGACTGCTTTTGTGCTACAACAGAAATATTTACTATTTGGTCCTTTACAGAAATAATGTCAGTCCCGGACACGGAAGAATACAGTCACGTCCTTGCGAGAGATAAAATTTCTTAAATAAAAAAGTACAAATCAAAGAAAATTATTAAATTGTACTTCATTATTACTAAGAATTTTTGTTTACTGGAAGACATTATTAAGGAAGAGTGGGAAGTTTTTGTGATATACTTCCAACTGTGGTACACTGTATTATTTGTTCCCTGTTTCTATCTGTTTTCCCTGGTTTCCTTAATCCTCCTTTTTAGGGAGAGGGTACTTCCTTGCCCCAGTGACTTCGGGCTTGATCTTGTGACTTGTTTTGGTCAATGGTGTATAAATGAACATGTTTTTCCTGACTGAATAGTTGCTTTCAGAGGCATTAATAGCTTCTGCCAGCCCCACCTCTTGCTCTAACCTTCAATCATGACAACAGGGTATCTCACATAGTAGGTCCAATCACCACTCATTTTTTAGAATGAAAATACAGATGAAGGCAAGCCAAGCTAAGAAAAGTTGAGCCCAGCCTAACCTAGCACAGTCCAGAAGAACTGAAAAAAATCTGCAATCAATAGGTAAAGTAAATATGAAAAATATATTTGTTGTTCTAAGCCACTGAGATTTTGAGGATGTTTACTGACATAACCTCATGAAAGCTAATCCATGGACAAAGGATATGTATTCAGAAAAAAAATCCTGCAAATCAGTGAGAAAAATAAACATCCAATTAAAAAGGTGCAAGGAGAGGGGTGCTTGGGTAACTCAACCAGTTGGACATCCAACTTCAACTCAGGTCATGATCTCACGGTTCATGGGTTTGAGCCCCACATTGGGCTCTGTGCTGACAGCTCAGAGCCTGAAGCCTGCTTCAGATTCTCTGTCTCCCTCTCTCTCTGCCCCTCCCCTGCTTGCACTGTCTCTCTCTCTCAAAAATAAACATTAAAAAAATAAAAAATGTGCAAGGAGGATGACCAAAATGGCCAAAAAGCATATAATAAGTTGCTCAAAATGCAACAAATTCAAATTAAAACTAAGAAGAGATCTCAGTACCTTTCTACTGGAATGGCTAAAATGAAAGAACAAAACACCCACAATATTAGGTGTTGACAATGATGTGGAACAAGTCTAACATATGATGCTGGTTGGAGAGTAGTTTGGCATAATCATTTTCAAAAATAACTTAGTAGTATCTACATGAATACATGCACAACCCTACAATCCAACAAATATACTCCTTGATATATACCCAATAGAAATGAGTATAGATGTTTAACAAAAAACATTTATAAGAATATTAATGGTAGCATTATTTGTAATAACCCCAAACTGGAAACAACCCAAATACCCAATCAACAGGAGAATGGATGCTGTGGTATGTTTATTCAAGGAAATAGTACATGGCAAAAAAAAAAAAAGAAGAAGAAGAGACCACTGTCAAGCACAGCACATCAACATAGATGGATCTGAGAAATGTAATTCTCAGCAAGACAAGTCAGACGCAAATGAGTATATCCTGTATTTCACATTCTATGATTTGCAACAATAGGCAAATTGAGTTTTGGGGATGGAAGTCAGATTAGTTCTTACCTTTGGAGGCAGTAAGCCCTGGGAGGGAACGTAAAAGAGTTTTCTAGGGTGCTTGTAATATTCTAGATCTTAATCTAGATGATGGTTAGTTACATGGATGTGTTTACCTTGTAAAAATTCCATAAGCTGTACACTTAACATTTGTGCACTTTACTATATGTTATACTTTGATAACATGTTTACTAAAAAGGAACAGGACAGCCTATTAACTGAAAGTTAATGCTCACATTATGCTCACAAAATGTTCACACTCTCCCTCTCTCTCTCTCTCTCTCTCTCTCTCTCTCTCTCTCTCTCACACACACACACACACACACACACACACACACACACACACTTGAAGGAATTCAATGAAGCAAAACAAAACAAACATATTTTGAGGGATAAAGTCAGCTTACATGTCTTCTGCTTAAGGAAATTTATTTCATTCTGTACCAACTAAAACTTGATGATTTTTTTCTTCATGTAAAAACTGTATTAGGCATAAAAGTAAGATAATATATAAATAATTTATGATGCCTTCTATTTTACTTTCAAATCTTACAGTCTAAGAAAAATATTCCATAGTAATAGGTCCCTGGTGATACAACAATGGAGTGTGAACAATTATTCTTGAACTGTGTTTCTATTAAATGCAGAGTTAGAAGATAAAATCCACTCTTAAATATAGAGGGCTAGAAGATTGTCGAGGGCAGGTATCTAATGGCATACACTGCTCTATACCACATTCCTAGAAAATTTGCCTTGTTTGTGGTAATAGTCAATAAATACTTACTGAATTAACATAAAATTAGATAATTTCTGTATTCAACATTAATAACCTAAATAATATAGTTTCACCGTGTCTTTATATCCCTTGCTCAAGGCTCCGGTTCAAGATGGCTACATAAAAGGATTCTAATCTCATCTCCTCCCACAAATGCACTGAACTACAGGTACATATGGAACAATTTCATCTGAAAAAAAAAAAAAAAAAAAACAAAAAAACCCTGAAAACTGGCATCAGGACCAATGAGCGAAGGCACACACTGAAGCAATTAGGCGAGGCTGGGACACAGTTTCACCATGAACCCCCACCCCCACCCCGTGCAGCGACCCCCAGTTGAGAGGGAACCCAAACCCTGCGCTTCTCTTGGAGGAGCAAGGGAGTTGAACCCCAAGAAGTCGTCACAACTTTAAGACCTGCACCTGAGAGACAAGCCCCCAAAACATGTAGTTTGGAAAACCAACGTGGCTCGCTTCCACGAGACCCACAGGCTCTCAGCGTCTGAAAAAGAGCTCTCAAAGGGCTCTCACTCTCGGACTTACCCGCCTCAGGGCCCAGCACGAAGGAACTCGGGGCTTTGCGTGGGAAAGGCTCACTTGCTTTCTGCTTGTCCTGGAGCCTCGGCCTCAGGGGCAGGCTTCTGAATCCAAACGCCTTTGCGGGCCTGCCAGTTGTCTTCCATGATAGAGACTGGCGGGCGCCGTCTTCACGCTCTCCCTCTGCCTGGCTCCTAGGGCCCAGTAGGCCCTGAAGGGAAGCTTCTGCACGCCCAAGGGATGCCCGTGGTCTGCCGGCTCTGGTGGCCAGGGGCGCTTGTGTTCCTGGGACCCACGGAACTGTAACATTTGGAGAAACTGTTCTCGGCAGGCTGCCACCTCCAGGGCGCGCACGGACAACCAAGTGACGCGGCCCAGTGTTTCTGTGGAAAAGCCGTATTTGCTTGTCCTGGAGCCTGGGCCTGAGGGCAGGCATCCGATTCGATACGCCTCTGGGGGCCGGCCGGGGCGCTCTCCTGGAAGGACACTGGCAGGCGCCATCTTGACACGCTCCCTCTGCCGCGCTTGGGCGGATAGGTGCCGCCATCACGCTCTCCGTCTGCCAGGCTCCTGAGCGCTGGTATGTCCCGAAGGGGCGCTTCTATACGCGTCACAAGCCCAGTCTTGGTGCGTGCTGCCAAGCGGATGGCCTCTTCATCTGGCGCTGGTGGCCTGGGGGGCTTGCGTTCCTGGGTTCCACAGGACTAACATTCGTAGGAATAGTTTGTGGCAGGCTGCCACCCCCAGACCACTGCTCAAGCGGCCCACTGACATCCCTCCCTCCCGTCTTCCTGTGAAGGAGGTCTATTTGCTTGCCTTGGAGCTTGAGCCTGAGGGGCGGACTTCAGGCCTTCTGATGGAGGAGCTCTCCTGCTCTTGTGTGCTCAGGCAATGTGGACAGGTGCTTACGGTCTTGGCACCCTCCTCACTAGAGCTCTCTAGTATCTCACACACAGGCACTTACTCATTTGTCTGGAGCCCTGGTATTTGTGACTGCAGCCCAAGGGATACCTGTAAATCACCTGGCGCTGGTGGCCATGGGAGTTTTTGCTTGCCCATAGGACTGTATATTTTTACACTCTTTAAAAGCTGCTGAGGGTCTAGCTTCCAATCAGCCTAAATCTAGGTACTGACTTGAGATTCTCGCCTTTGAGACCCTGACAGCCTTGGCACACTCTCAACTCCTGGGAGTCATTAAAAATAAAATAGGTTACCTGGACAATCGCACAATTTTGAGAGAGAACCAAGAACCAAGGCACGATTGAATGAAAAGGTTCATCTCTTACAGGAGGCCCCTCCTTCAAGACTAGGAGAGACAGTTGTTTTATCAAACCCATAGAAAGGAACACAGGGTTAAGCAAATGAAGAAATAGAGGAATAAGTTCTAAACAAAAGAATAAACTAAAACCTTAGAAGAAGGCCTTCACGAAACACAGATAGGTTATTTACCTGATAAAGAGTTCAAAGTAATGGTCATAACCATGATCACTGAACTCAGCAGAAGAATGGATGAAGAGTGAGGACGTCAAAGAAGAGATCGAAAATATAAGAAGTACCAAAGAGCTGAAGAATACAATAAATGAATTGAAAAATATCCCATGCTCTTTAAGTTTCCAGTTATAAGAATGACTTACAAGGTCATTTGCTAGTGAAAAATTGTAATGTTTCTAAACATATTGCCATTTTTTTGGATCTCACATTTTCATTATTGTTTGGTGTCTGAAAAACTTAGCTTAAATCAATCTAACAATATTTTTCTAAGTACCAAAAGTAAGAGTAATCCTGAATAGGGACTGTATGAGACAGGTTTTGTTTTTGTTTTTGTTGTGTGTGTGTGTGTGTGTGTGTGTGTGTGTGTGTGAATGCAACTATTTCATGAAACTAGTAGATATGAAACAGTCTGTAATAATATGGTATATGAGTAAGTGCCAGTATGTCTGGTAAAGGCAGTGAGTGCTGAAGTCAGGCCACAGAATAAAGTCAATGTTTTTGAATTCTTCATCACAGAAAAAGTTGACCTAGAGATGGGCCCTGTGGGTACATGCAACCTGATGTTTATAGCAGCATTACCAACAATAGCCAAACTATGGAAAGAGCCCAAATGTCCATTGACTGAAGAATAGATAAAGATGTAGTTCATATATACAATGGAATATTCCTCGTTCATCAAAAAGAATGAAATCTTGCCATTTGCAATGATGTGCATGGAGCTAGAGTGTATTATGCTAAGTGAAATAAGTAGTTAGAGAAAGGCAAATACCATATTATTTCACTCATATGTGGAATTTAAGACAAAAAACAGATGAACTTAGGGGGAAAAAAGAGAGAGAGAGAGAGAGAGAGAGAGAGAGAGAGAGAAACAAACCATAGGAGATTCTTAATGATAGAGAACAAACTGAAGGTTGATGGAGGGAGGTGGGTGGGGAGATGGGCTACATGAGTGATGGTTATTAAGGAGGGCACTTGTTATGATGAGCACTGGGTATTGTATGTAAGTGATGAACCACTGAATTCTACTCCTGAAATCAATATTGCACTGTATGTTAACTACCTAGAATTTAAACAAATTTTTTTTTTAAAAATGAGACGGGTCTTGAGTAACTAGTAAAATCTGGACATTCATAGAAAAGGAGCAAAAATGCTGATTTTATTAAGCAATGTCAGACAGCATGTGGAAAAAGTACAAAATGGGAAAGACTACCGAGATGAGTTTGCTGGTATTAGAAGCATAGTGGAGATTAGAGGGAACGTGGAACAAGCAAAATGGCGCTAGCAAAATGTGCTCCAGCTCCGTGCTTTTCTAGTACAGAGTGCTCATGCACCATCTCATTAAAATTTGGATTGTGATTTAGCAGTCTTGGTGTGGGCCTGAGATACTGCATTTCCAGCAAGCTCCTAGGTGACATCAGTGCTACTGGTTTGCAGGTTCACTTTGAGTAGCAAGGGTCTAGAATGCATAAAAAGATTTCAAATTTGATATGATGGACAACAAAGTTTGGAAGACCAGAGAGGGGAAAATGCAGGCAGATTATGAAACTAACGAAAACAACAACAACCATAAACACCACTTATCGAATTTTTACATAAATCATCTCCAATTCATTTACTAGTCAGTTAACAGAAGCAACCACAAAGGAGTCAAGAATATCAATGTAAAAAACAGGGTTGAAGAGAGAGAGACAAGGACTTTATTAAGGCAAGATAAGTCAGAGAGGACCAAGAAAGTAATGAAGACGCAACACACAGTGGCATGCTCTGGGGTTTGCTTTGGAATACCATATCAATATTAAAGTGTTGGATGGCACGAGGTTGCCTTGATGGTCTGGAGTGGCTTTCAAGCAATCAAACAGACCTCCACCTGAGTTTGCAATGTCTTCCTTTATATACGTTTTTTTAAAAACCAAAACCATGTTGGATTCATAAAGAAAAGTGCTGAGGTTATGTTCTTCTCTTTTGGTTGTTTGCCTGTCTTAGCCTCCCTTTCCTAGTGACTCGTTTGCTGCTGGTTTGTAATTACCTGGTATAGCAGTCTGAGTTCACATAGGGACCAGAGACTGTAAAGAATATCGTGGGACGTACATTTGTTACCTGCAGACTGAGCACTGGAATTTCAGGCTCTTGCTTTAAAAGGCAGAATACTTTGGAGTTTGTAGATAGTATAAGAAATGTGTAGACATTTGAACAGTAAAAATGACGAAAAACCTCTCCTAGGTCTGGTTTTGATGAGTAACTTAGCAGCTCCTTAGAAGGTTAAGAGGGTGGAGCTGGCCACCCTACTCTTTATGAAGTCAAGGGAAATGCCAGTGGTAGAGCCATCTCAGGACAGATGGATGACCTCGCTGTCAATGCTATTCAGAGGTCAGTATCCTTGGGGAAGAGGACCTAAGGCCAGATGCCTGTAGAATATGCTCTCTGCCTCTGCTTAGCTTTCTATTGCCAAAGTATGAATTTTCAATATGTGTTTATACAGCTGCTCAAATCAAGCTTCTAGAAAATAGACACTCTAGGTAGGAAAACTCACCTTTCAAAATTAGGAAAATATTCAGAAGTTAGCCACAGCATGTATGTTCTGCTCATCTTTAAACACTGTCCATGTCAGATGCCTAAAACTTTCAGATAAAGAGGTATGCAGGACAATGAGAAATGTATTTATCTTTTTATTTGTGTTTAAACAATTAGAGGGGCGCCTGGGTGGCGCAGTCGGTTAAGCGTCCGACTTCAGCCAGGTCACGATCTCGCGGTCCGTGAGTTCGAGCCCCGCGTCGGGCTCTGGGCTGATGGCTCAGAGCCTGGACCCTGTTTCTGATTCTGTGTCTCCCTCTCTCTATGCCCCTCCCCCGTTCATGCTCTGTCTCTCTCTGTCCCAAAAAAATAAATAAACGTTAAAAAAAATTAAAAAAAAAACAATTAGAAATAATTTTTATGCATTGTTATCACAAAGTTATATTATCACCTTAGAAACTATAAAATACCAATAAGTAGAAGAGGAAGTTACCACCCATAGTACCACAACTTAGTTGACAGTTTGGTGTGTGTTTTCTCCAATCTCTCTTCTGTGCATATTTTATTTGTTGTTTGACATAGTCCATATTAATTGGAATCCTGCTTTTGAAAGTTAACATTAACGTAACAGAAGAAGGCTTCTAGGGGCTTTTCCGATGTTGAAATTATCAAGCAGTTCATCCTTGGAAGGTTAAGAGGATTAAAATAAATGGATAGTTCTATTAAGTAGAATGCACATCTAGAAAACAGCTTTTTCTTTATTGTTAAGAGTGTGTAAATGTAGTTTAAAAATTTTATAGCATTAATCTCTACTACTATAAGACCTTTAAAAAGGGGTTGTATTGTGAGGAGGTAAGATTTTTTTTTCTTACTGAATATCAGAATTTGTTTAGGAACCCATCTACAAAATTCCAGTTAATAAAGTTAAGTCCAGGGTTTGGTGCAAATAAAAGGACCTGGGGTGATTTCTTTTTCCTCACTGACTGCCACCATGACCTTAAATTTTCTTTTTAAATTTGAACTATGCCTTATTAAAGTGAACTTGACATAAAATAAAATGCACTCACTTGATACATACAGCTTGATGAATTTTGACAAATTTCTACACTCACATAACCACTACCACAATCAAGATTTAGAACAGTACCATCCCTCCAAAAAGATCTCTTGTGCTGATTTCCAGCCCTTCTCTTCCCACCCCCAGCCCTAGGCACCCCCCAGTCTATTTGCTAATCTGTAGATTAGATTTGCCTGTTCCAGAATTTTATATCAATGGAATCATACAGTAAATGTTCCATTGCATTTCTTTTGCTCAGTAAAATATTTTCGAGATCCATTTGTGTTGCTGTATGTATCAATGTATTCTCTTCTATTTCTAAGTAGTGTTCCTTTGTTTATGGGTGTTTCACAGTGTGTTTATCCATTCACAGGTTTGGGGACATTTAGATTGTTTCCAGAAACATTCATGTATAGCTTTTTGTAAGAATGCAAGCTTCCGTTTCTCTTGGATTTCTCTTAGGAACAGAACTGCTGTGTCTTATGATAAGTATGTTTAGCTTTGTAGGAAACTGCCAAACTGTTTTCCAAAGCAGCTGTATTATTTTGCATTTCCAGCAACAATGTATCAGAATTCCAGTTGTTCTGATTTTTCATCACCACTCAGTGCTGTCAGACACCTTAAGGGAGTGAAGTGACATCTCAATGTAGTTTTAACTTGCATTTCCCTAATGACTGGTGATGTTGAGCACCTTCTCATCTTTTGTTTGACCATTTATATATTTTCATTGGGGAAGAGTCTTTTCAAATATTTTGCTCATTTTTTAAAAAATAGGCTGTTTGCTTGCCAGAGCTTCTTAAAAATAGCTTTACTGAGGTGTAATTAACCTAAATAACTGCCCATATTTAAGGGTATAAATTGGCAAGTTTTGAAATATGTATACAAATGAAACAATCACTACCGTCAAAATAGTGAAAATACCCATCACTCTATTACTTCATGCTTTCTTGCTTCAATTCCATGACCCCACCTCTGCCCCTTAACCACTGGCATCCCCAACCAACCACTGATATGCTTTCTAAATTTCAAGAACTCTTCCTTTTGTTATTTTTGTGGTTGCTTTTGTTTATAATATGTATCTTTAATCACAGCCTACCTTCAAGTGGTATCCTACTACACAGAGTAGATGAGCTTTTTGATAGTGTACTTCTATTTCTTCTCTCCCTTGACATTATGCTATAACCACAAGTTTTACGTGTATGATGGGTTATAAACTCCACAATATAACGTTATGATTTTTGTTTAAAAATCAATTATATTTTATTTATACCCCTTTGAATTTTTAGTGGGTTTTAAATATTCATCTTTAATTAGTAACTGTCTACCTTCAAATATTCTATTACTTCCTGTGTAGTAAAAGAAACTTACAACTGTATACTCCAAATGCTTCTCGCTCCTATCTTCTGTTCTAATTTTTCATCTCTCATATTTTTGATTTGATACGTTTTATCATTTTTGGAAAATTCTTGGCCATTGTATGTTCAAATATGTCGTCTAATTTTTTCTTTCTTCTCTAGGATTCAATAATACAAACTTTAGACTGGTCATTCTTGGATACTCTTTCTGTTCTGTTTTGATTTCACTCCTTTTTGTTTGTGTGCTTTGATTTATGAAATTTCTATTATCCTATTTTATTTTTTTTAATGTTTATTTATTTTGAGAGGGAGAGCGTGTGCATGGGTGGGGGAGGGGCAGAGAGTGAGGGAGAGGGAGAATCCCAAACAGATTCCAGACTGCAAGGCCAGAGCCCAATGCGAGGCCCCATCTCACAAAATGTGAGATTATTGATATAAATAACTGCACACCTTTATGGGTATAATCGGTAAATTTTGAAATATGTATACAAATGAAACTATCACTGCAAAATAGCGAACATATCCATCCCTCTATCACTTCATGATTTTTTGCCTGAACTCCATGCCCTGAACTAAAATCCAGAGTTAGATGCTTAAATGACTGAGCCACCCAGGCACCCCTCTATTATCCTCTTTTCAAGTTTACTGATTCTTTCCTTAGTTGTGTTGAGTCTACTTATGATCCTGTCAAAGGTATTCATCTTGTTACCATGCTTTTTATTTCTAGTATTTCATTATATTTTTCCGTCTATTGGCTAAAATTCTCCTAATACGTTTTGTCCATCTTTTAAACTAGACCTACTGACATATTAAGAGCACTTATTTTTAATTCCTTTTCTGATAGTTTTGATATCTGGTTCATCTTGGGTCTGGTTATGATTATTCCTTTGTCTCTTAACAGGAGATTTTTTTTTTCTTATAAATGTTCACATTTATGTTCAACAGTAAAGACTGAAGTAAACAGAAGTTATGTCCAGAAATGGGCAAGGTTTTTCTACTAGGTCATAAATGTTGGAGTGTGTATCCAAGTAGTCAGGAGTAAGCTGTTTTGTATTTGTGTGTTGTTGCTATGATCACCTTCTGTGCACAACCCATTGCAAATCTTTCTAGAATTACCTTATGTATATGGTATGGCTGGGTTGCTGGAGAGTTTTCATAACATCTCTTCTCCATCTTCTGCTCTTGTCCTTCTTTGTGCCTAAGAGGCAGTTTTGTCTCCATTTTCTTGGCTTTCTTACAATGGAAAACTTTGAGTGCTTCCAACTCAGTGTTTCTTGGCCTAGAGGTCGGAGCAAAGGTGATTCTGTGCATCCTAGCCCAGCTTTAGTTTTAGGCATGCCATCTGTGTTTGGATCTCAGTGGGGAGCTTTCTCAGTGACCCTGCTTCTTCTCCATGTGGCAGCCAAATTTTGCCATGGTGGGTGTTATGTGTGAGAAAATCCAGCCTCTCCCCAGCAATCGGGGATCACTCATGGTCTGGGTTTTCTCTCCCTTCTCCAGGAATATAGGAATTTTTCTATGCATCTGTGCCCTAAAAGCAAGAGGTGTTTTTTTTTCTTTTGTTCTTTTTTTTTTTTTTAAAGCAGTCTCCATTCCCAGTGCATGGCCCAATATGAATCTTGAACTCACGACCCTGAGATTAAGACCTGAGCTGAGATCAAGAGTCAGACAGATGCTTAACCAAATGAGCCACCCAGGTTCCCCTGGAAGCACCAGGCTTTCTGCCCTTTGCCCATTGGACTAAGAGTTTTATTCCACAGGGGAGAAGGCTCTGGTGGGGCTTTGGGATTTTTCCATAGCAGTGCCTATACTACTGAGGAAGGATTTCTCTGGTCTCTTGTCCTGCCCAGTCTTTTTCCTTGGTGAGCTGTGAACGTTGGTAGAAAAGAACCTGCAAGAGGAACCCCCTTGAGTCAGCAGTTCTTAGGGATTTTATGTGCTCTTGCTACTTTACAGTGAGTCCTTAAAATTTGTTAAAAATTTTAGATGAAATCTTACTTACATGGTGCTCAGCATCTCTTCCCCACATATTCTCTTAGAACTGAGCCAGAGATCACTTCCTTTCTCTTTGGAGGGACCTGTCTCTTCTTATATTTCAGGTTACTTGGTTGCTTTGTGATGTTAGTTCTCTGCTGGATACAAGAAAAGTGATTATTTTTTGGCTTATATGGCTTTGTTATTATTGCTGGGTGTGAACGACACTTTCAAAACCCTCTTAATACACTCCCATAGATATATGACTTTAAAATATTAATAAAATATTTTGTGTTTGGGATACACTTGATATATTTTTCCTTTTCCTTTAGAAATAAAATATTTGAGGGGCGCCTGGGTGGCGCAGTCGGTTAAGCGTCCGACTTCAGCCAGGTCACGATCTCGCGGTCCGTGAGTTCGAGCCCCGCGTCGGGCTCTGGGCTGATGGCTCAGAGCCTGGAGCCTGCTTCCGATTCTGTGTCTCCCTCTCTCTCTGCCCCTCCCCCGTTCATGCTCTGTCTCTCTCTGTCCCAAAAATAAAATAAAAAACGTTGAAAAAAAATTTAAAAAAAAAAAAAGAAATAAAATATTTGATATGCATAGATAGTCCCCTGGTTTTATCCTCTGAGCTCCTCTGAAGCTTCTTTTTGAAAAAAAAAAAAAAAAAAAAAGGCTATGACATTCTAAAATATTTACTGTATGCATGATTTGGAAATGAGGAGACTTTTACTAGCCTGTATTCAACTAGCTATGGCAAGCTGGAAACATCTGGGAAATTACTAGAAGAGTAATTTATAGGCACAGAAACAATAGACTTTTGAGCCTACTAGTATTTTTTGCCTGCAAAAGTCTGAGCATTGAAATCCTGCTTTAAAATATAATACAAATTGTGTCTTTGTGAATGCCGTGGCAATGTTATATACACACACACACACAAATATATATATATATATATATATATATATATATATATATATACATATATATCTGTCTTAAGCTACCCTTGAAAACAAAGATGTTTACCAATGACTTTAGTGAGGTAAATCCTATGTAAATAGTTCAAGAAATAAAATTACTATGATGAATGACTTACACTTAAGAAGTAGTCATGGTAGATATGCTATATATTAACTTTTTAGTAAGTGGGATTGCTCTGAACAGTTTAAATTTGTTAGTCCTCTGATGGTGATGTGCTTGGAAAACGATTTTCTCTAATATTAGCAATTTATTCTGTTACATTATATAAGAAGTATTTTTATTATTTTTAACTACAGTAGGCCAACAGGATATTGTATAAATTATTTAATAAGATTATCTGGCAGATCTTTAGCATAATATGACCAATGTACATTTATCCTCCCTTTGCAGAAAAATAATGGGTTGATTAGTTTTGACAGTTTGACTTCTCATGTGAAGTTTTGAAGATGAAGCATTACATACATTATTTTAATCCTTTTCTAGAAGTTTATCATTGATGTAGAATAATACAAGATGATGCAAATCACAGGGGAAATAAGATATGAGTTAATATAAATACATGTGTGATGGAAATATTAACTTCCAGGAATTGAAAGGGTATTCTTATTGGCATGAGAACACTTCATTTTTCCATTTTGTGGCTTTTAAACCATGAGGAACTCATAGTAAGGGAATTACCAATTTAAAAATTGGTTTGTAAAAAATAAAAAATAAAAATTGGTTTGTAGATTTTATTAATCTTGCTCTTTTTGAGGCTGCCATTAATTATTGTTAAATATTTGAATAAATTGTATTTATCATAAATTAGACTCAAGGCCTAATTATGCATTCCCATGAAGGATGCAATTAAAAATGTGAAAGGAAACAAAAACAACAGCTTAATAAAATCAGCAGAACTAATTTGCATTTCTGAGTGGATAAATAGACATTAGAAAAGGGAAAATTTTCTTTGTGATCAGATCAAAGTGAAAAAAATCAAAATTCCCTTTACAAGTGCAAAAAAGTATAATTTTCACTTAGGGCATTTCTGCAGAATTCAGAGTCTATATATCAGACATGTGTCTATAGCCACAATTCTTATCTGGGAGTGGACTGTGATATGATTCAATGGGCAAAATATTTATAGAATAACAAAAATGAAGTTGTCTCCTGTGTATCAAATGTCAGCAGTATCCCCTAATCATTGTGATAACCAAAAACAAGCAAACAAACAAAAAAACAATTCCACAAATTTGCAACGTACCCCTTGGAAGCAATACTGCTCGCTGAGATCCATAGGCTTACCGTCACGAGGCCAAAGAACTGGCAATGGCCAATATCTTCACATTTTTGAACTTGAAAAATAGATATACTAATAGTGACTGACTTAGCAGAACTTGGAAAGCTGACCTGAATCCGGCAGGCAGGAAAATTGATAAATCATTACATAAACAATAAATATAAAGACACAAGAATTTGTGACCATATGTCAATGTAGGGCTGAAAGCAAGATGATACACACATCTGTTTTAAGACTGGAGGCGCTGACTGAAAAACATAAGTGAGTATCTCCACCTGAACAAGACATCTCATTTCTAACTCTTGATTCCATTTGGTTTCCAAAATCCTAGCAGCCGGTACTGTACCCTCTGGTCAATGACTTACAGGATTCTTCTCAGGGACTCTCAAGAGCCTACAAAGAGCTAAAGCTAATGGGCTTTACCTGGTAAAGCAAATCAGTCAGATGATGATTCAGTAAAACTCTGCTTCAGTCTTACAAGCAAACCCTGTTCTGAAGCTCAGATCTTCAAATCAATTTATACACCCCATGCTTAGAGATGAGTGTGAAATCAAGCACCACACGACATTTGAGGAAAGCCTTCCATGCCAAAGCTGGAGACTCAAATAAACAAACTAAAAAAAAAGCAACCTGGGGGTGGGGGTGGGGAAGAGAACTAAACTGGGGTAAGAAGACTCTAAAGAATGATCAATTGTATCCCTTACAAAATAAAATACTGCATTCCTCAAGTACATAACAGGTTGCTATAGAAAGGAAGACCAGAGACAAAAAGAATTAATGAAAAGTAATAAAGTAAGAAGATAAGTTAAAAAGTTAGAAGAGTTTTTTAGGAAGAGGGAAGATGGTGGCATAGGAGGATGCTGGGCTCACCGCTTCCTGCTGACCACTTAGATTCCACCCACATCTGCCTAAATAACCCAGAAAACCACCACAAGACTAGCAGAATGGACTCTCCGGAGCCAAGCATAGACAAGAGGCCCACGGAAGAGGGTAGGAAGGGTGGAGAGGTGGTCCGAGCTACATGGACTGGCGGGAGGGAGCCAGGGTGGTGGAGGGGCAGCACTCCCAGCAAGGCAGAGCCCCCGAGTCTGGCTTGCAAAAGCAGAGGGGATGGTTGGAGTGAGTTCTGACAGCCAGTGGGATTTAACATGTGGAATATTATAAGTCAACAGCTCTGCTCGGAGAGCAGGAGGACTAGAGGACAATGGAAGGGAGAGGTGTTGAGCCCTGGAGGACAGAGTTCAGCTCGGCGGGGAACAAAGGTGCTGGGAAGCGCCATCTCCCTCTCCCATCACCCAGCCAAAATCCCAGAGGGAACCATTTCCCCTCAGGGAACTTGCTTGCACCAAAGCTGTGCTTCTGTGGATCCATCCCTCTGACGGGTCTGCCTCCCTCCTGGTGCCAGTGCTGCAGGGCCCCACCCAAAGAAGACCACCAAAGGCAAAGCAAACTGAGTCTGCCCCTCCCGCCCCTGTGCGCCTTGCAGATCCACCCTGGCTAATATGCCAGATCTCATCAAAGCGGCACCACAAGCCTGGCAGTGTGCAAGTAGCCCAGACAGGGGCCACATCACTCCACAGTGAGTCCTGCCCCTGGGAGAGGGGAAGATAAGGCACACACCAGTCTGACTGTGGCCCCAGCAGTGGGCTGGGGGAAGACATCAGGTCTGACTGCGGCCCTGCCCACCAACGCAAGTTACTCCAGACAGCACAAAGGAAGAGCCCTGCAGTTCTTCGCCACTCCAGGGACTATCCAAAATGACGAAATGGAAGAATTCTCCTCAAAAGAAACTCCAAGAAGTAGCGACAGCTAATAAATTGATCAAAAACGATTTAAGCAATATAACAGAAAATGAATTTAAAATAGTAGTCATAAAATTAATCGCTGGGCTTGAAAAAAGTATACAGAACAGAGAATCTATTGCTACAGAGATCAAGGGACTAAGAAACAGAGGAGCTAAAAAATGCTGTAAATGAGCTGCAAAATAAAATGGAGGCGACCAAAGCTCAGATTGATGAGGCAGAGGAGAGAATAGGTGAATTAGAAGATAAAATTATGGGGGCGCCTGGGTGGCGCAGTCGGTTAAGCGTCCGGCTTCATCCAGGTCACGATCTCGCGGTCCGTGAGTTCGAGCCCCGCGTCGGGCTCTGGGCTGATGGCTCGGAGCCTGGAGCCTCTTTCTGATTCTATGTCTCCCTCTCTCTGCCCCTCCCCTGTTCATGCTCTGTCTCTCTCTGTCCCAAAAATAAATAAACGTTGAAAAAAAAATTAAAAAAAAAAAGAAGATAAAATTATGGAAAAAGAGGAAGCTGAGAAAAAGAGAGATAAAAAAATCGAGGAGTATGAGGGGAGAATTAGAGAACTAAGTGACACAATTAAATGTAATAATATATGCATAATTGGGATTCCACAGGAGGAAGAGAGAGAGAAAGGTGCTGAAGGTGTACTTGAAGAAATCATAGCTGAGAACTTCCCTGATCTGGGGAAGGAAAAAGGCATTGAAATCCAAAGGCACAGAGAACTTCTTTCAGACGTAACTTGAATCGATCTGCACGACATATCATAGTGAAGCAAAATACAAGGATAAAGAGAAAATTCTGAAAGCAGCTAGGGATAAACATGATATAACATATAAGGGGAGACCGATAAGACTAGTGACAGATCTCTCTACTGAAACTTGGCAGGCCAGAAAGGAATGGCAGGAAATCTTCAATGTGATGAACAGAAAAAATATGCAGCCGAGAATCCTTTATCCAGCAAGTCTGTCATTTAGAATAGAAGGAGAGATAAAGGTCTTCCTAAACAAACAAAAACTAAAGGAATTCATCACCACTAAACCAGCCCTACAAGAGATCCTAAGGGGGATCCTGTGAGACAAAGTACCAGAGACATCACTACAAGCATGAAACCTACAGACATCACAATGACTCTAAACCCATATCTTTCTATAATAACACTGAATGTAAATGAACTAAATGCTCCAACAAAAAGACATAGGGTATCAGAATGGATAAAAAACCAAGACCCATCTATTTGCTGTCTACAAGAGACTCATTTTAGACCTGAGGACACCTTCAGATTGAAAGTGAGGGGATGGAGAGCTATCTATCATGCTACTGGAAGTCAAAAGAAAGCTGGAGTAGCCATACCTGTATCAGACAAACTAGACTTTAAATTAAAGGCTGTAACAAGAGATGAAGAAGAGCATTATATAATAATTACAGGGTCTATCCATCAGGAAGAGCTAACAATTATAAATGTCTATGCGCCCAATACGGGAGCCCCCAAATATATAAAACAATCACAAACATAAGCAACCTTATTGATAAGAATGTGGTAATTGCAGGGGACTTCAATACTCCACTTACAACATTGGATAGATCATCTAGACACAGGATCAATAAAGAAACAAGGGCCCTGAATGATACATTGGACCAGATGGACTTGACAGATATATTTAGAACTCTGCATCCCAAAGCAACAGAATATACTTTCTTCTCGAGTGCACATGGAACCTTCTCCAAGATAGATCACCTACTGGGTCACAAAACAGCCCTTCATAAGTATACAAGAATTGAGATCATACCATGCACACTTTCAGACCACAATGCTATGAAGCTTGAAATCAACCACAGGAAAAAGTCTGGAAAACCTCCAAAAGCATGGAGGTTAAAGAACACCCTACTAAAGAATGAATGAGTCAACCAGGCAATTAGAGAAGAAATTAAGAAATATATGGAAACAAATGAAAATGAAAATACAACAATCCAAATGCTTTGGGATGCAGCGACGGCAGTCTTGAGAGGAAAATACATTGCAATCCAGCCCTATCTCAAGAAACAAGAAAAATCCCAAATACAAAATCTAACAGCACACCTAAAGGAAACAGAAGCAGAACAGCAAAGACACCACAAACCCAGCAGAAGAAGAGAAATAATAAAGATCAGAGCAGAAATAAACAATATAGAATCTAAAAAAACTGTAGAGCACATCAATGAAACCAAGAGCTGGTTTTTTGAAAAAATAAACAAAATTGATAAACCTCTAGCCAGGCTTCTCAAAAAGGAAAGGGAGATGACCCAAATAGATAGAATCATGAATGAAAATGGAATTATTACAACCAATCCCTCAGAAATACAAGCAATTATCAGGGAATACTATGAAAAATTATATGCCAACAAACTGGACAACCTGGAAGAAATGGACAAATTTCTAAACACCCACACACTTCCCAAACTCAAACAGGAAGAAATAGAAAGCTTGAAAAGACCCATAACCAGCAAAGAAATTGAATCACTTATCAAAAATCTCCCAACAAATAAGAGTTTCATCCAGGACCAGATGGCTTCCCAGGGGTATTCTACCAGACATTTAAAGCAAAGATAACACCCATCCTTCTCAAGCTATTCCAAAAAATAGAAAGGGAAGGAAAACTTCCAGACTCATTCTATGAAGCCAGCATTACTTTGATTCCCAAACCAGACAGAGACCCAGTAAAAAAAAAACTACAGGCCAATATCCCTGATGAATATGGATGCAAAAATTCTCAATAAGATACTAGCATATCGAATTCAACAGCATATAAAAAGAATTATTCACCATGTTCAAGTGGGATTCATTCCTGGGATGCAGGGCTGGTTCAACATTCGCAAATCAATCAATATGATACATCACATTAATAAAAGAAAAGATAAGAACCATATGATCCTGTCAATCGATGCAGAAAAAGCATTTGACAAAATCCAGCACCCTTTCTTAATAAAAACCCTCGAGAAAGTCAGGATAGAAGGAACATACTTAAACATCATAAAAGCCATTTATGAAAAGCCCACAGCTAATATCATCCTCAATGGGGAAAAACTGAGAGCTTTCTCCCTGAGATCAGGAACATGACAGGGATGTCTACTCTCACCGCTGTTGTTCCACATAGTGTTGCAAGAGCTAGCATCAGCAATCAGACAACAAAAGGAAATCAAAGGCATCAAAATTGGCAAAGATGAAGTTAAGCTTTCACTTTTTGCAGATGACATGATATTATACATGGAAAATCCGATAGACTCCACCAAAAGTCTGCTAGAACTGATACATGAATTCAGCAAAGTCTCAGGATACAAAATCAATGTGCATCAATCAGTTGCATTCTTATACACTAATAATGAAGCAACAGAAAGACAAATAAGGAAACTGATCCCATTCACAATTGCACCAAGAGGCATAAAATGCCTAGGAATAAACCTAACCAAAGATGTAAAAGATCTGTATACTGAAAACTATAGAAAGCTTATGAAGGAAATTGAAAAAGATATAAAGAAATGGAAAAACATTCCGTGCTCATGGATTGGAAGAATAAATATTGTTAAAATGTCAACACTACCCAGAGCTATCTACATATTCAATGCAATCCCAATCAAAATTGCACCAGCATTCTTCTGGAAGCTAGAACAAGCAATCCTAAAATTTGTATGGAACCACAAAAGGCCCCGAATAGCCAAAGTAATTTTGAAGAAGACCAAAGCAGGAGGCATCACAATCCCAGACTTTAGCCTCTACTACAAAGCTGTAATCATCAAGACAGCATGATATTGGCACAAAAACAGACACATAGACCAATGTAATAGAATAGAAACCCCAGAACTAGACCCAAAAAAGTATGGCCAACTAATCTTTGACAAAGCAGAAAAGAATATCCAATGGAAAAAAGACAGTCTCTTTAACAAATGGTGCTGGGAGAACTGGACAGCAATATGCAGAAGGATGAAACTAGACCACTTTCTTACACCATTCACAAAAACAAACTCAAAATGGATAAAGGACCTGAATGTTAGAGAGGAAACCATCAAAACCCTAGAGGAGAAAGCAGGAAAAAACCTCTCTGACCTCAGCTGCAGCAATTTCTTATTTGACACATCCCCAAAGGCAAGGGAATTAAAAGCAAAAATGAACTATTGGGACCTCATGAAGATAAAAACCTGCACAGCAAAGGAAACAATCAACAAAACTAAAAGGCAACCAACAGAATGGGAAAAGATATTTGAAAATGACATATCGGACAAAGGGCTAGTATCCAAAATCTATAAAGAGCTCACCAAACTCCACACCCGAAAAACAAATAATCCAGTGAAGAAATGGGCAGAAAACATGAATAGACATTTCTCTTAAGAAGACATCCAGATGGCCAACAGGCACATGAAAAGATGCTCAACGTCGGTCCTCATCAGGGAAATACAAATCAAAACCACACTCAGAATTCACCTTACGCCAGTCAGAGTGGCTAAAATGAACAAATTAGGAGACTATAGATGTTGGCGAGGATGTGGAGAAACCTCAAAAAATTCAAAATAGACCTACCCTATGACCCAGCAAGAGCACTGCTGGGAATTTACCCAAGGGATACAGGAGTGCTGATGCATAGGGGCACTTGTACCCTAATGTTTATAGTAGCACTTTCAACAATAGCCAAATTATGGAAAGAGTCTAAATGTCCATCAACTGACGAATGTTTAAACAAATTGTGGTTTATATACACAATGGAATACTACGTGGCAATGAGAAAGAATGAAGTATGGCCTTTTGTAGCAAAGTGGATGGAACTGGAGAGTGTGATGCTAAGTGAAATAAGTCATACAGAGAAAGACAGATACCATATGTTTTCACTCTTATGTGGATCCTGAGAAACTTAACAGAAGTTCATGGGGAGGGGAAGAAAAAAAAAAGAGTTTAGAGAGGGAGAGAGCCAAAGCATAAGAGACTCTTAAAAACTGAGAACAAACTGAGGGTTTATGGGGGGGTGGGTGATGGGCATTGAGGGTACCTTTTGGGATGAGCACTGGGTGTTGTATGGAAACCAATTTGACAATAAATTTCATTTAAAAAGTTAGAAGATAAAGTGAAGAAGTCACCAAAAAGGAGACCTAAAAAGCAAAGGGAAAAACAATCTCCCTGAAAAGATGAGAGACTTCCATCTCTTCAGCAGTTTCAGGAAGTAAGAAAGAAATGGAGAAACGAAAACAATCCAGTAAACCATTTGAGAAGACTAGCCTGGGAGCACTGGGGTGGCTTAGCCAGTTAAGTGTCCAACTCTTGGGTTTGGCTCAGGTCATGATCTCACGGTTCGTGAGTTCAAACCCTGCATCGGACTCCGCGCTGACAGTGTAGAGCATGCTTGGGATTCTCTTCCTTTCCCTCTCTCTCTACCCCTTTCTCTCTCTCTCTCTCTCAATATCTCTCTCAAAATAAATAAATAAACTTAAAAATAAAAAAGGAGACTAGCCTGAAAAGCCTTTCCTGGATTATTCTGTTACTCTCCAGAGGAGAGCTGGGTCTCCATGGTTCCCTTTGGGCGCCCTTATTCCAGTGATGTTGCCAAGAACAAGTTAGAGGAAGTCGGTGCAACATCCAGTCCCCATTTACTGGAGAGTTTGACAAAGAGAAGATTGTCCCTTTGAAGCCTGAAGGACCAACCCAGAAGGTTTGCGGCCATTCTGATCTGCTCAGAATCAAGCTCGGTGTGTAACAACCTTCAGGAAACAGTTAGTAAATGGCTACTGACTTGAACTATTCCATGTTAATCCTACACTGTGTCTGCCTGAGAGTGGGTCTCAAGGGGTTGTTGTCTCTGGATAGTCCTTTCTGAGACTATATCTTAAACAGAAAGAGATTTAGATTTAACATACATTTTAGGCATGGTGATAGTATTTTTCTAAATAAAAAAAGAAATTCTTCTACTTGTGGATAATTTTGTTTTCTGAATTGTAAATTTACTGTATGAAAAGTTTTACAAAGGTATACAAATTAAGTGACATTTAATTTGTTAAAAAGAATAAAATTAGATTGAATTGGATATGCTCCAGAAATTGTAGGGTACCTGCAGTAGCCTTAGGTTACAAGTGCAAATACATTTCATTATAATTTTGTTCTACAATCAGTGCAGCGTACATAAATAAACTGAGTAAAGCTAGATTGTGTGATAAATATCACTTTCAATCAGTGGCACCTGAGGTCCTGTATCCTTTTGGAATCTTTTAGATGGTTGAACTTTTTAGAGATGGCTTCATCGTTTGGCATCTGCCTGTGAAGATTTAGGTCTTAAGTATAAACTTCCATAACATTGGACAAGGACAGGCTATACAGTCTCTTTCAGATACACTGAGAAAGGACCATTTGTAATCATGAATAATGGGGAAAATGATTTCTTTTGGGGGAAATCTGAAAATTGAATACTTGTAAGACTATTGCTCAGAATAACAGGTGTTCATTTTGTAATCTAATTATAAAAATGTGAATAAATTGGATAACTACAAGGCCACAATCTGTCAATTTAGAGCACTCTGACAGGACTGTATCTCAACTTGGTTTCTGACTTTCCTTTTTCTATTTGAATGTATACATCACAATTTATCAGCCTGGGTCTTTCCCCACCTTTATTTCATGTGGCAGTGTTTATTTGCATTCTTGGATGTGAACTAGACTTGGGAAATTGAATCCAGTTTGGGCTATGGAGCCAAGCAGACCATATCTGCCTTGACTTTTGAGATTGTGACTTTTGCCATTTCAGATGATTCTGTAGCTCAGAACACTCGGCAATTTTTCATTCATATGGCATCTTGGAGCTTTGGAAAGGAATCAAATGTTAGTATTTTCCCAATGAAATAGGATTTACTCCATTTTTCCTGTTCTACTTGTAGGTATAACTATAGTTGATCAGGCATGCCAATGCTGTTGTGAATGCAGAATTAGGTACACATTTTTTCAGCAAAAATTTGAGTGTCTGATTGCCATCCAGGTAGCTTTAAGTTTCTTAAAGTGACCCAGACTTCTGGCCTATCATCTCTTCCAAATCTCTCTACTTGCGCTTCCTGGCTTACCCTCTCATTTTAGATTCATTCTCTGTTTCTTTGGTGCTTGGGGAATCCTCCAACAATGGTAGCACCAACTGCTGAAGACTGAAATGTTCAGTTTAACCATGGGATTTTATTTTGTTTAATACCAAATTACTTACTGAAGATGGTGTGGTAAGTGAAATGTAGTAAGGGTAGAAGAAACTACTATCTTCGCTAATAAACACAACTCATATTTAGGGGCGCCTGGGTGGCTCAGTCATTAAAGTGTCAGACTTCAGCTCAGGTCATGATCTCGTGGTTCATGAGTTCTAGCCCCGCATCAGGCTCTGTGCTGACAGCTCAGAGCCTGGAGCCTGCTTCAGATTCTGTCTCCCTCTCTCCCTGCCCCTCTTCCACTCATGCTCTGTCTCTCTGTCTCTGTCAAAAATAAATAAAAACATTAAAAAAATTTTTAAACACAACTCATTTTTAAAATTACTTTTAAAACACATGCTTTTCTGCAATCTTATACTGGCTTGCATTCTCTGAAGACAATCTAATCATCCAATATGATGTATTTCCCTGATTTCTGGGGTAAATAAATACATTTTATTTAAAATGCTACCTAATGTTTCTTATCCACTTAAAATGCCATTTTTTTCCCTTTATTTCTCCTCCTGAACTATTTTAAGACCTTACTATATGTAAACAACTAACTGGCACAATTTTTATCCTTGAGGAACTTACAGGGAGTGTGGGAAGAGATGAATGAAAATAACTACATGACAATACAAACTGCTAACATTTATGGAGATCTTACTATGTCCTGGACATTATATGAGGATCGCAGGGAATTTCATTTAATTCTCTGAATAACATTGCAGGCTAGGTTAATGTTGCTTTCACTATAACAGATGAGGAAATAGGTCCAGAGACTTTGGATTTTTGGCCTAGGTTGAAAAAACTACGTTTTCTGATTTCTTTCTTTTTTTTTTTTAACGTTTATTTATTATTTTTGGGACAGAGAGAGACAGAGCATGAACGGGGGAGGGGCAGAGAGAGAGGGAGACACAGAATCGGAAACAGGCTCCAGGCTCTGAGCCATCAGCCCAGAGCCCGACGCGGGGCTCGAACTCACGGACCGCGAGATCGTGACCTGGCTGAAGCCCGACGCTCAACCGACTGCGCCACCCAGGCGCCCCCGTTTTCTGATTTCAAAGCAGAGGGATTTTTACACGGTGACTCACAATCTTTCCAAAGACAGAAATGTGGACCCAAGATAATATATATCCTAAAAGTGATGCAGATCAAATGCACTGGGATGCAGAGAAGGGATATGGCAGGTGGGGAATGTGGGATCAGAATGGATTTGTGGAGTACCTTGGAATTAAACTGAGTCTTGAATGACATCAGGGTGTTGGGATAGGGTGTGTGGGGCGTGTGTGTGTGTGTGTGTGTGTGTGCGTCTGTGTCTGTGTGCATCTTGATTTGTAATTAACCTTCCTTAAAAATGGAAGCACATAATCAATGTGTGACTAACATTTCCAAAGAAAGTATTAACCACCAAATATTTCATTGTAAAAACAATTCAGTATATTTCACAAACATTTTTTAAAAAGACTTGGAAAAGAGGTCCTTTGAGGTATAATAAAAGATCTGAAGAGGGAGTCTTTACCTTGGTGAATAAAAGGTTAAGATTTGTTAACGTGTCAAGTTTAAATTGTCATCGTAATGGGAAAAGACAGTCCACCTCTCTACTTTTAGCTCTGTACACGTTCAGTAATAAATTTAAAAATGCATACTGGCGCTCAGAAGTTGATGTTAGCAAAAATCAATTTCATTCACTTTATGCAATTTTTTGAAAAATCAAAAAATTTTGGAAAAAAGATCCAGTTTATTTAAGTCCATAAGGCTTCATAAAGATTGGGTTTACTATTTTGCTTTTGGAGGAAGAAAAGGGAAAGTATCCGGTTATAAGATACATATATAAAATAAAATATAATATATAAATATATAGTGTTAATTATAACAATTATTAACAGTATAATTTTAATAATAGAAAATTATATAGCATAATTATAATATAATTTTAATTATAATAATATAAAATATACCTGAAAATTCATTTAATGATGTACTAGAGAAAATAATAAAAAGGTTAATTTACTAACTAGGATATTTGCTTTAAGTAACTCATTAGTGTTGTTTAATGACTTAAAAAGATCAGTACAACACAAAAGTCAAAAAACAGTGAATGATTTATATGTAATTTGGAAGCTTGTGAATAATAAGAACTTGAGTAATAACCAGCTGTATCTTTTGCTAGAAGAGTAACCTGTGGTAAATTTTTAGTGTTGTATATTACCAGTATACACGAAATATAATACAGTAAAATAGTATAAAGAATTATATGTCCCCATCACCCAGTAATTGTTAACCTTGTTTCATTTACCCCACCCCTTTCATTTTTATTTTTGATAGAATCTTTTAAAAGAAATTTCAGACATCATGTTATTTCTCTCTAAATACTTAACGTCATGTTATTTCTCTCTAAATGATAACAACTGAGAGCTTTTATGTAGTCATAACACCATTATATACTTAACAAAGTTAGTTAACTTTTTATCACCTAATACCTAGTCCATATACAAAATTTTCAACTGTTTTAAAAATGTCTTTTTTACAGCTGGTTCATTCAATGAGAGATTCAAACAAGGCCCAAGTAGCACAGTTTATTTGGTTTTGTCTTTTAGTCTATAACAGATCCTCCTCCCTTTTTAATATTTCTTTAGAAGAAATAAGGTTATTTGTCCTTTGGAATAGTCCATATTTTGGATGTGGCTGTTTAATCAAATAACTTTTTTTTTTTAATGTTCATTTATTTTTGAGAGAGGGAGAGAGAGAGAGAGAGAGAGAGAGAGAGAGAGAGAGAGAGAGACCCCTAGTGGGGGAGGGGCACCGAGAGGGAGACAGAGAATCCAAAGTAGGCTCTGCATTGCATTATCAGTGCAAAGCCTGATGTGGGGCTTGAACTCATGAATCATGAGATCATGACCTAGCTGAAGTGAGATGCTCAACCAACTGAGCCACCCAGGCACCCTTCAAATAACTTCTTTACCTTCTACTTTCCACAAATGGTAGTAATATGTTTAGTTTATATTCAGGATAAGATGACTCATTTTAAAATTTCTTAGAAATGGCTTGCAATTGTCAGTATGTTATAGAATTATTTAGTGTCTCAGGTAAGTGAGTCTATAATTTTTACATACAGTAAAAATGAGGTATGTTTTAATATATAATAAAGTGGACAGATCCCAAGTATTCAAATTGGATGAGTTTTGACAATTCTACACTCTCATTTACCCATTATCCAAAACAAGACGTAGCACATTTTTGCCACCCCAGAAGGTTCCTTTATGCCCTTACCCAGTCATCTTCCCTTCCAGAGGCAACCATTCTCTGATTTTATTCAGCACACATTAGTTTTGCCTGTTCTTGGATTTTATATAAATGGCTTCTTTTTCTCAAGAAAACACTTTTAGGACTCATCCATATTTTCGCACGAACCAGTAATTCTTACTTTTTTTTTTTTTTTTTTTTTTCTGAATAGCATTCAGTTCTATAACTGTGCCTCAATTTTTTATCAATTCTGCTGAGGAACACCTGGATTGTGTACAGTTTTTGGCTACTATGAATATAGCTTCTCTAAAAATTCTTTTCTTTCAGCCTCATTGAAGGATAATTAACAAATGAAATTGTAATATATTTAAAGTGTACAAATGTGATGATTTGATATACATTTATTTACATTGTGAAAGAATGCCCACTGTTGCATTAATTAGCACATTCATCACTTTATTCATTCATTCATTCATTCATACATTCATTCATTCATTCATTCAGTGAGAACGCTTAAGTTCTAGTCTCTTAGCTAATTTTAATTATACAATATAGTAAACATTCTTTTTGTGGGTATATACTTTCATCTCTCTTGAGTTAAAACCAACGTATGATCTCTAAGATACCCTTCTGGAACTTGAGAAAATTTTGCCTACTCTAAGATTGCAAAGATATTCTTCTGAAAGGTTTAAAGTTCTAGCTTTTATGTTTAGGTCGATAATCCATTTTGAATTAATTTTGGGATATGATGTGAAGGGTCCAGGGTCTTTTTTCTTCCAGATACTTGTACAGTCTTTCCAGCACCATTTGTTGAAAAAATACTGCTTTCCCCAAAGAATCTTGTGACTTTGTTGAAAAATCAATTCTTGTTTTCATGTAAATCTATTTGTATCTCCTTCTAATAATAAACTGTCATGATTAGGTTAGGTTTAGAGCAAGTCTTGAATTCAGAAGGTGGAAATTCTTCAACTTAGTCTTTTCAAGGTTGTTTTAACTAATTTGCATTCCCAAATAAGTTTTAGAATCACTGTGTCAATTCCTTCAAAAAGTGTTGCTGGTACTTTGTTACCCTTGTGGGACTATAGATCAATTTGGGGATAATGAATATTTAATAATATGAAGTCTCCCAATCAAGAATATAGTGTCTCTTTCCACTTATTAAGATCTTTAAATTTATTAGCAATGCTTTACAGTTTTTAAGACAGAAATAATACATGTATTTGGATAAATTTATTCCAAGGAATTTGATTTATATGCCTTTATAAATGGTGTATATTTTTTAAAATTTTGGTTTTCATTTTTTTTGGCTAGTATAGAGAAATAAAATTGCCTTTTATATTTCAACCTTATGTCTTGCAATGCATTAAATTTACTCATTAGTTCTAATAGGATCCCCCTCCCTGCCATGAATTTCTTAGGGTTTTCTATGTATTTAACCATATCATCTTGGGGGAAAAAGAATTGTTTTCTTTTTATTATCTTTCTAATATCTATGCCTTTTGTTTATTTTTCCTGTTTTATTGCACTGACTAGAACTTTCAGTAAGAACAATGTTAAAATAGTGAGAATAGACATTGGGGAGAAAGTGGTCAATCTATTGCCATTAAATTTGATGATAAGTATATGTTTTTAATAGATGTCCTTTATTATATTGAGAAAATTCTCTTATTTTTAGTTTTCTGAGAATTTCATCATAAATAAGCATTAAATTTTGTTAAATGCTTTTTATGCACCTAAATGATTTCCCATCTTATTATGTTAATGTGATAAATTCTATTGGTTTTTGAGTATTAAATCAACTTTGCATTCCTGGTATATATGCCATTAATTATGGAATATATCACCCATTTTATATATCACTGGGTTTGGTTTATTAATGTTTCATTGAGGATTTTTATGTACATCCAAAAGTGATTTTTATCTGCAATTTTATTTCCTTAAAAAATTTTTTTTGTAATTTCCTGGTCAAGTTTGTAATTTGAGCTATTATGGCCCCATAAAATGAGTTGGGAAATGTTTCTTTCCTTCTCCTCTATTTTGTGAATACTTTTGTGTAAGTTTGGCATTATTTCTTCTGAAATATTTAGTAGAATTCGCCAGTTAGACCATATAGCCCTCAAATTTGTGTATGTGTGTGTGTGTGTGTGTCTGTATGTGTGGTGTGTATAAAATTTTAATTCAGATTACTTCTCCTGTTTTATATAGGGCTTTTCAGATTTTCTATTTTTGTGTGTGTCAGTTTTCGTAAGTTGTATTTCTCAATGTATTTCCATTTCATCAATATTCAAAATATTGGCATATAATTGCTTAAGTATCCTCTTCTTTTTCTTTTAATGACTATAGGCCATGTAGCACTATTGCCTCTTTCATTCTGGACACTAGCAATTTGCATTTTTACTCTCTCTTTTTTTCTTGGCCAATCTTGCTAGGATTTTATAAAATGTATTAATCTCTTCGAAGAACTGACATTTAAGTTGTTTAGTTGGTGTGTTGTTTTATGTGTCCTATTTCATTAAATTCTGCTTTCTATTTTTTTTTAAATAGAGGGAAGAAAATAAAAGCAGAGATTAAGGAAATAGAAAACATAAAACAACACACCAACTAAACAACTTAAATGTTAGTTCAAATTAATTTGCTGTACTTTGCCCACCTTTCTGAAATAAAAGCTGAGATCATTTATTTTAAAGATTTCTCCTTTTTCTTTTTAACATTTCTTCTTTAATCAGGAGTTCAAATCAATAAATTTCTCCCAAGCACTGACTAACTGCATCTTACAAATTTTTATCTATTTTATTTTCATAATTATTCAGTTTGAAATACTTTAAATTTTTTCCTAGTGGTTTATTCTTCATCTCATGGGTTATTTAGACATAAGTTAAGATTTCCTACATATGATTTCTAATTTAATAATGTTGTAGTCAGAGTAATATTCTGTGGGATTTCATTTTCTTGACAGTTTTTAGATTTCTTTTATGACCCTGCATATGATATGTTTTGGTTATCTCATGTGCATTTCCAACAAATTAGTTTCTCAGAGTTGTTGGATGGAATGTTCTATAAATGTTAATTTGTTCAGTTTCGTTGGTCGTATTGTTCAGAATTTCTATAATTTTACTTACTTTTCAATGTAGTTGGTTCTATTGGCCTAGCAATTATTGATAAATGGGTGTTAAAATCTCTAATTATCATTGTGGATTTGTGTACTTATCTTTTTGGTACTGTTCAATTTTTGATCGATGTATTTTGAAGCTTTATCATTAAGTGCATATGTATCTAAAATTCTTATAGCTTTTTAATGAATTGGCCCTTTTATCATTTGAAAATATTTCTAAACTTGTCAATGTCTATTTTTTCTGATAGCTACAACAGCTTTTTCCACTATTTCAGTGTATATCTGTGCCTTTATTTATTTCCTCATTATATTTACACTGTGTATCTTAATGATAAGTAGTTGGGCCTTACTTTTTTTTTTTTAATAAAGTTAGTTCTGTTTCATTTGTTTTTGTTTTTTGAGTTTTTTAATTAATTTTGAGGGAGAGAGAAAGAGAGCACAGTTGTGTGTGGATGAGAGCAGAGGAAAAACAGAGAGAGAGAGGGAGAAAGACAATACCAAGCAGCAGAATTCTATTTAATCTCCCTCCTATTCTCTGTGATTTTATATGTTTTCTTATGTCTTATCTTAAATACATGGTTATTATTTTTGCTTTAAATTTTCAATAGTCTTAGGTTAAATATAAACACATATGTATATGCACATATTATATTTAAGTATACTGCATATTATAAATATAAGAGAATTTTATATATAAAATATATTTAAATATATACTATATAAAAATATAATATGTATTATATAATGTATTTATATGAAATAATATATAGTAATGGATATAATTAATTATAGATAATAGAGCAATAGATACAAGATTCATTTCCCCTTCTAATATATATTATATATAATAATATATAATATGTATTTACACATATATGTAAAAATCTCTTAGATTTACCCACATAGTTACCCTTTTTGGTGATTTTTATTTTTTTTCCTTGTAGGTATAGGCTTCTATTTTGTATCATTTTCTTTAATGCTAAAAGTTTTCCTTTAGCATTTTGCATAGATTGCATTTATCAACATTAAACCTCTTGATCTTGTCTATTTGAAATATCTATTTTGCTTTTATTTCTGAGGAATGTATTTGCTATATACAGCATTCTATTTCGACTTTCAGGACTTCAAAGATGTTATTCCATTGCCTTCTGCCTTTTTTTCCTGATAAGAAGTCAGCCATTATTCTTATTATCTGTTCTCTTGCATAAGGTTGTCTTTTTTTTTTCTGGCTATTTTTAAGATTTTCTCCTTTTAGAGTAGTTTGACTATGTTATGCAGAGAATATATGGGTTGATATATTTCATTAATTTCAAAAACTAGCAGCCATTATCTCTTTGAAATAATTCTTTGCCCCATTCTCTCTCTCTCTCTCTCTCTCTCTCTCTCTCTGTTCTGTTTCTGGAACTTAAATGACACATATATTAGATGATTTGAAATCATTCAATAAATCTGTGACTCCCTGTTCAGTTTAGATATTTTTTTTATTTTTCTATTTCTGTTTTATTTCTGTTGCTGTTCTCCAATTCAGTGATCTTTTCTTCTGCTGTGTCCGGTATGCTCTTATGTCCAGTAAGTGAATTTTAAACTTCTTATATTGTTCTAGCATTTCTAATTAGATTTTAAAGATAGTTTTATATATCTTCTGAAAATTTCAATCTCTTCCTTCATCAACTTTCACTAGATATTATAACACACTTACCAGAATTATTTTAAAGTTCAGGATAGCTAAAGTCAATATCTGGGTTATCTGTCAGCTTGTTTCTGTCTTTTTCTTATTGGTCTCATTTTTCTACTTCTTCACATTTTAAAATTTTTATCCTATTTTAATCTATGCCAGTCTTTTGTGTCAATAACAGTAGAAACTACCAGCAAAGGGCTTTCCCCTTCTTCTGTAAGGTTGCTACGATCAGTGCTGAGTCAGTCTAATCTGCAGTTGAGCTGAACACAGGCTTTGTGATAGATTTAGTTAGATCCAATTTGCCACTGGCTTCAAATACTTAGAAGTAAGGATCAGCATTTTATTTTCAGTAGGGCTTGGGATATGAGCACTGGTAATTGTCTAGAGATACTTCTGAGTTTAAAAACTCAATTCCTAACTCTTTGAGTTACTGGGAGTCGTTTTTGGTCACTGATCAGGGACGTGGTTGTTGAGGTTTGGGGTGGCTGTGGCAATTTCTTAAAGTAAGACAACAATGAATTTGCTGCATCAATTGACTCTTCCTTTCGTGAATGATTTTCTGTGATGCTGTTTGATAGCATTTTACACACAGTAGAACTTCTTTCAAAATTAAACTCAATCCTTTCAAAACTTGCCACTCCTTCATAAACAAAGTTTATGTAATATTCTAAGCCTTTTGCTGTCATTTCAATAATCTTCACAGCATCTCCACCAGAAATAGACTTATCTCAAGAAACCACTTTCTTTGCTCATCCATAAGAAGCAACTCCTCATCCATTACAATTGTATCATGAAGTTGCAGCCATTCAGTCACATCTTCAGGTTCCACTTCTGATTTTGTTTCTCTTGCTCTTTCCACCATATCTACACGTATTTCCTCCACCGAAGTCTTGAACTCCCCAAAGTCATCCATGACAGTTGGGAATCAACCTCTAAACTCTTGTTCACATTGATATTTTGCCCTCTTCTCGTGAATCACAAATGTTCTTAATGGCATCTAGAATGGTGAATACTTTCCAGGAGGTTTTCAATTTACTTTGCCCAATCCATCAGAGGAATCACTATCTATGGCAGATAGATACATGTATGTAGATAAATATATTTCTTAAATAACAAGACTTGAAGATAAAACTTGCTCCTTGATCCATGGGCTGCAGAATGGATATTGTGTTACCAGGCATGAGAACAACATTAATCTCACTGTGCATCTCCATCAGACCTCTTGAATGATCAGGTGCAGTGTCAATGAACAGTGATATTTTGAAAGCAATTTTTTTTCTTCTGAGCAATTATGCTCAACAGTGGGCTTAAAATATTCAGTAAACCTTGTTGTAAGCAGATGTGCTGTCATCCAGGCTTTGTTGTTGCATTTCTAGAGCACAGGCGGAATAGATATGACATAATCCTTAAGGATTATGAGTTTTGGAATAGTAAATGAACATTGGCTTCCATTTAAAGTCACCAGCTGCATTAGCCTCTAAAGAGAGTCAGTCTGTTCTTTGAAGCTTTGAGGCCAAAATAAGGCTGTTTTGTCTCTATTGAAAAGCTGTTGTTTAGGGTAGCTACTTCCATTAATGACCTTAGCTAGCTGGCTCTTCTGGATAACTTGCTGCAGCTTCTACATCAGCACTTGCTGCTCTACCTTGCACTTTATGTTACAGAGGTGGCTAACTCAACCTGTGAACCAACCTCTGCTTCCAACTTTTGTTCTGCCACTTCCGTACCTCTCTCAGCCTTCACAGACCTGAAGAGAGTTAGGGCCTTGCTCACGATTAGGCTTTGGCTTAAGGGAATGGCTTGATCTTCTATCCAGACCACTAAAACTCAAGTGAAAATCTGGCCATTTGGAGTACTCAGTCCCACTACAAGCCTGTATTGTTAACTTATCTTTGATTTTATGATGGCTCGAATGGTGATTGTTATCTTTCACAGATTTATTGTGATTATTGGGTTCAACGCCATAGAGAAGTCCTGATTAAGAATAACGTGGCAGGGGGGAATGTGGGTGGCTCATCGGATAAGTGACCGATTTCAGCTCAGGTCATGATTTCATGGTTTGTGGGTTCGAGCCCTGCGCTGGGCTCTGTGCTGACAGCTTGGAGTCCGGAACCTGCTTCAGAGTCTGTGTCTCCCTGTCTGCCCCTTCTCCACTCGTGCTCTCTATCTGTCTCAAAAATAAATAAATGTTAAAAAAATTTTTTTAAAAAGAATAGCATGGCAGGAACTCAATAAATAAATTGTTCATTCAACTTCATTTTCTCTTCATTGTATCAAATTAGAAGAATGAGATCCGAAAATTAGAACTGTAAACGTACGATGTCAACAGTGTCAAAGTTGAGAGTTTCCTTTTGAAGCACTTGCCAACTATTGTTTGTGGCCTTTACGTTGATGGAACTGAGGTTTATCTTACAGATACTCAACCATGTGAAAGTTCCCAGAGTTATATGCTGTATGATCGGCTTCCTGTTGTTTTGTCTACTCTCCTGAAAATTCTTGCATCCTGGTTCAGACCTAACATCCCTACATGGTGGAACTATGTCTAAGGCTACATTTCTCTAACCTCTACTTTTTTCATGGTAATTGGCCCCAGAAGAAATAAGATCTTGTGTTATCGTCAGAGTAACTTTGCAATGGCTGACAGAGTGATATCAGAACTCCATAGACAAATCTTCCCTTCGTGGGCAGTTTTACCCCTAATGAGTATCTACTCAGTACAATTAGTCATTTCAGTACCCTATATTTTAGAACTATTCATATGTTGGTTTATAAATAGCTGGCATAGAAAAGTGGTTTTGGTTTAATAATGCCCTCTATTTTTGATGACACTAAGTACCCTGTTATTCCTAGGAAAATAAATAATAATATACCTCTTACAAAATGCTAATCCCAGTCCATTATTATTAGTTCATTCAATGGGATAGGGTTGAGACAACGTGACACTTAAGTAAAAGCATGAGTGGTAATTATACTTTAAGATGTCCCATAATTAAAATAAAACCTTTATAAAAGAGAACATTTTCCATAGTTAGTTTACAACGTCTCTTGCAAGTTTTTCACTATGTCCATTTTTGCATCTCAAGTAATAAAAGCTATGGGACAATATTGTGTATCATCAATGCCTAACCACAATTACAATTGACATGTTGCTTTTACTTTCCTTCTTTATAAAAAAAGGTCCATGTACGGGAGCACAGCACTTGGGGCTACTGATACATCGTGATGGGCGGGCTGCAGAACACAGATATGGCAATCTGCTTGGCTGACTTTTGCTACACACTGGGGATCATGGACTAGGTCTCAGCAGGTTGAGAGCTGTGCATCCATGCACTGCAGAGTGCTCTGATTACAGCAGGTAGGTGGCTTGAGTGACGGAGAACTTCAGAGAGGTGGGAGTCCAACATAAAGTGATGTGTGATTTACTGGAGTTTGTGGGGACACACGCTATAATTGTATGCTTGGCATAATGTCTGATTGTTGTGTCTTTCATACCCTTGGGAGGTCAGTCCCCCATGTAAGTGATAACCCACTGGAGCTTTTGTTGTGAGCGCAATTGAAACATCTGAAATGAATAGCAACTGATTAATTGAAGCCGGTTACATTTTTGGAAAACAAATCAAAGTGATTTGCATGAATCACAATTTGTTACATAATACATTTTGAGGGCACAAATTACCTTTTTAAAGCCTAAGACACATATATACCCACTGGCACAAACAGAAATATAATAAACTGGGCTATAACCACATAATTCACATTGAATACTGGATGCCAAACCTTATGTGAAACAAATGATTTTCCAATAAACTACTCAGGCAGAGCCATATCTGTTCTAAAATTTCAATTGACTATTATTTATACTACCAATAATTCTTCACAATTGTTAACCATGGGACGATGGAACAATTTGTTTTACATATTAGTTTGGGGGGTTTGTGTATTCCCAAGTTGGGAACTGATTTGTAGTCATGTCCCAGAAGATATGGTAAATAAATAGGAAGTCAGAGAGAAGTACTTGGATGGAGGAAACTTCTAGAGTGAAATCATTTCCTTTTTCTAGTTTCGAATAAAAACTGTAGTAAAAATAGTGTTGTCAGCATTAAAGGCAAATATCATCATAATATGTTTTCCTGAATTTAATATTTGCAGTATATTGTAAGAACAGTTTTCTTTAATATCTTTCTTAGACTTATCTGTGTCATTCACATTATTAAAAGCTAGACTATGCAAATATTAATAAAAATAAAAACTGAATTTCAACCCTTATTGGTAACCACTTTTATTTAGCATATATGTGTATGTGTGTATATATGTACACACAGCACACACATATATACACACATACACATATATATGAAATATTCTTAGGAAAATATATAAAATACACAAAAACATATACAAAATGGGACTGTACCATATATGTCACTTTATAATCTGCTTTTAAAAAAATTTTTATTTTAGAGAGAGAGAGAGAGAGAGAGCACACGGAGCAGGGAGAAAGGCAGAGGCAGAGACAGAATCTTAAGTAGTCTCCACACTCAGCACAGAGCTCAACACAGGGCTTGATCCCATGACCCTGGGATCAAGACCTAAGCTGAAATCAAGAGTTAGACACTCAACTGACTGAGCGACCCAGGCACCCCAATCTGCTTTTTTTATACAATAAAGACACCAAACATTTTTCTGTCAATAAATCTATATCTATACCATCATGGAATATAATTTACTTAACCAAACACTAAACATCATAAATTCATTTTACTATAATAAGCAAAATATCAAAGAACATCCAGATACATAAATCTAAATACACTTGTTTGATGATTTTGTTGACATCAATTCCTAGATGTGGAATTATGGAATCAGAATGTTATGTAGATTTTGAATGCTTTGGCTCATATTGTAAAATCACCTCTCAATAAACTTGCATTAGAAGTTGCGGTATACACACACACACACACACACACACACACACACACACACACTGGTATAGTATTCAGCCATAAAAAACAATAAAGTTTTGCCATTTGCAACAACAACATGGATGGAACGAGAGAGTATAATGCTAAGTGAAATAAACCAGAAAAAGACCTATACCATATGATTTCACTCATATGTGGAATTTAAGAAACAAAACAGATGAACATAGAGGGAAAAAAGAGAGAGGCCAACCAAGAAACAGACTCTTAACTATAGACAACAAACCGAGGGCTGCTGGAGGGGAAATGGGTGAGGGGATGAGTTAAATGGCTGATGGGTATTAAGGAGGGCACTTGTGATAAGCACTGGGTGTTGTATGTCAGTGATTAATCACTAAACCCTACACCTGGAACTAATATTACACTGTATGTTAACTAACTCAATTTTAAATAAAAACTTGGAAGAAAAAAAAAGAAATGATTCTTCGGTTTTCTTGTCTAATGACTCCTAACTACAAATGTAAATATCCTTTAACATACGTAGGTCCCTTTCTTACTTTTCTCCCCCCACCTCTTTTTTTCCTTTCATTTATCCATTTCTTTAGAAAAATGAAGAGCAAAGCATCTTTTTGTTTTTCTTAAGTGCAAAAGCTTCCTTCATTTAACAGAAATTTACTAAATTTAATGATAAATTTAAATAATTTCTAACCTTTGCATTAATCCACCTCCAGAAGAAAGGACCACTCACCTTCAGAATTTTGGGATTCCATGTTGTCATTTCTATGCCTGTCATTTTGCTCCTGTTAGTGTCCATTAAGAACATTTTCCTAGGGAAAGTCAATGGATAGGCTGTAAATGATATTTCATTTTTTTCAGAAGGAAATGCATTTACTGTAAACATCCCAAATCTAGTTTTTGTCTACAGAGGCCACCAATTACTAATAAGTTGAGAATAGAATGATCCATAGTCTTGTCCTCAATTCACTAGTTCTTTTTAAAATTTTTTTTTTAACCTTTATTTATTTTTGAGACAGAGAGAGACACAGTATGAACGGGGAGGGGCAGAGAGAGAGGGAAACACAGAATCGGAAGCAGGCTCCAGGCTCTGAGCCATCAGCCCAGAGCCTGACGCAGGGCTCGAACTCGCGGACCGCGAGATCGTGACCTGAGCCAAAGTCGGATGCTTAACCGACTGAGCCACCCAGGCGCCCCTCACTAGTTCTTATTAATTATAGGTGCATCACCAGAACAGCAGCATGTATTCCAAAAGATATTTGTTTGACCATCACTCAAACTTTTAATCTCTATTTTTAAATGCATTTGATCCATTTTTGACAAAGATATATATTTTTAAATTTACTGAATTAAGAGATTTGAAAGGAAACCAAAATATTCCAACAAAAATACTTTTCTTAAGTGAAAGTTAGAATTTGGGGAATTTCTGACTAGAAAGTCAGAGATATCCCCCCTCAAAAGTGGCTACATAATATGAGCTAGAAAAAGCACATTGATAAGTTCCTGTCTTTTTCCTTCTTTCTTGATTAGTTTTTAATTTTAATTTTAGTTTCTATACATTATTATAGTTTCAGGTGTACAATATAGTAATTCAAAATTTCCATACAACACTCAGTGCTCATCGCAACAAGTACACTCTTTAATCCCTATCACCTCTTTCATCCATTCCCCCCACCCACCTCTCCTCTGGTAATCATTAGTTTGTCCTGTATAATTAAGAGTCTGTTTCTTGGTTTCTCTCTCTCTCTCTCTTTTCCCCTTAGCTCATTTGTTTTGTTTCTTAAATTCCACATATTAGTGAAATTGTATGGTTTTTGCCTTTCTCTGACTGACTTATTTCACTATTATACTCTAGCTCCATCTATGTTGTTGCAAATGACAAGACTTCATTCTTTTTTTTATGGCTGAATACTCTTCCATTGTATATACATACTATGTCTTCTTTATCCATTCACCAATCTATGGAGACTTGGGCTGCTTTCATATCCTGGCTAGTGTAAATAACGATGCTATAAATATAAGTGTGCATGATGTATCCTTTTGAATTAGTGTTTTTGTGTTTTCTTTAGTTATTTTAATACCATGATATTTCATGATAGGCATAGTAGCATCGATGATTTTTTTTGGCATTGATGCTTTTTAATGAGGATTTAAAGGTTTTTATGCATATAATTCTAATATATAATCATTATCATTGGTAATATTTTTTCTAGCCAAATGTCTTTCCAATGTAATGATGTAAACACCATTAGGTATATGTAATGTGTAAACACATGAGGAAAATAAGTTTCATTGAATTAGGGTAACTCAAGGCAAAATTGTGAACTAAGTGGGATTTATCCTAAGTATTTTCTTTCTTTATCTCTTTCTTTCTTTATCTTTCTTTCTTTATCTCTTTCTTTCTTTATCTTTCTTTATCTCTTTCTTTCTTTCTTTCTTTCTTTCTTTCTTTCTTTCTTTCTTTCTTTAAAAAAAAAAAGAGAGAGAGAAAGAGAAAGAGAATGAGCAGGGGAGGGGCAGAGAAAGAGGGAGAGAGAGAATCTTAAGCAAACTCCATGCCCAGTGTGGATGCTGCCACGGGGCTCGATCTCACCACTGTGAGATCATGAACTGAGCTGAAATCAAGAGTTGGATGCTTAACCAACTGAGCCACCCAGGTGCCCCTATCCTAGGTATTTTCTTAACTCCAATTTTTCTCATTTGAAAAATTGTTGAACGTACATAATATTCTAATCATTGTGATAGGAGTAAAAGAATAAGGTATTTCTCTAATCTTAAACAGTTCTCAGTTACCCAGGAAAAGTGAAAGAAAAGTGGCCTGGGTTAAAGAGACCTCTGCAAGGACAGAACTTGTGCAGAGATGGAATGCAGGGAAGAAAATGAATTTCAAGGATTCTGGTGGAATTTTTTATTCTTTTCACTGAATCTACTAACTCCAGGGACACAAGTCCATGTAGGTTCCCCTTTCATGGTGGATGAGGATCAGGACCTTACCATTTTCTTCTCCCTCTTCACAAGAAGTCTCTCCATTGTGGAAGGACACTAACACCTTTGTGTGAATATTTGACATTGGCTTAGAAGATACTGGACACGCTATCTTTCCTCTTCCCAAAGAGGCAGTGCCCAATGGAACAAATCTTTAATGGCAGAATTTCAGGCAACAGCAGCAACAACTTGTTCTGGAGATGTTTTGGGATCTTTCAAACTGTTCAGCATAGACAGCCATTTATTCTGGCCACAAATAAGCCTCACTGTAATTTCTAAATGAAATCATCTTAATAGAAAGCTTTTCTGAAGGAAAAAAAAGATAATATCCAATTGTGAGTGATAACTATGCCATGTGCAAGAATTTATTGTAATATTATTTGGAAATCTCAGTACAACTATAGCCCTCCACTAGTTGTTTACCTTGCTAAGTACAGATAAAAACCACTGACTTTGGTGATTCTCTGGGTAATATATATCCTGAGACACACTTGTGACAGTCAAGACAATAGAGTAACAGCTGGAGTGATTTAAGGCTGGAGTTCCTGACCCGTGAACTGTGGGCTGGCTGGCATGTGTCTTTCTTAACACACCTATAAGTTAAGATGCTTCCTGTTGTAGGTCATTGGGTCTGGTGCCAACAGATCTTCTGGTCCTGGCTTAGGCTTGTTTTACACATTATTGGGAATTAAACTTGTTGGTACCAGTTCCATCTTTTCCATTAGATGCTCATTAATAAAACTCTAGATGCTCATTATTCATCACATCATAACATACTGGATGACAGTTAATTCACCTAAAGTTTTCACATTTGATAACTTCTTCATTCATGCTAATTGGGTTACTTGGAATTTTCCATCAATCATGGCATCTCATGTTTTGGCTCTTCTGAAAGAACCCATTTGTGAGACATATATTATACCCCAGACATACGCAAGCAAAATTAAGTGTAGCATCTAATTTCAACTATAATTCATGTCTGCTTTGATTGAGTGGAGGGCACAACTTAGCCCCTCGACAGATTCTTTCTCAAAAGAGGAAAATAAGGCTAAGAGGCATTGCCTTTACCTCAGCCCACTTTACTCAAAACTCCATGGATTCATAGCGGCATGGGAAAAGATTTACATTCAAGGAGACTTTGAAGGAATATTTGCTGCAGGGAGCAGTGTGGGGAAAATGCTGAAGGTTCTGAGCATTTGGGGAACTGAGCTCTGACATGTTGCTTTAGGTAGCATTACAATTTTGTTCCTTGTGTTCCTTGTCTATAAGCCCCAACAGGTACAACTGATGTTCTCTTTGGATCACTCCAGCTCTTTAATATGATCAAAGTCTGTGGGTGGGAATTCTTGAGGTCTGAGGAAATGTGATGTTGATTTTCTCTACCTTGCTACAAATAGTTCCCCTTTCCATTCACCCACACTCTCCCTTTTAGAGAAACACTTTGCTCTTTTATTCAAAGCAACTGATTTCTCATTCTAACTTTCATCTGAAATTCATGCTCTGTGTCTTTTCTTGTGACGTTATTGAAAAAACAAAACACGGTAGGCTTGAAAAAAGTAAGAATGTTGGTGGTGTACATTTTGCTTTTCTTCTATTTGCTATTATCAGCAATGCTTACCACTTTGATACAGCATATTCCAATAAAAGAGAAACTCAGCAGAGGACATAGGCTCAGGCCGTCTTTGTCCACGACGCATGGTGAGTCATCTTAGCACAATGTGATTGGCTTACAACTACAGCAGTGTCTGCTCACTGGGCCGAATCAGCAGTCATCCGACTGGTTCGGGTATCTTCAAGGTCAAGTAAATAAGCCATTCCTACAGCTCCAAATTTCTCCTTATGCCAACATGCTGCCAGGAGACTAAGTAGGTCACAATCGGACCAGATAATAATTCATTTCAGGTTTCCAGGTTGCTAAGAGCCCCAGCGGCTTTCCTATGTATGGCCCACATTCTCTTCAATCTTGCTCAGCTATTTCCCTTCTGAGGTCTTGCTCTCAGATCTGCATATATTTACATGTTTTAGCCTGTAAGCTTTTTAGCTACAAATTATATAAAATAGAGGTCAGCCCTCTGCCAATATAATTTTTCCCCCATTTGCTTACTCTAAAAAATAAATAAAAACATGAATGGGAAGAATAAAGAAGTGAAGTCTTTCTATAGAGGTCTTTTAACTCTGACAGTCAAGACCACTGTTGTTTTAATAAATACTACTATCCAGAGTGCTGCATTTTATCTCCGACTTCCAAGGTGCTTTGCTCCAAGCTGATGTTTTACCTACTGTAAATAGAGGGGAAATGGTACTCCTCAAAAGTTAAAAGACTTATGATCCCTCCCAGGGAGGCCGGATCTTAAGACAATTTATAGACTTGGAAAAAATCTTCCGGACAGTCTTAATTAAGTCACCAGTAGTATGTACTGGAATTTGGCCGTTCTCGGCTTAGTTTTGTTCGTAAAGTTGCGATTAGTAAAAAATCATTGGGTCAGGCCTTTCCGCTTTGCAAGGTCATTGTGGTTCTTCACCCTGAAATCATATTTCTAGAATGAGTTTTTCTTTTGAACTTATGTTTGCTTTCATATTTTAATCTGTTTCTTAAGCGTTACTGCTATTTAATTTTCAACCTCCTTCAACATTTCTCAAACTTTCCAAGCACTTTTGGTTTTGTTTCCTTTTTAAAGCACACTATCAAATTATTGTTCATGGGTTTGGGAATAAAGAAGAAATACTACTAATTTATAAATTTGGCTATATTCCATCTCTTATACTTATGTGCTGCTGGCCTAAATGACACATTCGTGTACATTAGAAGAAGCTCTTCTTTCCTTAAAACATTTTCTTATTTGTCAGAACATGAGTTCTCATAAGTAAAGGAATCTACAGTGACTATGAATGGTTCTCCCTGGAGGTGGTCAACGCACAGTCTGTACCACTGTACGCAGGAGACATGAAGAGTCTTTAACTTTACCTAAACATTGTTGCCCTAATCATTGCTGTATACTTTCACTGAGGGAATACCATCTTTATAGATAGACTCTGACTGCTGAAACTTGAAGCTGAACTGGAAGTTCAATGGAGATAGTGTTGCACCAATGATTAAAATGGTTGTTAGCTGTGGTAAGAAAAATGGCTCCTTCTCTTAGGATTGTAATGCAAAGCTCCTTTATCCACAGAACAACACCAGAGGCATGAAACCAATCTTTTCTGAAGAGATTGCCTCCAGAAAAAACAAAACTCTGATGTTAAACAGAGAAGTCTGTAACATAAATCATGCACTGTAGTGCATGATTATTGGGCACATTATAATCTGCGTATGTACAGTATTTTAAAATACATCTGATGATTAATAAATCATCTACGCGTAATGACATATGGATATCAGAAAAATGGTTCTCTGAGTGCTGTTAAAAACTGCAGAGTAGAATATTGGCGTGTTTCCAAGACTCGATTCACATGCTGTTTCCAAAATCTAAACAACAATGGATCAAATGTTTACCTGGATTAATGGTTTAAGGTAATTATTCTATTAATTCTCAGAAGACCATAATGCAAGTTAAAGATTATGATTACATTTAATGCCATTTTAGCGATAGCCTATTAATGTTCATCTTTTACTTTCTGAACAAAGTATACAAATGGAACCCCATTGCCTAGACTAGAGGGTAAAGTCCAAACTCTTTTGCAAGGCATGCAACAGAAGTTCCCTGGCCAAGTTTACTGTCTAGGCTTTTGTTGGTGTACGTGGATGGGTGAGGGGCTTGGACTCTTTCCTGAGTAGGGGCCTTCAGCGTCTGTCCCATGATCATGGGTAAAAGGACAAAAGGGAGCTAACATTTGTGTCTCAGATGAAGGTGTGCTCCGGGATAGATGCAGTGCTTCAGAACTGGATCTGAAGGGAAATGTCTGCCATGGAGATGAGGTTAAATGAAGAGTGTGGTGCTGGGGGCAGCACCTGAAGAAATTTCTGAAGAATGAAACAGTTTGTGGGTAGCGTGCATTTATGTTTTTGGACCCTTAGCTTTTACAGCTCTTTCTTCAATAATTCAAACATTCACTACATTCCAGTTGTAACAATGATTACTTTTCCCTCTACTTTGAAAGTTTTTCCCATACCTTCCACCTTTCAAATATGTTCTTTAAAAACCAACTCAAGCCTCTACTTCTTTTTCTTTCTCTGGACCTCATACAAACTTTGATAGTAGCATGTATCCTAAGACATTGTGATTATTTATTTGAAGCCTATTTCTTCTTACAGACTATTAGCTCACTGAGGTCAGGGCAATATTTTCTTTAATTTTTCTCTCCATGGATGGAAACTAAGGTACTTTCAGTAGTTTGTGGAATAAAGAAAGAAAAGTTATTACTGAGATTTATATCCTGCTCTTACACATACAAAATAGTCCCCTTCACATCATCAAGCCCCAGGTATTTATAAGCACTTTTCAGGTGCCAATGACTCATATTTGTAGGTGTTCTGGGGGGGGGGGTTGGTGGGATTCAATGGCTTGTATATGAGACAAAGGCTTTATTATTGATGAATTTACAATGCAGTTTGAGAATCAAGATATATATATATATATATATATATATATATATATATATATATATACTTATGAAATCAGCAGGAAAAATACAAGGTAGAGTAAAACATATGCTGGCTTCTTTGTTACAGACCAAGCTCATCATGAGTAAATACCTCAAATGAGGAATATATGTATGGTTTGAAATAACTCCTTCTAGGAACTCCCTTACTATTAAAGCCTTTCTCGTGGAGTAGACAAAGAAATGAAAGATCCTCGTCATGAAAGAAGAACTTTGTCATGTTAACGCTGGAATGAGGGTTTGAGTACTTGACAAGATGGAAGTTGAAGTCACTTACAACCCTGAGGTTCCTCATCACTATGCAGCAATAACCCCATTGGGATGAACGGAGACATTGCTTCAGGAAGAGGGAGAACACGATAACGTCTGTCTGAGAAAATGTTTCAGTCACCAGGATCTGGGGCTCCTGAAGAACAAGCTACTGGACAGTGGGACTGCCTTCTGATTTCCTCTCCTTTCATTTTGTTTGGGACAGTAGTGTTAGAAAACTTTCTAACTAAGATGAAGTTTTCCAAACATACTCTTTTCTTCTTAATGTTCATGATAGCCTCGGGGCTATTTTCATTCTTCCTCTTCTCAAATGGATTGTGTAAACAAACGTTCCACTGGTTCTTACCAGGAAGGCTAAATTGCTAACCAGAAATCCCGCAGCCTTCAGCAAGCCGTTGCTAAGCGGTGTCACTAGGACAGAGCGCTTTAGTCATTATTTTGTAGCTAATGTAAACCCATATGAAAATCAATTTGTTTCTATGACCACCTAGAGATATGCTAACTTAGCCCAATAGTGGGTTTTTGTTTTGTTTTGCTCACGGATACTTTCCAAGAAGGTTAGCCTAAAAGGCTGGGAGTGGGGGTGGGAGAGCATTATGCAGTCATAGCATTGGGATACCTATCATTTTCTTTTGACTTCTATTTCACAGAAATAAGGGCTGAGAAAGCCAGCACATGACGAAAGAGCACTTTCTAAGGCAAACGTTTTAGTTCAGCATCATATGGCATCACTCAGATCCAATGCCATTTGCTGAAATGGTGTGTGTACTTACAGTTCTTCCTAAGTATGGTAATTAAAGAGGGAAGAGCCATTTACTTCTTTCCTTTGATTTTTAAAGTTGAATTTTTATTGTGTGAGCAGAAAAATGAGAAAATATATGAGCAAAATTTTTTCCCCTTCTTTCCTTTTGTACTCTCTCCAGTATTTAGCCCAGCCATTTACTTCATTTCCAGATTATCAGTACACATAAACCCATTAAGGAAATATGCCTGAAGCAAACACATACCATACAGACTTAAACAAAAATGCAAATGCAGTTTAGAGACTTGGTTAGCCAATAAATTACAACCTGTTTTGACAAAGAAATTTATGGTTTTGTTAAAATACCCTTATATATATCCTTATATACACTCTGACTCTTGTTGATGGATATTTCTCCAGAATGTCATTTTCTGTCAAAGCTCTCTTTAGCCAGTAATTATTGCTGACAACAATCTAGGCCCTAGCACTGTTTGCGGTCACCTCTGGCTGCTAAGAGGAGCAATCTAGACCCCAGCGCACTACAGTTAAATTAAATTATCATAGAGATGCAATATATGCTGCCACACTACCCTAGCCGTGCACCCCGAATTGAAAAAAGATTGATAGACTACAGGAATGAATCAACAAATAACTATGTGGGTGGTACCCTAAGATATTTACTTCTGCAAACATTGATATAGATAAATGGAATGTGGCTTAAAGATCGTGTTCTCCTGAAAAAGAAAGGGTAGTTTGTTTGTTTTCCACTATAACTATCAGCTATCAAGTGATAATGACAATGTGTTCATGTTTCCCATATATGGGTCCATATATTTGGTGTAAGACTCCCCTCCATGTAACTAACATTAAGTCCTATGTAACGCTGTATGTCAACTATCCTTCAATAATAACTAAAAAATCATCATAGGATAAGGTCATAGGCTCTGTGTGTTTGAGACTGACTGTCTCACTTTGGGAAAATGCTGCAGAAATGACCTATTGGGAAGGTGACCAAATAATACAAGCCTTTGCTTTACCCTGGAATATGGATCTGCATCTATGCAAAAGAAAGGACACAGTTGTAAAATACACTGGGATGTGTCTATAATTATAACCGCTGTTTAATGTAATGAATTGTAAGAAGTAATTCCATGACAGCACTGATACTTTACTGTTGGGTAGATAAAACATAAAAATAACTTTAGTCTGGGAGACCAAAAACCAAATTAAAGAAGCTGCTCATTTAACATTTAACTCTTCACAGGCATATATAGTTTTCATGCAAGACTCAAAAGCAACGGGGTGTATAAGAAACAATCATTTCTTTTAAGAAGATCCAGAAGATGAGGCTGGCAAATGAAGCAATCAGAGAAAAATATAAAACAGGAAACTTTAGCCATATAAATCTCTGAAATATATGGACAACTATTTTGTGTTTATATTTGAGATTATTTCTAAGTCCTCAGATGATCAGGACATTTTAAGACACAGTAGAGTATGATATACATACTGTTTTCAAGAAATTCATCCAGATGGTAAAAGATGGTAGGTAATGATAATCATAAAACTGGACTGCAAAAGTTCTTAAAAGCTCGGATAAATGAATTAAATCACACCATCCTGAAATAGGTGTGTATCTTGTAGAGGCAGTAAGAGAAGTATATATGTAAAGAGAATAAAGTGAGACATGCATAGATTTTCATTATGTGTTAGTCTTAACAGTGTGTTTCTCTATCTTTTCTGTTAAAAAATATAAGATCTGATATGATGATAAATTATAAAATGCTATGTATCGCCTCATCTCTATTTACATCCCTATTAGCATATAAATTTTTGCTGTGGACAAATAAATCAAACATCAACAGCAGATTTGTGTCAAAACAGCTTTATAAAAAGGGTGCTGGTACTTTTGGCTAATAAAAATAGCCACAGTTAACATTACCTCCAAAAGATATGACATCTTCATGCTCAACAATATCAGTTATTAATCACTTTTATCATTGGGAAAGAAAATCTTTTCAAGTGGAAAAATATATTGCAATAGAGTAGATTCGATATGAATGCCCTAAATTACTGGTAACCAACTCGTATACTTAATACAATTGAACTAAAAAGGGCTTCACCATTATCCAATCTAATTCCTTCATCTTACAGTTAAGAAAAATGAAGCCCATTCATTCACTCAACAAATATTTATTGAGCGTCCACCAAGTGCTAGTCATGTTCTGGGCGTTGGGGGATGGAGCTACGAACAAGATGCACGAGGACCTTTCTCCAAGGAGTATGCAGGGCTGATTGGAAAGTCTTCTTTGAGGATATAGTATTTAAGCTGATAGATGAATGATAAGAAGAAGCCAGTTGGCAAAGATGGAGAAGAGCATTCTAGGCAGAGGTACTAATTAATGAAAAGTTGTAGTGCATTAATAAGCCATGAATGAATGACAAACAGGGGAGGGGAAAAAGCTCATTGTGGCTTGTGCATAATGAAAAGAGGACCATAAAAGAAGAGAGAGATAGGCAGGGACAGGCATCATGCGAGCTTTGCAAGCCAGTGTAGAAAATTTGGATTTTTTTTTTCTGATGCTAACTATTGGAAGGTTTTTAAATGGGAGGGTGATGTGGTATGATTATACAGTGAAAGGATAGGATGATTGTGGTGTGGAGAATGTATGAAGGGAGAAAAGAACAGAAGAAAAGTGACCAGATAGAATGCCACGGCAAGGCAGGCATGGTGGTTTAGGCCATGCTGGTAACAGTGGAGAAAGAATTGTTTACGTGTGAAATTTGTTTTGGAGCAGAATCATCAAGGCTAGATGAAAAATTGGATGCTGAGGGTAAACAAAATGTAGAAATCAAGGATGACACCTAGAATTTTAGCCTGAGTTGCTGAGGAGATGGTGGTGTTACTTATTGAATTGGGAAAGACAGAGGGAAGAGAGTCTTGGGCTTACTTTTGGTACGGGGGTCATGGGTTTGATATGGCTAATAGATACCCATGTGGAAATGTCAGATAGGCAGTAAGATGTTAAAAGTCTAGCTTATGGATGCTGTTTAAATCCATGTGACTGAGTGAATTCAACAAGCAGAAAGCATGTGTATACACAGAAGAAGCGAGGGCTTAAGGTATGGTAGAGGATGAATACATAGATAGTAAAGCGGTCTGAAAAGGAGAATTAGTGTCCCACTGGGAAAAGTAGGAGATCATGATATTATGGAAGCCAGAAAAAAAATGTTTCAAGAAGATGGAAATTATTACTATGATAAATACTGCAGATAATCAGGTAACATATGACCAGAAAGGTAAGAATTGTCTTTGGCTACAAAGACAAATGTTGGTTTGTCCAAGATCACCCAGACAGAAAGTGCACAAAATTATCTGTGGTTTTCTGTTCTCCTCCACAAAAAGTTGAAGGCTGCGTCTTAACATTTGAGGACTTCTTCATGTTAGCTGTATATTATGACTGCCCCCATATCATTGGGATATTGAATGAATAAGGTTTTATATTAGCTTACCTTTGATACTTTTATCAATTGAAGTTTTACATTGCATGCTCTCACAATTCAATATATGTTTCCTTCAAAGTATGAAAAGAACCCAAATGCCCACATCTGCTTTAAAGCTGGGAATGATTGAAGCAAAGTAACAGTGGTAAAATCTTCCATTGGTAGTTGTTATATACTAAGTAACTAATGAGATCTCAAAATATAAATTATGATTCAGGGATTCTATTACCTCCTTTGGATTCAGGCAGAACAATTCTCTCAAAAAACAGGTACTTCTGGAGCTCTCAGACATAAGTTGGGGATCTTTCGAAGGCAAAGAGGAGGCATACATGGGCTTGTTGTCTCCTGGAAGACTAGCCAGAATCACTGAAGCCTAAAAAAGAGAGAATCTTACCTGCAATTTTCCTGTTCTATGCTAGTCAAAAATGATGAAAAACTGTCAGTGCTAAAAACATCAAAATGATTCAGAAAATCTCCATGTTAATTCTTATACTAAGGACAAGAGTAAAGTGAATATACTGTAGTTACTTTGTCAAAAATGCAGCTTCATCCGGAGATCTGAAAACACATCCGATTCTGGTGACACCTAGGAGAACCATCGCATATGCTTTAGGCTCCAAAACCTTAATATCTGTAATCTGACTTAGGATAAATTTAGTTTTCTTGCGAAGACTTTTAAATTACTTATTTATTTTTAAAATATTGTATTCACTGCAGGTGTACAAAATTGTGATCCCACAATCATCTGCATTAACAAGCACTCACCACGAGAAGTGTATTTAGTTTCAGATAGAACTAAGTAGCTCTCGGTCCCCATGGAAGTTTCATTACTTTATCCTTAAAATGGTTTACGATCCTTCAAATGGATTTAGATGAGGGTACGTATGTAAAGGTCTTTCCCCAACATCTGGTATACAGTAAATGTGAAATAAATGGTAACTATTATTTTTAAACTTTTTATATTCTTATGGGAAGGCAGTCTCACTCAAGGTAAATTTCACATCACTAGAGAACAGACGTAAACACAGATGGTCATTACCTGTGATGTTGTAGAGAGGAATTCATGCACTGGGTGGATGGTTTCTAAATCCCCTCCATTCAAATGTACAGTGATGTTATGACTTTGTCTTCTACTCAGTATCGTCACCACTGTCCTGTGAACTTGAGGAGAAGACAGAAAATTGAAGGCATGATTTGAAAACAATTCCTGTATCTCCCTTATTTAATAAAGTGTGGGTTTGAAAACAGGAACAAAGTAGCAGGTCCCATGTGCAGTGTCATTATCTACATACTCATAGAAGTCCCTCGCTAGTTATTTTCTTCTATGTGTTTTCAAACTTTTCTTCCTGGGCAACACTCTGTGATTATGATCCAGATACCCGATGTTTGAATCCGTGTTTCCTGTCTCCATTTTACATCTGGACAGACAGAGGGATGAGTCCATGGGCTGACACAGAGGGAGAAGGGCAGATGAGGGAAAAGGAGAGATGTAGTAAGTAAGAGCCGGAAGAGAAAAAAATGGAAGTGAGGTCAAACTCGTGAAATAAGCTACTTCCAGAATTAGAATTAGCATGCATGGACCTCTAGTTCCATAGCTCCAAACTACCCTGGCTACTTTCTACATTTCAACATACTAATTTACATTTCTCAAATTTAATTTACATTTGCATGACATTTAATGGGCGACTTGTACCAAATGACCATTTGACTGTGCAAGCACATAGGACTCATTCATACGTATATTGAGGTACAGTTTCAAAGTTTTGAATAACACAAAGGATTTTCTGGAGGGTTGCCTACGGAGGTGAGAATAACAGACACAGAACTAGCTTCGCCCTGGCAGGAAAGCAGCAATTCTAACCCAGTTGGTAAATGGCAAAATTGTAGCCTTCTGGGGGAGACCTGTTACAATATGCAGGTTCTCATCACCCTCATTTAGAAGCCTCTTGCTGCTGATGAATCAAGAGGTACATGACAGAGAACGAGGCCCTGTGATGGGGAAAAAGGGTGATAAGTTTTTCATATTTGTTTTGCAAGAGATAAAATGAAAGCCCAGAAAATGAGGGATTTGTGATCACTGAAGGCTAAAGTTGTTTGTTATCCTGAGATTAGACAGACATTTAAATATTAGCTTTCATACTCAGTATACCCAGATCCTTGAACTGGAAACCCTGGTTATATTTGGAGACGAAGGGGTAATTTTCTCAGCATCTTTCACTGAATTGTTTGGAACAATAACAGAATGAGCCCCACCTTTGCCAGGTAGACGACTATTTATTTGGCTTTGTATGCTGGTAAAACAAACGTATGTGATTTAGAATACCAGGAGCCATCTGCTCAGAACAATGTGGACCATGCACCAACCGGATTCTTTCCAGAAGGAATTTGGGGCAAATCTAATAAAATACCTATAATTCAGGGTCAACAGCCTTTTTTGGGGTTCTTCCTCCTCCCTTTCATCTTTGAGAAAAGAATGATGTACAGGCTGTATGATAGGTACAAAGAGATACAAAGCAGGATGTTGTGATTGAAATGGTAAACTATATTATAATAACTTGCAATAATGCATTATGCAGATTTGAAAAAATATATGTAATTTAAACCAAACATGTATGGTCAAAAATTGTATTGCTTGATAAAAACAGACTTTTCCCTTAAGTAATGAGTCTAGAGGATGTATTTACAGGGCTATCAAAACAATCAGCAACATCATAAGGCATAACATTTGTTTGCCTTCTCAGGAAAGTAACTGTGCAGGCTTATGGATCATCTAAATTAGACTTTACTATTTTGATGTCCTTGCCATTTGTTCTTTTAAATTTCCAGCCTAAGGGGTATATTCTCCTATCAATGTGCATGTGTAAGTCCCATTAAGGCTAATAGGAATTTCGTGCCTGAATCCAAAGAAAAATCTACCTCTAGGATGGCATTTTGCACATGTAACACACAAGAAAAATAACTTTAAAAAATCCATTTCTCTTTATCCAAAGTGCATAAAACAATTATATTAATTATAAGTACAACATAAAGTACTTGCTTGTGGAATTTTAGATCCATTTAATAAATTTGCAATTTTATGCAATTCTCTCACTCAAAATTGCTTTCCTCAGATATGCTTTACGTTGTCTCAGGCTTTGAAGAACCTCGTGACGGATAGAAACCAAGAGATATAGGAGAGGTGGGAGTACATTTCTCAACACGGTCTTCATTTATTTATATTCTGCAGCACACGCACTCATGATGTTTCAAACTTATTTCCACCAGATTCAAAATAAAACCTGGAACACAAAACAGCTTGCCCATATTTTCTTGTTTAAGGCTCTATCTCCTGAGCTTTCCTTTGTATCTCAGTTTCTAACCACGTAAGAAATTTTCAGGCAAGAGTAGGTATTCAAATGAGATGTTAATTTAAAAAATGGTTACCTCCTTCTGTTTATTTTGGTAGAAAGGAAATATTGGTTCTTGGAGTTGCATTAAAACCCAGATAAAAACCAGGTTTTATCTTTATACATCTTTCGGGAAAGAAAATTCTACCTCAAGAAATTTCTTTAACAAAGAGAACATTATTTCAGACTCTAACATTTCTGTCTGCCGATTATCATTAGTCATAAGCTAAGCCCTGCACTAAATGTCTAGTGAGCACAGATAATGTTCATTTTGTCTGGAAGACAGGTTGCCGCCTGTCAAGGAGCGATGGAATAAATGACAGGTTTTGACTCTGTGCCTTGCAGGCATATTAGGCTAAGAAATCGCCAACATGATGAAAAATTATTTTGTCAAAAATTTGTAGGTCACCCATCATTGTCTAATGTATTCTGTGATTAATTGCTAGCATAGATCAGCATTATGTCTTTCCAGTGAATCGCTTAATTGTTGCCTGCTTCATGCTCTTAATGTAATGATGAGGCATCTGCTCCTTTCGCATGTGCTTTTAAATGCCAGCTTTTGCATCCAGGTTACGGGGTTGGTAATACTCAACTTAAAGAACTAGTTCAAATTAAAACTTCGGGTCCGCCATCTCTTCTTGCTTTTTATGGGAGTGTGCGCGAAAGGCTGAGTGTTAGTGTTAATGTATGTAGATTTTATTTCTGATGAGTGATTATTTGACTGCTCATTTTACGAAGATTTATGGTGTGCTTTCTATCTCCTGACTGCAGTGCTACTCTTATCTTTAATAAAGGAGATGAGGACATTAATCAGCCATTGTCAGGGCTCCTGACTAAGACATTAAATGTACTGTATGGGATAGGTAAACACGCTCCAGATCCTTCTCTACTCCACTAGATCAGGCAAAAAAACACTCATTATATTTATCATAATTTCACATCTGCTGTTTTTGAAGCAATGTACCATGAGGCCATAAACTGTATTACAACTGTGCATAAATTCAACTGATTTGTGGCTGGAGTAACTAATTCCTAAAGTACATTTTAGAAAAACAAGCAGTGAGCCCTGAAATTGCAATTCCATAAAGGCACTAAATTACTGACTGCAGAATCAAAAATTTGCTTGATGTGATTCTGCAGTGACCATTTTATAAAAAGTGACAGTACGCCTGTGATTGAGTCAATAAAATAAGGACGAGTGAGCTGTACACTCACACAAGATTAAAGAGAAAGGGAATGACAGAGGACAGACTCATGGTGTACAAATAGGGAAAGCAGAATGTCTCCCCCAAAATGGCTTGAGGATGCAACTATTAATAGCAGCAGTATTGATTTGTCAGTAATCTTTTCATTATTTTGGAAGCGAAAGAAAAAAATGTAACGTCTCTCTTTTATTCATTTCACAGCATAATTGGGAACGTACACAGTATTTAATGAAATGGATTTAGGAATAATTTTTAATTGTGGCATTAGTTATTGATTTAGGCACACCAAAATATTTTCCAAAATTACAATGGAGAATTATTTATGGGTTATTTGTCTTCTTGTTTTCTAGAGTGTGTATCCAAGCAATCTCTTTGTTAGGGCTTCCAGCCATGTTTGGATAGAAAATGTGTGTGTGTGTGTGTGTGTGTGTGTGTGTGTGTGTGTGTGTTTACGGAAGGAGGAATGGAGTGTATATTTCCATGTGTGTTTTTACCTTTATGGGTGTATTCAACTTCGTTTTTTTTTTACAAACTTCCTCTGTACCTGAACTTGCTATAATGTCTTCTCCAAAAGAGAAAGGAGAATAGGGACTGATCTTTCATACAGGACAAGTAAAACCTGAAACACCATTGTTTTGGAAGGCAGAATACACTTGACATTTGTTAACATGCAAACCAAAGGCAGGCCTGACACTTGGAATCCTGAATAGAGGTGTGAGCCCACACATGAAACTTGCTAAGGGCGGCAACCATGTATATTCTACCGAATGTAGGATGTGATTATGTGATTATTTATTGACTGGAAAAAGCAATTTAAGAGAAAAATAAATGGAACTGGGGTTTCAATGCTTGGGTTTCTCAAGATATCCATCGCCTTCCACCAATTATTTCATGCATTTCTTCTGCTGCTGAGGCTAGAAGTGCCACAGAGGTGCTTTCCTTTCATTTGACTATGATACATACACATTCTTTGTTTAATATTATGTGTCTGAAAGCTCTCTCTGGTCTATTGTGGGCAATTACTTGCTACCTAGGGCAAATTGTGGAGGGCATTTATACAGGACATATTTTAGGGTAATATAATCCCAATTGATTTTATTTGCAGAAGAATATATATGCCATGTTTTGTCCCTTTCCATGACCACTCTTCGGGTCAACTTTTATAACCACAAATCTGAAGCTGGCACATGGAATACTGCTCTATTCTTTACTCATAATATCAAGTCAAAAATGGTTGTGTTCATAAGGCATTGCATAGTTTCTATCTAATGGTATCAATCTGTGCATCACAGAGCGTTTCTTTTCCTGACATTATTACTTTACTGAAATTAAGCTTGAAACAATCTGATGTCAGATACTGTATATCTACTTTTATTGCCAGCCTTTCTGAGCCCACCATATTGCCAGGACTGCATCTCATTTTAGATGGGTTTAACCAGATATATATTCTCAAGTTTATTGAGAGTTGGATAGATTACATTTCCCATTCTCAAAGAGCAGGCTGGTCCTTTCAGTGCATTTTATAGAACAAATGTAAATTCCCATGCTGCAGTTGACAAAAATTCATGGTTCTTTTCTTAGTGTCAAAAATAAATCCAGCATAGCATTGGAGATGAGTAAGTGTGGTAGAGTGGGGCAGGCTTCAGTTCACCCTTTCTGATTTAGCAGCAGTTCCGATGTACTTGAGAAATCTGTAAAAGTTCAATTATTATGGTCTAGGCAAAGAGATCTGCTCGCACAACAGAGCTACTGTACTTGAGAATGAATTGTAAGGACTCAATGAAATGAAAAGCACTTTCTGAGCACAGCAAACCCCTTCACTTCCCATCTCCTCTCCCTGCCTTCCTTCCCCATCTACTTGTATCTTTTGCATGAAGCTTTTCTGAAGGCTTTCACTGTAATTAAAATAAAACACAAGCATAAAAGATTGCCGAATCGCTCCATTAAAATGCAATAAAAATTAGTCTTTTATTACTTTTGGGAATTTAGATATTTAGGAGGTTCGGGGTAAGCAAAGAATAGCTATCAAATAAATTTATTAGCAGCTTGACTTGATCAGTTTGTCAAGATGGCTTACATATGTATGTCTTAGAAGGAAAGGCAGATTTGTATGAAAAGGTGTTTTATAGCTAAGGGTAAACCAAACATACTGAATCATGGAAAAAAATGCTCTCTCAAATTCCATGTACTTTATCAACACAGCACACAGCTCAGATTGCAGACTGTCTGCTTAAATGCCAAGAGCATGTCCTTCTAAACAAACAGCATCTCTTTCTGTGTTTACATTCATTGATTTGATTCTTTTCTGGTCAAAGCGAGGAGTTGCCCCTAACTATCCATCAAAAATTGGTGTTGCTTTTAGGGGAAAAAAAACGAAGAAAAAAAAAAAATGAAGAGAATTCTGTGGAAAGAATGTAGCCTGACTACTACAAGAGTCAGTCCAGGTATGTCTGCTCTTAACATTCTTCTTTTGTCATGTCCTTCTGCTGTCCCAAGGCTTGAGCAATTAGGGGATTGGTGCAACCGGGAGGAGTTAAGACCTGCATAATTCCCAGCAGGGGGTATGTGACCAGTCTTTCTTAAGGAGGAAGGTCTGGTTCCTTATAGTCCCATTTACTCTCATGTTTTTCCTAATTAGCAGATCATAAATAAGGTGGGGCCTTGTGGAACCACCGGGTGTCAGTGAGGTAAGGACAGCCTTTGGCTACCAGGAGAAGACACATCTGGATACACACACACACACATACACACGCCCGCGCGTGCAAAACACATAAAACAATTATACAGATATGGTGTATTGTTACTACTTTATAATCATCCACCTATCATATTCACAGTGTGATTGTAAAATAAATTAAAAATACAAAAGGAAAAATTATCTCAAGTTCATAAATTTGAATGAGAGGTAACCTTCTCAGTAGTGCAAAATAAAATTACAGATCCTAGTCACAAGACATTGTTGGGTCTTGTGAAAATTAATCATCGATGAACATATATTTGCCCTAATTGAGGACCATATCTTACATTCTCAAGGAAATTCAGATGATAAATATTTTTGGAGTATTCATTGTATACCAGGAACAATCCAAAGCACCACGAACTTGTCAAATCCCACCCGTGATCACACTACCCAAGGTGAAAATAATTAAAATCCAGGGTGAAATTGTTCTGTTTTAAAGCTATATATAAAAGAAGCTGTTATGACAGCACAATCAATGGAACTTTAAATTATACTAGTGTGGAAAGAAGCTATGAAATTAGTAGCAATACTTAAATATGCCATGGTTACATCCATTTGTTTATTCATTTACTCATTGAACAAATCTGTGTGAAACACTGATTATGTCCATCACTGGATTAGGCTCTGAAGCAGCAACAGTGACCCAGACTAAACCCATGCCCCTCCACTGCTCACAGGGAGGCTGGAATAAATATGCACCCAACCGATCATTTATGAGGGCAACTAAGCTGGGCCTGATGAGTCAGAGAAGGCCTCCTAGAGGAAATGACTCACATCATGAACAAAGAGCAGTTGGCCAAGTGAAGAATGGAGCCCAGAGACAGAGAGAGAGAGAGGTCCCTGAAAGAGGGTTTCCAGTTGAGGTAACAGGGTGTATGAAATCCAGGATGTGAGGGAGAGAATGGTCTACCCTAGGAAGTAGGAGTTCAGTCTCCCAGAAATGCAGGTTGAAGTTGGGAGGAGAGAGCAAACAGGTCATTCAGGGTCTCAAGAGCCAAGAATCTGGATATATTCCATAGGGCAATCAGAAACTTTCAAAGGACTTTATTTTATTTTTTATTTTTTTTAATGTTTATTTATTTTTGAGACAGAGACAGAGTGTGAGCAGGGGAGGGGAAGAGAGAGAGAGGGAGACACAGAATCTGAAACAGGCTCCAGGCTCTGAGCTGTCGGCACAGAGCCCGGTACGGGGCTTGAACCCACGAACTGTGAGATCATGACCTGAGCTGAAGTCGGACGCTCAACTGACTGAGCCACCCAGGCGCCTATCAAAGGACTTTAAATAAGCAAGGAGATATAGTAGGATATTTATTTTAGAAAAACTACTTTATGGGATGCCTGGGTGGCTCGGTCAGTTAAGCATTTGACTTCTGCTCAGGTCATGATCTCACGGTTGGTGAGTTAGAACCCCGCGTAGGGCTCTGCGCCGACAGCTCAGAGCCTGGAGCCTGCTTCAGATTCTGTGTCTCCCTCTCTCTCTGCCCCTCCCCTGCTCACACTCTGTCTCTCTCTTTCTCAACAATAAATACACATTTAAAAAATGTAATAAAAAGAAAAATTATTTTGGTTGTAGTTGAGAGGAGGAGTCCCCAAATTCTTTTATCCTACACCCCATCAGTAAAGCTTTTTGGAGAACTTATTTCTAACATATGATACGAATATTTATTTCTTTATTTATAAATAATATACAGTTCCCACTGTGCTATTACATTTATTTTTAAAACATACAAAATGAAAGATTTAATGGAATGAACTAATTTTGAAGTGCATTTTTAAAAGTTTTAAAACAATATTTCCTTTTTGAATCTCACCAGTGCCTCTGCTTTATTTTTTTTTTAAGGTTTATTTATTTTTGACAGAGAGAGAGAGACAGAGCGTGAGTAGGGGAGGGGCAGAGAGAGGGAGACACAGAATCCAAAGCAGGCTCCAGGCTCCGAGCTGTCAGCACAGAGCCCGATGCGGGGCTCAAACTCACAGACTGAGAGATCATGACCTGAGCCGAAGTAGGACGCTCAATCGATTGAGCCACCCAGGCGCCCCAACCAGTGCCTCTGCTTTAAAACTGTAGATGTTTGTTTTCATGCAGTGGGTGTTTAGTTTTGATATGTGTCACTGGTTATCACTGTAAGATTTTCATCATGTATCATTATTGCAGTAAGACCCCTGATAATCTTATTTAAAATTATAAGCCCTTCCTTGGCATTCCCCGTCTCCTTTCCCTGCTTCTTTTGTCTCACGTTACCTTTGAATACTCTACATAATTTGTTTCTTTAGGTTATTATACACCTCCCCTTCTTCCCATGAGTGCAAGAATTTGTCTTTTTGTTCACCACCATCTCCTGGACCTAGAATAGTGCTCAACCCACTGGAGGTGCTCAGGAAATATTTGTCACGTGAACAGGGTGAAGGTCATTATTAGTAATTGTGAATGTATATCTAAACCTCAAATAGTCTTCCTGATAATTTAAAAACTTTTTTGCCTGAATTTTTGTTAGACCAATTTAGGCCATCATTATTTTTGTAGCATGAACAGTGAAGCACTCAATCAGGAGTAAGTGAAGGAGTTGCATGAGCTTACACGACCAGCTCTTCTGCAGGAATCTTTCCAAATCATGTGGCCATCCTTTGAGGATCCGTTTAGTGAAAATGAGACAACGTGATCTGGAAGCCCATCTAACTGGGGAGATACAAAGGATATGTACTGGGATTGGCTGGACCAGGCGAACGCACAAGGGATTGTGCATTGTTACCTCGCTCAGTCTATTCTTGTGCTGCAACTCATGTCTGAATGAGGTTGTCAGGGTCAAATTCTATATTGTTTCAATGATGATGAATTTTCTCATTTTTAGATAAAAATAAATATAAGTAGACTTTCTCATGTGTTCTCTCAGCTCAGTGCCTCACCCTAAACACTTTGAAGACATCTAGGAAAGGGAATGAATTCCGGAGGGCCTGGCTGAGTGTAGCAGAGTGGTTAGGAAGTGGTCCTGGCTTCCTTCCAGTCATCCAGCTTCACCTGAGGAAGTCCATGTGGACAGGCTCTGAGGTTTTCAGCTTGGAAAGATTCAACTGTTTTTGGGAAATATATTTTCTGCTATGCCTATTTTTTTAAATTTTTTTTGAATGCCAATTTATTTTTGAGAGAAAGAGAGACACAGCATGAGCAGGGGAGGGGCAGAGAGAGAAGAAGACACAGAATCTGAAGCAGGCTCCAGATTTTAATGTTGTCGGCATTACTGAGCTGTCGGCACAGAGCCCGACACGGCGCTCAAACTCAGGAACTGCAAGATCATGACCTAAGCTGAAGTCCAACACTTAACTGACTGAGTCACCCAGGCGCCTCTGCTATGCTTATTTTTCAAAAAAATTGAACAAACTGAGGCCAACTCCTCCCCTCCCATATTATACCATATTGTCAATGGGTGAAACACCAAGATATTAAATGATAGTAATATGATATGATAGATATGATAGTAATCATTTTTAGGATTGCCTGTTGTTAACTGTCTCTGCTTAACTGAAAACAGAACCCAAATAAGTAGACTGAAGCTATAGTTAGGGCCCAGTTATGTGTATGGGGATTTACTGATAGTGACTATTTTAAAGTTAGAATGTGGGTGTTGTTTTAAGTTTATTTATTTTGAGAGAGAGAGAGAGATGAGGAGCAGCGAGAGAGGGAGAGAAAGAACCCCAAGCAGGCTCCACCCTGTCAGTGCAGAGCCGGATGCGGGACTCAAACTCATGAACCATGAGATCACGACCTGAGCCGAAATCAAGAACCAGATGCTTAACCAACTGACCCACCCAAGTGCCCCTAGAATGTGTTTTTAATAATTCCCATGCCCATATTTGTGATCTGTGAAGAATGATACCTGGTGTCCTGCTTAGCACAGCATTTCGTCGGGTCCTTTCAGGAATTTGAGTCAAGGAGAAACTGATTTTGTTGTATTAAAAGTTGTACCCAGGGGCGCCTGGGTGGCGCAGTCGGTTAAGCGTCCGACTTCAGCTCAGGTCACGATCTCGCGGTCCGTGAGTTCGAGCCCCGGGTCAGGCTCTGGGCTGATGGCTCAGAGCCTGGAGCCTGTTTCAGATTCTGTGTCTCCCTCTCTCTCTGCCCCACCCCCGTTCATGCTCTGTCTCTCTCTGTCCCAAAAGTAAATAAACGTTGAAAAAAAAAAATTAAAAAAAAAAAAAAGTTGTACCGAGCCTGGTGTCTTAATTCACTTCAACTGCTTAAAGTACAATTGATAGTCTAAAGTGGTTGATACTACTTTTTTAAATTGCTTGTATTACCTATTTTTTTTAAACCACAATTTATTGCTGCTATTGGGACTGATCCTATAGCATTCATTCCAAGTAAACAGTAAACAGCCTAATTTCAGCTGATGTGGACCATGCTCAACAGAAAAAACAGTGCTGGGAAGGAATATTTCTAAAATTGTGACTTAATATTAAATTTTTTAATATTTTAATAATTCAGCAGGAATTGACCAATTTGTAGCTTACCTCTTATATGGGTTGTATGTGAAAGCCAGAGTTAGCTGCCCTGTATTTCTTGAAATAACGTTCTTGTATCCTTAGAGACTGATGCCAGGTCCCTGAACAGACTTGCTGTTGGTTCCTTAATCCAACTCCACACAGAAGGATAGTTTTAATGGCTTGTTAAAGTCCCTTGTCGCCTTGAGACTCAATTACTCAACTTTAGGGACTATAATCTAATTAAATCATTTCAATAAGAAATCATGATTTTCATCTAAATTTTAATTTAATCTACTCTAATGAATTATACTGAGGTGATTATAGTATCCTTTCAACTTCACCAGTAAAGGCATCTCTGCGTTCACAAAGCAGGGCAAGACCCTTATATGCGGCTTGGTTCTTTCAAAGTTGAAGCCACTCACTTGCCTAGTCTTCTCTCTCCAAGTGCCTTTCCATGCTATGTTTGTCCATTTTGTAAGTTAATGGCGCCCATATATGCATAAAATGGGACTAGTACACTGAACTTTGTACAAAGTGAATATGAGATGGTATCTCAAGTATGTGCCAAGGGATCTGGACAGCACAGAGCCAAAGCACCCATTTTGGCCATTTTGGCTATAATACTGACCACCCCAGCTGTATGCAGACGTCTGGAGTCTGAAGAACAAACTGCCTCAGGATTCCATTTATATCATTCAGATAGGTACGATCTTGGGCAACATTTAACATGAATTTGGTTCTAAAAACTTCCAATATAGTGTTATAAATCACAAATCCAAAAGGCAAAGGAGACAGAAACAAAGAAGCAAAAACCTGAAGCTCCTAATTTCCCAAACAAGGTATAATCCTGTATGTTTTTGTGATTTCTAGCATCTTCCTCTTGTGAGAAGAGCTACTTTTAGAACTTGCACCTAAATTTCAGAAAGAAAAAAAAATCCATTAATCAAATGCTAATTAGCATGTATCATTAAATGTTATAGAGTGAGACAGGAAGCCCACCTCCTTATAAATGGCTCATTCCGTTTTTCCTAAACTGTCAGGTAGTTGGCCATTTCTCTCTCTCTCTGATTCAGTTCTTTGCTGTGCAGACTGCAAAATATAATAACTTCTAAGCAGTGTGTAAAACAAAGTGCTCAATTCACTTTATTAAAATATCCAATAATAATTGATTTAAAGGCAATAAAATGTGTTCATTAGAGGGTTTATATTCAAGAAATATTGAAAGTATACCTAAAACTGTCACTTTTATTGTGAATGAACAGGATAATATAATTTGAAAAGAGTGTGATCATACTAAAGATTTGTCCTGCAGCATTATCTGATAGCTCGTAAAGTGCTGAAATTTAATATGATGCTTTCAGTCAGTTTAATTGAAATTTAATTGCCACTTTGGGCAGAAGGTTTAGATCTGATCAATAAAATATTAAAGATTTTGTGCTTTCGCTTGGAACAGCTCCTTTAGCGATGCATCAAGAGGACCCTATATTTTCGGAAATATTTGTTTGTTATAGTTCACACAGCACTCAATATCACTTTCTAATCTGAAAGTTTTAATGTGCTGTGCAGACAAATAGTGGAAATAATAAAGCAATAGTTGATCCATTTAATTACAACACGATGAAAGAAATAACGGTCACCTTCAGATTCATGAGAAAGGCATTAATGTAAAAGAGCAATAAATATTTTGAAATGTCAAACCTCAGAAAGACAGAGTCCAACTTGAGCTGGGTTGTAAATCAGACTGAGGGAAGGACCTTGAAAAAAAGATGGTTCTTTGGTATTTTAGAAATAATTACTAATACAAAAAGGGTAATGATGAAACTATAAATTACATTAAAAAGGGCCATTAGAGGAGGATTAGTTTATAAAGCTGAGAGATGGTTCTTAAAATTGTCCTGCTGGTTATTTCTACTTTTCATTTTATTCAGGAACCCCCTGCTCAATTATCTGATTATTAATAAACTAATTGATCACTACTTTGCAGTTCAAATACTAAAGTTAAGTTACCTTTCTCCTTTTGGGGACTCCCATGGGACTTTCACATTATTTATATTTTAGGTAGGGGGACAGTTGGAGATATTGTAAGATATACGAACAGTGAACTGGAGACTGACTTTAAGCTAAGCAACATTTCTATTAATGTGTCTTAAAATTAAAAGTTCTTTCAGATCATTATATTCCAAAGATGACCCTGATATTTGTGTCATTATATTCTTTTCTTAATGTCCTTTTTTTACCTACAGAACACTTCAAAAGCTCCATGTTCAAGCACCTATATTTCTTTTTCTTTCTTTCTTTCTTTCTTTCTTTCTTTCTTTCTTTCTTTCTTTCTTTCTTTCTTTCTTTCTTTCTTTCTTTCTCTTTCTTTCTTTCTTTCTTTCTTTCTTTCTTTCTTTCTTTTTCTTTCTTTCTTCTCAAGTTAGCTAACACACTGTAGTCTTGGCTTCAGGAGTAGATAACAATGATTCATCACTTACATATTATACCCAGTGCTCATCCCAACAAGAGGCACATATATTTCTTTACTCACCAGTCTTCTATGACAGTCAAAGTTTAATATCACAGCACATTGTTTTATTAGGTTCAGTACATCTCTAAAGAAATAAGTATATTTTCTGTTTACAATAATATTGAAACAAGCCTAATTATCTCCAACAACCATAACCACTCTTCTTTTTCTTCTCCAGCCATCTCTGTCCCAGATTTCCCTTGGTTAACTGCATGCGATGTCCATAGTTTTTAGTCTTACAATCTTATTTAAATAGACAACCTATTTTCTTCTGAAGAGGACATATTTTTTTTCCCCATGACCAGTCAAAAATTGTTATTTTGTGACATCTAGATACTGGACATATTCTAGGGCCTGTGAACACAGAAATGCCTATAAAAAACATTCCTAGCTTCAAGAAACTTATGATCTACTGGGGGGAAAAGACAATAAACACACACAAAAAATAAAATAATTTCAAATCCTGGCAAATACTATGAGGAAGATAATATAGGTTAACATGAGAGAGGTAAGTAGTGTGTGTGTGTGTGTACATGAGCAGCTTTAGCTCCTTCTCTGAGGAGGTGACATCTAGGTTAACAGTGAATGATGCTAAGGACTCAGCCTTTTAAACATTTAGTGGACCACTTTCCAGTCAAAGGAAAGACAGGCATGAGGCTGATTTCAGGGTATATAAAGAATACCAGTGTGGCACCCTTGTAGTAACCAAGGGAGAGATTAAAAGAAAATCAGAGAGGCAGTCAGGGACCTGGTCGTACGGGTCACGTAGAGTCTTGCAGGCCATAGTGATAAGTTTTTATTTTTACTTAAATATAATGGAAAGGCGTGGGAAGGACTTAAGACAAGGCAAGCAGGTAGTGATGGAGTATGTATATGTGTGTGTAGGGGCTGGAGATGAGTGACATAAAATGAATTATGCTTTGAATAGCTCACTCACGGCTTTGTGGAGGCTGGATCATAGAGTTAACAGTGGTGGTGGAGGCATAAAATCACAGGCTATCACAGCATCCAGGCAAGGTAGCTTGGACCAGTTGTAATGATGGACGTGTTGAGAGGTGGTCAAGTTTTAAGTGAATTTTAGAAGGTAGAACAAAGGACTTACTGATACTTTGAACATAAGTGTGCTGAGGGTAAAAAAGAATTCAAGATTGACGTCCAAGTATCAAGCCTGAGCAATTGTGCAAATGGCTGAGTACTGAAATAGAAAAGACCCAGGAGAGGTTTTTTTTTGTTTTGTTTTGTTCTGTTTTGTTTTTTTGTTTTTGTTTTTTTTTTTTTTTGGAAAACCCAATAGTTCTGTGTGGCCTTTGTTAAGTTTGAGATGCCCATTGGAGAGCCAAGTGAGATGTCAAATAGGCAGTTGGATCAGAGTTCAAGGACAAGTATTGACATGGGACATAAACTAAGTTTTATTAACATATAGATGGTATTTGAACTGAATGAATCATCTGAGAGATTGTAGTTAGAGAAGAGAGAGCCAAAGATAGAACTCTGATACTCTATCATGACAGATATGGCAGAACAAGGGAAGCTGGCAAAGCAGATTGGGAAGGAGTGATCAGTGAAGGTGGAGGAAAATTAGTCATGTGTGGAATCACTAAATTCTAGATAAGGCAACATTTAACATAGTTTACTCCTGATCACTGAAGACAAGATTCCTTCAATGCAGCAACAGGAAAGATTTAGTATCTTCAAGAGATATTGGGAGGTTAAAAATTGGACTTGGGGAATACAGACAGTTAAAAAATATAAATTTATTGCAATAGGGAGCAGAGAAATGGAGCAAAGTCTGGAGAAATAAACAGGCTCAAGAAAGATCTTTATTTTTTGTAAAAAGAAAGTTAATATTAAGGAGTATTTTTTATGTCTGTGGGAGTGATCAATTAGAGAAGGAAACTGAATGATGCGGTAGAGAAGAGTAACGGATATGAAGTGAAAGGAAAGGAGCTTGGCTGCATAGCACAGGTAGAACAGTTGGTCTCAGAGAAGAGTGGAGACATTGCTTACATTTGTGCAGAAGGGAAGACAGACTATGTGATTACAGATGCAGGTAGGTTATTGGAATTAGTAGTGGAAATATGCAGTGATTCTGATCACATCTATTTTGTCCATAAAACATGGAGCAAAAGCATCATCTAAGAGTGAAGGAATAGAGGAACATTAGTGGAGGATTTGAGGAGAGTGAAAGGATGAAATAGATATTTTGAAGAGGAAAAAATTGAATTTAATAGGCAAACAACTAGCATCTTGTATTTCTGAGCGCCAAGTTGAGATTTGTAGCCAATAATTTGAAAGGAATCCAGCAAAAATGCATACATGATTTTCTGTAGTAATGTTTACCTGTTTGTTTGCTAGGTTACTTATCCCCCTTTCTTACCTACTTCTTAAGTCAAGTCACCCAGGAAAAACATATGACAAAGCACAAATCAATTCAGGTTTAGCAATGGATGGCCATCTGATTCATAACTTCATGGTAGCCATTAAGACACATACCAACAAGGGGCGCCTAGATGGCTCAATCGGTTGAGTGTCTGACTTTGGCTCGGGTCATGATCTCACAGTTTGTGAGTTTGAGCCCCGTGTCGGGCTCTGTGCTGACAGCTCAGAGCCTGGAGCCTGATTCAGATTCTGTGTCTCCCTCTCTCTGCCCCTTCCCTGTTCATGCTCTGTCTCTCTCTGTCTCTCAAAAATGAATAAATGTTAAAAAAAGAATTTTTTTTTTTAAAAAAAGACACACACCAATAAAAGTGAGGAAGAGACATTATCCCAACTGTAAGAAGTTAATACTCTTAAGTGGTGTAAGCCACAGTCTTTCTGCTCACTTTCTAGGAGGCATGCTGGACTTCTACAATTTAAATTTGAAGCTCTTCATAAGTTTTGCCTCCAAAATTTGTATATTTTCTTGAGAGTGTAATTTGGGGCCCTCCCATATTATAGTTCTTAATTATTGCTCTGTTGTTTTTTCAAGAATTAAAAAAAATACAAAAGATATACTATTGTTAACTAAATATTGGAAAATATAGAAAACCAGAAATATGAAGAAACTTTTTCTGACTATACCACAGGAAAACAGTCACCACTAAAATCTGATGCCTTTACCATTTCAGTGTTTTGGGTTGGGGGTGTGTGTGTATGTGTGTGTTTGTTCAGAATCATTTTCCTTTGTTTAAACTGTACTCTGAGTACCTTATTCATTGCTGTGTTATTGTAAATCTGTTCATCACGTGGAGAAAAGGTGCAATGGCTAAGAAGGCTCACTATGGAGTGAGACTGTCCTTTTCAACCCTGGCTTCTCAACTTGCTTAGTGTGTTTGATCTTGCACAAGTTATTCAGTCATTCGGTGGCTCAGTTTTCGCATTTGTAAAATGGGGATAATACTTTCCACCTCACGGAGTGATTAGAAAGATTAAGTAAGTTATTGCATATAAAATACGTAGAACATGCCTGTCACATAGAAAATGCACAATTGCGTTTTAACCATTATTAATTAGAAGTGTTAATGTATATTTGAAAGGATATTTTCCTGGAAGTTTACATATCTAAATTTTTATTGCAGAAGTCACATAGGTTTTTGTTAAAATGTAGAAATAAAGAGGACAAATACAATGCAGAAATGAAGGAAACCAGTAATTGCGACTGGCAGTGAAAACATCCCAGGATAACTACTATTAATGGTTTCATGTATATCCCTCTGAAAGTATACCTTATACATGTACCAGGATAGTTCATAGAACCCTGGGCATGGCCCAGCTAACAGATATAATTATCCTGGGTCTACAATTAATATGCTTCATTCTGCTGGTGATGGGAAGTGAATCAGACAGGTTACAAGTCACTGAGACAGGCTTGATTCTAGTTAGGAATTTTAACATGTTAGTGACAATTTTAGGGTCAAGTTAAAGTGTTTTGATAAATACCAGCAGCCAAGTTATTTACAGAGCCTAACTGTAGATGGTAAACATCTTCATAATGCTTTTTGTGTATTTTCTTTAAAATATTAGATACTCGGGGCGCCTGGGTGGCGCAGTCGGTTAAGCGTCCGACTTCAGCCAGGTCACGATCTCGCGGTCCGTGAGTTCGAGCCCCGCGACAGGCTCTGGGCTGATGGCTCGGAGCCTGGAGCCTGTTTCCGATTCTGTGTCTCCCTCTCTCTCTGCCCCTCCCCCGTTCATGCTCTGTCTCTCTCTGTCCCAAAAATAAATAAAAACGTTGAAAAAAAAATTTAAAAATAAATAAATAAATAAATAAATAAATAAATAAATAAATAAATAAAAATAAAATAAAATATTAGATACTCAACATGGTATTCATTGTGTATAGATTGTGTGCTAGGAATCCTGGGGCTGGGGACATAGTTCTCTGATCTTATAGCAGTAAAATAATAATGTATTTTATAATTTTGGCATTCAGCAAACATCCCTTTTGTGGCATTATGTTGTGGCCTGAGTCACATTCTGGAAATACATTAATAAATACAAACATTTGGTTAGTTTTGGAAGATTCTGGCCTGTATCTGGGCAACAACAGCCCATCGAATTGCAACAAAAAACTTTCTTACTTTTTGTGAAGAGTATGGCAAATGGAATTTACATACTGGGACGTTACCTCAACTTTTCACCAGAAGAGTCTACATGGTGTAGAAAAACACAGAGACACCATCTCATAGAAAATGATGTTATTTGGATCTTATAGATGTGGGTTTAAAACCAAACTCCGCCATTTACAGTGTGGACTGGGGCACATTATTTAGTTCTTTGTGCCTTAGTTTTTTCATGTATATGATAATGATGATAATACCTACCTTGTGAGGTTTTCCATGATAATTAAATGAGACATTGTATGTTATGAAGCATGCACTTACATTGTGGTCCTTGCTGCTCGTTTTCAGGAAGCAGGGGATCTCTGTGAGCCCTTGACAGGATGATAAAGCAGGCCAGGAGCTTTGTTACCACCATGGCTCTGAGGACACTACCAGCTTCTTCAGTTTGCAGTGAGGGGCCTGCTGGCTTGAGGCCACCTGGCCGCAGGCTGCAGAGGGGTGGGAGAGAGGCGAGGTAGGAAATAGTCTCTTCTAATGTGAACAATGGGAGGCATGGATAAGTTTTAAATGATTGGTTTTAGCATCAGCATGATTTCAGCCTGAATTTTCCTTTTGATAACTGCTGGCAAAGAAAGAAAAGCTTCAAATATTTTCAACTCCTCCTTTCCATCACCAGACAATAATGTACTCTTTCTTGTCTATCACTTTATTCACTAAAGTAGTCCATGTTCTTATCCATCTCTACCAGTGCCCTCTTCCTCAGAAGCTACAGACTGATATTATCCCTGAAACCCAAATGCAGCTCCTCTTTGATATAGATTTGGTCAAAGAGAAAGCTCAAGCCTTTTCTTGGGGCCTGAAAAACTTAAATCACTCAATCCTAAATTTATGAAGGGATAATGGGGACTAGCGAATCAGGGTAAGCAGGGGAAAATCCTTCTCCCCCCACTTGTGCTGATTTGATTCAGGACTAAACCTTAGTTTCCCCATCTGTAAGACAAAGATGCTTTTCCACCTTGTTATCCCTGAGGAATGTGAAGAATCTGAATGGTGAATGGTTTGATCTTAGTAGTGAGAAAAGAATAAATTGCTCACTTAATAAATTGTCAGGCCACTTGGGTACTATTTAGTAGATTACCTTTTCCAGAGCGCTAAATGATAGTAAATGGCAAATGGCAGTGACTGGAAGAGTTAATGCAGCTTTGATCTCTTGAACTAAAAGACTCTATAGTTTCCTTAGAATGAGGTGGAATTACTTCTTCCCTTTTATCTGCAGCCCAGTAAACCTTCGAAAAAGGAAGACATTATTACTTTTTCCCATCTTGCATGACCATTAAATAAAAGGGACATCATAGCTCTACATGCAGATACACACACACCAAACGTGGCTATTACGATCTCAAAAAGAATTCCTTAGAAGTATCATTTATCATTCAATTAACCAAAAATACTTACCGAGTACTCACTGTGTGCAAGCGTTTGTGCGAGGAGGAGCACATGTGAATGAGGGAGCCTCTTCCTTTTAGATGCCCAACACAAGGAGGAAATATTTTCTCCAGGTTCTTAATCTCACATTCCTTTCAAAGAGCTGGCACTTCATATACCACTTTGCATTCTAATCCCCACTGCTGGTAACATAGATGGTGGCACATATGGACCACAGGAGAAGGCCAGGACCTAGGGAAAATATATGTTAAATTATATTTTAAATACTTCTCCAATTTCTCCAGTCAGGGACCGATTATGACCAGAAACAACACAAAAGGTATCTGTCTTACTTGGTGGAACCTTCCAGAACTGTTCCTGGGAGCAAGTACAAGGCACAGGGCAAACTGTCCTCTGTGTATTACTGCAAGGTGTAGTCACCGTAGCTGACAGTTACACTGTTAGTGCTATGCGGGATGACCTTGCCATAGCCAAGGGGCAGATTTAGTCTGGAAGGAAAGGGTGCACTTCCTGGGACAAGACTATGGTTCTATTTCCTAAAAAGACTATTTCTGCAGATTTTGTGAGATATTCTCAAGTCATGGTTGCTAAAGAGAACCAAATTTCAGGAACTGGCAATGCAGATAGGCTAACACAAGACGGAATGCCCTGATTTCAACTTAATTCTGGTAGATGTCTTATTGATTCTGAGCTGCTTCCACACAGTATGGGTAGTCTAAGTGGCAAACGCTGTCTTCTTAATTTGAAAAGTAGTATATGCACATGGTAGAACAAATAGAAACCCCAAAATATACCCACAAATATACAGAGTTAAAAAAATCTAAAACTCGGTTCTACTACCCAGAGATAACTGCTCTTAACATTTGGTATATTTTTCCTTTGTATTTTCTAAATTGGAATCATATTGTATATTCAGTTTTGCAGCCTGCTTTTATTCATTTAGGAACATATTGAACACATTTTCCCATGTAATTAAATATTCTTTGAAAACATTATTTTAAATTACTGCCCGGTTCCCCTCTTATTGGGCATTAAGATTGTTTCCTAGTTTCCCCTCTACAGAAATAAGACTTCATTGAATATTCTTATTCGTAATATCTGTTGCCTATTACTTCTTTAGATTCTTAGAAGTGACATTACTGGCTCAAAGGGTATAATTTTTCAAGGCTTTTGATATATTTTGTCAGATTGTTTTCTGGAAAGATTGTACTATTTTATACTCCCATCTATCTGCAGGCCTTTTAGGGTACTATTTGATGACTAATGCTGGGTTCAAGAGCTCTGAGCCCAGACAAAAAAAATCACACGATTCACTAAAACTTGGGTTGTTCTGGTTTTTTAGTATAGACAGAGCTCTTTCCTTTTTCAGAATGAATTGGACTTTACAATGTTGTGTAGAAGAGAGTTTTGACTCTCATGGTCCAAATTGTATGGATAATTGTACATTTTGTATTTCTACTACCAGTTAGAAGTGATAAACATGTAAAATTTTAAACACACACACACACATGCATATTTTAAGCAGAAAAGTTTTACATCTAAAGATATATTCTTTGTATGTTTTTCTTAGTCTGAGTAGGATGAAAATACCTTCTATACATCCACACTCACTACTTCCGTATGTATTTGTTGATATATATTAAAACTTGGCATAAAGCTCATCCATATATTATGGATGAGCCACCATACTAATATTTTGTACCTGGTTTCAACTCAACATATTAAGAATGTTCTTCTAATTTTGACAAGTTCTTTTTTAACTAATTTTTAATGACTGCATAGTATGTTGCTTGAGATTATGCCAAAATCTATTCAAATAACCACCAATGTGGTTTGAGAGTCTATTCTCAATTGTAGGCCATTATTGAAGATTTCATCTATTCTCAATTTTAGGATATTATAAACACACTTGTAAATAATCATTCCATACACCTTTAGTTATTTTATTAAATTCCCAGAAGCACAATTTCTAGGTCAAATATCATTTATAGTTTAAAGTTTTTGAGAACTATTAAAAGACAACCAGAAACAAATAGAAAGTTTATACCAAACTATCTTTCTGTGGGCAATGATAAGAGTACATACAAAATTTGTAATATAGAATTTTAAAATTTATTTCTTGTTTTATCTTTTTGTAGCTTGTCTCTATTAGTTTTCTATTGCTACTCTAACAAATTATTATAAATATAAGGGCTTTAGACAATACATATTTATTATCTTAGGTCAGAAGTCTCATGTGGGTCTTACTGGGCTAAAACCAAGGTGTCTGCAGGCTATATTCCTTTCTGTAGGCTCTCCATTTCCTTGCCCTTTTCACCTTCTGGAGGTCACCTGCATTCCTTGGCTTGTGGTCCCTTTCCTCTATCCTTAAAGTTTGCAAAGGCAAGTCAAGTCCTTCCATTGCATCACTCTGATCTTTTCTGTCTCCCTTTTTACTTTAAGGATGCTTGTGATTACTTTGGACCCACCTGAGTAATCCAAGATACTCTCCCCCGTTCAACATGTGGAACTTAATCGCATCTCTGAAGCCCTTTTTTGCCATGTAAGGTAACAAATTCCCAGTTAGGGGGATGAGGGTGTGGACGTTTTGGGGAACCATTATTTTGTTAACCATGTTGTCCTTGTTCCTTTTATTACTCATATTCCTGATGGAACTTCAATTTCTTTTTCCTTGTAGATTCTAATGTGGATCCAAATATAGACATCTTGCTTCAGATACTAGTATTTATTAATTTAGGTATCAACCCTTAATGTGGTTCTCCCTTGATCATTTGCTAAGCAGCATGGTATTTTAAGATGGACAAAGACCATTATTTTATTTGTTCCTTAACTTTCAAGCTTCTTCCCTCCAAGGGTACATTTTTCATTCCAAAGCCACAGGAACTGGTGTCACTTTTTCTCTGTACTGATAACACAGGATTAAAATTGTTGCACCAAATAGTCTTTTATTTTTCCCTCTCCTTCTAATTTATCACAAGCAGATATTCCACCAGAAGTTGGGAAAAAAGATTTCCAGCTGATGGGCAGCACCTCTACCTTGTGGAAGATTCATTGCTCTGCACATTTTGAATCTGCTGACAAGAAACTTGGAGCAGAAGTAATCAGAGCCCTCGCAAGATTGATTTTTGTCCCCTGCTGGCATATGGCATAGAGGGTGGAAAGGCGCTCATCTCTCAAACTAATCTTAACTATTTAGAAGCCATTATTGCAGGATTACAAATCATCAGAATACCCCCTTTTTTTTCGAACAACGTTATTTATTAGCAAGACCTTCAAATTAGTCTTGTGTCTTGGCTTTACACTACTCTTAAAATCAACCCTGATGTAAGTTTTGTCTAAAAAGCATTGCACTTAGCACTATCACTTTAATTGCACACATGTTAAACCAAATTCCATTTCCAGCTCACATTTTAAAAATAATTCAAACCAAAATGCAAATTGATTCTTGTCTTCAGTTTGTAAGAAATGCTTAAAGTCAACTTGTCATGAAGGAGAAATTGAATCTATTACCTGTACTCTTCCAGGAAGGAAGATGTATGGAAAGGAGAATAGCGAGATTTATCTGATGTTTGGCTGATATATGGGTATATAAAATCTTAAGTAATACTGATAATGTCACACAATATTGCAACATATATTTTCAGTTGAACATTATAAGACAATAAGGCATAAATGGAAATTAAAGGGAAAAATCTGAATGGTTGTCAGGGAACACTTTTTCATTCAGAGAATCATAAACATATGGAATGGTGTGTCAGGCAAAGTTTCCAAGATGAGAATATTAGAGTAATTACAAAATGGATTTATATTCTGAGGATTGAAGTGCACACAATGAGAAAGAGCTTTGAGTCAAATGATTTTTAACCACCACTCCCCCCAAAAGCACTTCATGAAAATGCATTCACAAGTATTATTTAAAACTATGAGCTATCAGAAAGACAGAAGTGTTTAATGCCTTAAGAAATATCTATTTCAAAACACAAAAAGAAAAGAAAAAGAAGGCAAGAAAAAAGAAAGGAGAGATAAAACAAAGATTGGAAGGGGAAGAACCAAGTGGTGTGAGGGAAGACTTAATGGAAATCTATTTAAATGAAATGGATGTATTAATTCAACTTCACAAATCCTGATTAAAGGCTGGAAACTTGGTCAAAGTCACCTTAAAGATTTTTTGAGACTTGGTGGGTGATATATATATATATTTTTTAGCATAGTTGCCTTAGGTGTTCCACAAGTCTTGTACCAAGAATTATTATTCTTTATATCTGAATCCATTCATCCCCATCTTCTGCCTCCTTATTCAAAACAAATATTCTATGATCACAAAACACTAGACTTTTATAAACATATCACAGACTGCTCCCCCTTCAACTTATTGCTATGGATCCACTAAGCAGAGATTCTGTATTTAATGTTGCAGCCAGGGGCTCTAAGAGTTTGGTTGGTTGGATGAAACATAGGTGCCTCAGAGTAACTAAGCCGAAAATGCTGACCTGCCTGGGTTTGCTGTGGAGGAAAGAATTCAAAAGACTTAGGGAGAAACCTTAGAGAGGATTTGTCATTTAAGACCAACATATCTGTCCTGGGAAGAATAAAAGACACACCTTCTACCACAGCTGGGAGAAATAAATTTGTAAGGGGAGTACCAGTATCCTTTTTTTTTTTTAATGTTTATTTATTTTTGAGAGAGAGTGAGAGAGAAAGCACAAGTGAAGGAAGGGCAGACAGAGTGGGGAACAGAGGATCTGAAGCAGGCTCTGTGCTGACAGCAGTGAGCGCCATGCAGGGCTCAAACTCATGAACCCAGAGATCATGACCTAAGCTGAAGTCCAAAGCTCAACCGACTGAGCCACCCAAGCACCCCATATCCTTTTAGCAATAATCGCGCCTCGGATAAACCTCATTGGCTACGATACTGCCACTGCGCAAAGCTTAAGCACCCCATATCCTTAAAGAGCTCTGTGATCACTCTTCTTTGTAGGCCATACCTTACAGTGGGAGCTACGGCCACTGACTGGGAAACGTAAACGCAACAAGATTGCAGCTGCTGTTCAAAATGTGATGTCACTGTTTGAGTAAATCAACATATCCTTTGATACCTAGCTAGTATGCAGCTGTTGATCTGGCCATTGTTCCCTCCCCTTCCCCAGTACCTGTTAGTAAAGGCTGCCAGAAACTGTTTTCTTTCAGCTGGCAAGTCCAACAATACTCCTTCACTGTCCTACCTCAAGCATAAAACCTCTCCAGCCCTCTGTCACAATTTAGTCTACAGGCATCCTGATCACCTCTCCCTTCTGCGGTCCATTATATTGATGACGTTATGCTGATTAGACCTAGTGAGCAAGAAGTAGCAACTACTCTAGACTTGCCAGGCATTTGTGTGTCAGAGGGTGAGGAATAAATCCAACAAGAATTCAGGGACCTTCTAGATTCCACATATAAGGGATTCTACCATGATGTGCCCTTTAGATATCTTACAATTTTATTTGCCAATTATACCTCAATAAAGCTGAACAACAACAACAACAAACAGCAAGAGCCCTCTACCTGAATTTCTGGAGGTCCAGTGGTATGGGCTATGTTGAGATATCTCCTCTAAGGTGAAGGATAAATTGTTGCATCTGGCTCCTCCCACAACCAAAGAAGAGGCACAATGCCTAGTGGGCCTGTTTGGATTTTGGAGGCAATATATCCCTCCTAAGGATGTGCTACTCTGACCATTTACGGGTGAGTGATATGAAAAGCTACTTGAGTACAGCCGAGAGCAAGAGAAGGCTCTGTAACAGGTCTAGGCTGTTGCGCAAGCTGCTCTTCCACTTGTGTCTTATGGTCCAGTAGATCCAATGGTGCTTGAAGTGTCAGTGGCAGACAGGGAGAGGTGAATTTCTGTAAGTGCAGGCTCTTAGGATTTTGAAGCAAAGCTCTGAGAGTCTCTACTCTTTCACCATAGCCACCAAGTTATGCTGTTCATCATGACCTATTTGATGCACCAAGCCACCAAGTTGAGCATGCACAGCAGCACCCCATCATCAAATGGAAGTGGCAGATAAACATTGGGCCTGAGCAGATCCTAGATAAATAACAAGTCATTTACATGATGGAGCTTAAATGGCTATGCCCACTCCTACCACACCACCTTCTTTCTCCCAGTATGCACCTATAGCTTCATAGAGAGTTCTGTATGACAGTTGACAGAGGAAGAGAAGACTCAAGCCTGGTTTATAGATGGTTCTACATGAAATGCAGGCAACATTTGGAAGTAAATGGTTGCAGCACTACAGCCACTTTCTGGGACATCCCTGAAGGACAGTGGTGAAGGGAAATCTTCCCAGTGGGAGGAAGAACTTCAAGCAGTGCCCTGGTTGTTCACTTTGTTTGGAAGGAGAAATGTCCAGATACACAATTATGTACTAATTCATAGGCTGTGACTAATGGTTTGACTGGATGGTCAGGCACTTAAAAGAAACATATTGTAAAATTGGTGACAAGGATGCCTGGGTAAGAGGTATGTGGATAAACTTCTCTGAATTGGAGAAAAAACTGAATACACCTGTGAATGCTGAACAAAGAGTAGACATCTAAATAATAAAGTGGATGGAATGACTTATCATGTGGAGAGCAGTCAGGCCCTTTCCCCAGTCACCCCTATCATCACCCAGTAGGCACATAAACAAAGTGGCCATGGTGGCACAGATGGAGTCAGACATGGACTCAGCAACATAGACTTCCACTCACCTGGGCTGACCTGGCTATTGCTACTACTGAGTGCCCAATCTTCCAGCAACACCAGACCAACACAAAGTCCCTAATATGGTACTATTCCCCTGGGTGATCAGCCAGCTCCCTGTGACGGATTGATTATATTGGACTACTTCCATCATGGAAGAGGCAGAATTTTGTTCTTACTGGAACACTTTGGATGTAGCTCTGTCTTCCCAGCACGCACTACTTCTGCCACCTGTGGATTTGCTAAATGTCTTACCTACCATCACAGTATTACACACAGCATTGCTTCTGATCAAGAAATTCACTTCATAGCAAAATAAGAACATGAATGGGCCTATGCTTGTGGAATTCACTTGTCTTTCCATGTTTCCTCACAATGCTGAAGCAGCTGGTTTGATAGAGTGGTGGAATCGCCTTTTGAAGACTTAGTTACAGTTCCAGCTACAGTTCATGGCAGTAGCCTTGCAGGACAGAGGTAAGGTACTCCAGAAGGCTATATATGCCCTGAATCAGTATCAAATATATTGTGTTATTTCTCTAACAGCCAGGATTCATGGGTCTAGGACCCAAGGCATGGAAATCAGAGTGGCATTACTCACTATTACCTCTCGTGATCCACTAGCAGAATTTTTGCTTCCTATATCTGCAACCTTACACTTTGTTGGTTTTGAGGTCTTAGTTCCAAAGGGAGAACCGTTTCCCCTAGAAGACACAATAATGATTCCATTGAACTGGAAGTTAAGATTGTTGTCTAACTATTCTGGATTCCTCATGACTCCAGATCAACAGGCAAAGAAGGGAGGTATGGTGTTGACCAACTGGGCTGATTGATACTGACTACAAATGGGAAATTGGACTGGAACTCCACAATGGAGGTAAGGAATAACATGTCTAGAATATAGAGATCCCTTATGGCATTTCATAGGATTACCATGCTCTGTGATGGAAAGCCAATAGAAAACTACAACAATCCAGTTCAGGAAGGAGAACTAATGAGACCCTTTAGGGGTCTCATTACCCCTCATTACTTCATTACCCCAACTCATTTACCTGTTGGCCCACTCCAACAGGTAAAACAAAAACAAAAACAAAAAACACAACACATGACCATTTAAGATTCTTGTTTCAGGCAAAGGTAATATGGAATGGGTAGTGGAAGATAGTTATGAACACCAGCTCGGACCATATGACTAGTTACAGAAATGAGGACTCTAACTGTCATTTTGTTATGAATGTTTGTCTTTGTGTTTGTATGTGTATATATCATTGTTTTCTTCCCTTTCTTATCCCTTTATCATGTAACATAAGATGTATTTTCTTTATAACAAAGAATTTAAGGATTGTTAACTTTACATCATGGTGTTTAAGTTGTGAGATATCAAGGAGAAGAGTAAACATCAATTCAAACCTTTGCATCCTTTAATGGGAAAAGGTTAGTGTGTTTTCAGTTGTATATGGAACAGTTGTACCATTTTAGGCAGTTATTTTCTTTATTAGGAGATTAAGTATGGTTAAAAGATCTGTATGGGTGTCAAATCGATAAAGGGTGGGCTTGTGATGGTTAATTTTATGTGTCAACTGGGAGGGTATTTTTGGATGAGATTAACATTTAAATTGGTGAACCGTGAGTAAAGCAGATTTTTCCCATAATGTGGGTGAGCCTCATTCAATCAGTTGAAATTCTGAATAGAATAAAAAGACTGACCTTCCTGAGTAAGAGGTAGTACTCCAGGAGACTGCCTTTAGACTTCATCTGCACCACTGGGAGATGAATGGGTAACTCTATCTGGCAAAAGAGACTTTTCATATATATATGTATATTTTTTTCAATATATATATATAATTTATTGTCAAATTGGTTTCCATACAACACCCAGTGCTCATTCCAACAAGTGCCCTCCTCAATACCCATCACCCACCCTCCCCTCTCTCCCACCCCCCATCAACCCAAAAGATACTTTTCATATGTGGTTACAAAACTTGAGAAGATTATCTTGAATTATCTACTAAATCTAATGTAATGTAAAGGGATCATACAAAAAGGAGGAAGGTAAGTCAGTCTTCAGCCTATTGGCCTTCAGACTGGATCATATCATCAGCTTTCCTGGGTTTCTACCACGACAGCCCAGACTGCAGAGTTTGGACTTGGCAGCTTCAATAATCACATGAATCAACTCCTTACAATAAAATTCTTTCTAAATATGTACACATCCATTGGTTTTGTTTCTCTGGAGAACCGTGACTAATACATATTCTAATGTTTTACTTCATTTTTGATTTGAGTACTTGTAATAAAAATAATTGTCTTCTGACCCAATGGTTTCATTTTGTATTCATTATATTTTTAAAAAGTGAGATGAAAATGCTTAAAGAATTCCTGTAGAATTAAAGCATTATTTTAAAGAAATTATATCACCTTGTGATTGATTGAGTGAAGGAATTTACATACTTTCTAGAATGGAGAGTTTCTATTAAAAGTTTTGTTTTTTGGGGCGCCTGGGTGGCGCAGTCGGTTAAGCGTCCGACTTCAGCCAGGTCACGATCTCGCGGTCCGTGAGTTCGAGCCCTGCGTCGGGCTCTGGGCTGATGGCTCGGAGCCTGGAGCCTGTTTCCGATTCTGTGTCTCCCTCTCTCTCTGCCCCTCCCCCGTTCATGCTCTGTCTCTCTCTGTCCCCAAAATAAATAAACGTTGAAAAAAAAAATTAAAAAAAAAAGTTTTGTTTTTTAATGTTGAATGGAAATATGTAAAGATAAACACAAGCCTATTTAGGAGACTTATGTGATAGAAATGGTTTCAAGATCATCAAAAGCAGAACCAAACCCATAAATACAGAGAACAAACTGATGGTTGCCAGAAGGTGAGGGGATAGGGGAGTGGGAAAAACAGGTGAAGGAGAGTGGGGAATCCAGGCTTCCATTCACGGAATGAGTAAGTCATAAGAATAAAAGGCACAGCATAAGTTGTATAGTAAAAAGTATTATAATAATGGTGGATGGGGACTTGTGGTGAGCACAGCATAATGTATAAACTTGTCGAATCGCTATGCTGTACACCTGAAACTAAGGTAACATTGTATGTTAACTATACGGAAATTTTAAAAAAATTAATTAAGCAAAAATAGTTTTATGAACCAGGAAAATAGATGCTTACTTTTTAAGGGTGAATATTTTACAGCTTTTTGTATTTGGTACTGTATTAATCATATTTCACAAAAGCATTGGGGTCTTTGAGCTGTTCTTTTTTTTTTTTAATTTTTTTAAGATCTTTATTTATTTTTGAGAGAGAGAGCATGAGCAGGGGAGGAGCAGAGAGAGAGGGAGACACAGAATCTGAAGCAGGCTTTAGGCTCTGAGCTGTCAGCACAGAGCCCGACGTGGGGATTGAACCCACGAACCGTGAGATCGTGACCTGAGCTGAAGTTGGACGCTCAACTGACTGAGCCACCCAGGAGCCCCTGAGTTGTTCTTTAATAAAATAACTTTATGTGTGAGCTTAGCAGTTCTACCAACAACACTGTAAGCTTTGGAGAGGTAGAGAACTTAGCCCTCATAGCAACGAAAATAGTGGAATATTATGGTAAATATAGCATAGCATAGCATTGGCTATGTAGTGTAATACATAAATATAACACGTGCTCACCAAATACTCTACTTGTGGTTTTACTATTGACCACTATGTCTTGCCTTTCTGGATCAACCACCTGGATAAACTGACTTAACTAAAGTAAGATTAAAAATAAAAAACCAAAATGAGCCTATGGAAAGGGATTATTGCTAGAGATAATTATTGCTAGAGATTATTGCTAGAGAGATCAACAACATAAATATAAATTGTATTCATTTTCTATAGTTGCTGTAACAAGTTACCAAATACTCAGTGGTTTAAAACAACATCAGTGATCTTATTCTGCAGGTCAGAAGCCTGAAAATGGGTCTTACAGGGCTAAAATCAAGGTATTGGCAGGGTTGTGTTACTTCTGGAGCCTCTAGGGGAACATCCCTTCTTTGTCTTTCTCTGCTTCTGTAGCCTTGCTCCGTTTCTGCATTCACTGGCTGGTGGCTCCTTTCCAACAATGGCATTTCTCTCACTTTTGTTTCCATTGTCACTTCTACTTCTCTGATTCCCTGCCTCCCTCTTATAAGGACCTTTTTGACTACCTTAGAGTCACCGAGATCATTTAGGACAATTTTCCCAGTTAAGAGCCTTAACTTACATATGAAAGGTCTCCTTTGGGGTGCCTGGGTGGTTCAGTGAGTTAAACATGGCTCAGGTCATGATCTCACAGTTTGTGGGATTGAGCCCTACATTGGACTTTGTACTGACTACATGGAGCCTGCTTGAAATTCTCTCTTTCCTTCTCTCTCTCCCTAAAATAAATAAATAAACTTTAAAAAAGAGAAAAGTCCCTTTTGCCATGTAAGGTAACATATTCAGATTTTTAGAGATTAAAACATCGACATTGTCTACCACATAAGTCAATATTTACTAAAAGAGTTTCACACTCTTTTTCTTAATAATATGAAGTATGTATGTCTTTTCATTTTGCCAAATAAACTTAAAATCTAAGAAATTTGGATTAAGTATGTGTGGAGGATTCTACAATGAAATGTGTTTTGATGTTTCAACAGCAGATGTATCACCCAGGGACACTCTCCTTAGGAAACAGCAGGAATCTCCTGCCTACTCTCTCTTCTGGCTTGGAATTCATCTCTTTGCCAGCTGCCAACTTTAAACTGTAGTGAGCCTCTCAGTTTATGGTCCTTTCAAGCTAAAATCTGTTACACTGGTAGGGAAATCGTAATGTTTACATAAATCAATAATTGCAAAGTATATGATTCCATAAATTCATAGTCTACCCGAGTGTTATTAGCTGCAACATTTGCGTTTAGCATGCTTAGCCTATCAAACAACACATACAATTGAACTCATTTACATACCTACCTAGGTTTATAAAAATACAACTTTTGATTCAGGAATTTTTTTTTAATTAGGAGAATTCTATATTCAAATAATTCAAATTGTGTTGTAAATACCCTGGGAGATTCTTTAGGTTTTCAACATGGTGACACTTTTGAGTGAGGCTGGAAAGCTCTTACTAGAAATTTACTCCCCTCTCCATCACAGATATGAATACAAGTTCTAATTAGAAACTGGAAGTGGACTCAAGGCTGACAGCTCCAGGTGAATCTAGGCTCTAGATTTAGAAATTTTATTTTCTTTCCTAATTTTAGTGCCCATTTCTATGTTAGTTTTAAAAGTTAACCATACTACTGTATTCTCTATACACCATCTAAGGTTTGCATGAGAAGAGTCCTTCATTCACTTATCAAGTAATTTCTAAGCACCTGTCAACTTGGGCCTGTGTGAGAAACTGGAGATTCATGGTGATTGAGAGAGACGTGGTATCTGTTCCTGCGAAACCTATAGTCTACTGGTGGAGCAGTCATTAACAATCACACAAAAACATCAATATGAATACATTTAAGTGCTGCTGCAGGAAAGTGCAGATAGAACATACAGGCAATAGATTTAGCCTAGGTTAGGGGATTAAAAAATGCCCTTAAGGAACTACTTTTAGGCTGAAGTGGGGGCAAGCACATTCTATTTGAGGATACACTCTTCAATTAGGCATTTTTTTCTACTACAGCTATACGATTAAACTTTTGACTTGGATCTTTTTTCCATTGTATTTTTTTGCAGAAATATAATTTTCAATGGCTGTAATGAAACAAAGACTGCTGCCACTCCCTGACTTCAAGAAAGTTCTGTAGCGTTCATTGTTTCTCCAGGGCCTTTGTTCCTCTTGGCCTTGGAAGTGCAGTTAGAGCTTGATGGGATATTTATATTTAGACAATTTATTGTAATTTGACAATTTGCCTTCATTATCTTTATTTATCTTTCTTGAATAAATTTAAGCTCAGTTTCATATGCTTGGTTTTCAAGTGAGGCTTAACTGCATCTCTTTTAGCCAAATAACAGATTTTGTGGCAGTGCATCCTGACATGGTGTGTCTGCACCGTTCCATTGGAAGATGCATTTCCAGGAGGCAGGGAGGAGAAGCAACCCAATCTATTTTCAGGCTTAAATGTGGCTTTGCTCCCTTTACTGGGATTATCTCGCTCAAGTTACTGATCAGAACTTGATAACCCTACTCCCGATGTTATGTATAAATTTCTCAGGACTATTTCAAGTAACCAAATGCATCTCCCCATAATCAAAATTGGTAAGCATTTCACTAGAAACTGCTGAGATGTGTGCTGCCATTGTATAAAGATTTAAATGGATAGACTCATGGTCAATTCTGATGTTGCCTATCAATCTCCAGAAAATGTTATTTTTGCTATACTTGGGTATATTTGTGACATGATGGAAGAGAAAGCTTCAGCCTTCATTGTGAAAGGGCATTCCCCTTCTCTTAATATTGGAAGATACTGTTATTGCCTTGACACACTCTAGAGCAATATCCAGTTCAATTTCGCAATCATTTGGAGAGGCATTATGCTTACTGCTTCAGAGCTCTGGCTGGAAAGTTAGCGAGCCTGGACCCGAATCGTGACCCTGCAGTTAACATTGGCAAAACCGCTCAGCCATTCTAAGGCTCTCTCTGTTTTCTCATGTGAGAAAAATGACTTACCTATGGGTTTGTTGTGGGAATTAATTAGGTGATGCATTGAATAGTGTCTGGTACATTGTAAAACACTCAATGCTGACAATTGTTTTTATTACTGAACTTTATACTGTATGCTAAATAGTGTTGTAGATACTAGTTGTCACAAATGGGGTGGTGATGGTGCTGGAGAAGTGACATATAGTACCAAGCAGCGGCACTCATTGTATGGGGTAGGGGAGAGGTCTGGAAATGGCAAAATCTACCTGGGATGAGAGAGTGAGCGGAAGGGGGTGGAAATGCTTCTCACATCAAGTGACTTCTGAGAAAATTCTCCAGAATAAAAAGAATAAAAAAGTATTTTTCCTGTGAAACAGAAGGGGAAGAGTTTGGAGGCAGGAAGATTATTTTTAAAAAGGTGGAAATCACCTGGGTAACCAGGGAATGGGATGGAGCATAATGGACTCGTGCAATGAAGACAGAATAGGGAAGATGCAGCCAAGGTAAATTGGGGACAAAGTATACACATATACGGTGAAAACCTAAACCTTGTTCAGCACTGAAATCCAACCACATGAAATATTGCTGAGAAGGGATTTGAGCTAGTTCAAGTAGTTCAGTGACAGCATATATCACAAGGGGTAAGTCTATATATTACCATTTGTCAGAGCCATCAAGCTATCAAAATAGTCTCATTCTTAGCTATGGTAGTTTGCATACATTATTCAGTGTACCAAGGTGCAATTTTTACATGTTTTCTGAGGGTCTTAGACCAGGCATATTCTCCAAAATGTGCAGCCTTCAAACTGAAAGTAATCTCAATATATGCTGCCAAAATCATGTGAAATACTATCCCATTTTGTCAGCCGTAACAAAACTGTGAGGAAGGTCAAATTTTTCTTCCATCTTCTCGTTCCTTATCAATTCATCCCAGTTTACATACTTATATTTAAAATATATCTTAAATCTTATCATTTCTCACCATGTCCATAGCTGTCACTCTAGTCAAAATCACTAGGAGATTTAGAATATATTTTGAACCTAATGAAAATGAATTGCAGCATTTGAAAATTTGTGGGATATAGTTAGGTCAGTGTTTATAAGAAAAATTAAAGTAGTAAGTTCTTATATTAAAAAAAAAAAGAAAGACTGGATGGTATTGGCATAAAAACAGACACATATATCAATGAAACAGAATAGAGTCCAGAAATAAACCCACATATATATGGTCAATTAACTTACTACAAAGGAGGCAAGATTAGACAATGGAGAAAGGAAAAATCTCTCCAATAAATGGTGTTGGGAAAACTGGACAGCTACATGAAAAGAGTAAAACTGGACCATACACAAAAATGAACTCAAAATGGATTAAAGACTTGAATGTAAGATCTGAAACCATAAAACTCTTAGAAGAAAACAGGTGATAACTTCCTCAACATTGGTCTTAGCAATGTTTTTTAAAATTTATTTTATTAATGATTATTATTTTTTGATCTGACTCTAAATGTAAGGGTAACAAAAGCAAAAATAAACAAATGATACTACATCAAACTAAAAAGCTTGCACAGCGAATGAAACCTCAAAACAAAACAAAACAAAAATGCAACCTACTGAAAGGCAGAATACATTTGAAAGGGGCTAATATCTAAAATATATAGAGAACTCACTCAATAACAACAACAACAACAACAACAACAACAGTCCCCAAATAATCTGATTGAAAAATGGGGAGAGATTCTGAATGGACATTTCCCCAGAAGACACACAGATGGCTAACAGACACATAAAAATATGTTCAACATCACTAATCCTCAGGGAAATGCAAATCAAAATTACAGTGAGATGTCACATCATACCCGTTACAATGGCTGATAACAAAAAGACAAGAAATAACAAGTGTTGGTGAGGAGGTAGAGAAAAGGGAACCCTTGCACACTGTTGGTGGGAATGTAAATTGGAGCAGCCACTATGGAAAACAGTTTGGAGTTTCCTCAAAAAATTAAAAATAGAACTACCATATGATCCAACAATTCTACTCCTATCTATTCAAAGAAAGTGAAAGCACTAATTCAAAAAGATATATGCACCCTTATGTTCATTGCAGCATTATTTACAATAGCCAAGACAGGGAAACAACCTAAGTGTCCATCAAGAGATGAGTGGATCAAGATGTGTTATATGTACACAATGGAACACTACTCGGTCATAAAAAGGAAGGAATCTTGGCATTTATGATAACATGGATAGACCTTGAGGGTATAATGTTAAGTGAAATAAGTCAGAGAAAGACAAGTACTATATAATTTCACTTATAAGTGGAAACTAAAAAATAAAACAAGCAAGCAAACAAAACAAAACAAAACAAGACTCAGAATCATAGATACAGAGAAATGAGATGTGATTCCAGAGGAGTATATGGTTGGGGAGGAAGGGAAAATGGATAAAGATGATCAAGAGATATAAACTCCCAGCTATAAAATAAATAAGTCAAGTGGATGTTATGTACAGCATGGGGAATACAGTCAATGATATTGTATTAACTATGTATTGTGAGAAATGATAACTAGACTCATTGGGGTAATCAGTTTCCAATGTATACAAATGTTCAATCACTATGCCATATACATGAAATGAATAGAATATTGTATGTGAATTATAACTCAATAAAAATAAGGAAGGTCTTCAATCAATGAGCTAAAATATTCACTTTAAAAACTGTAAAAAAAAAAATGGGTGCCTGGGTGGCTCAGTCAGTTAAGCATCTGACTTTGGCTCAGGTCATGATCTCACGGTTCCTGAGTTTGAGCCCTGAGTCGGGCTGTGTTGACAGCTCAGAGCCTGGATCCTGCTTCGAATTCTGTGTCTTCATCTCTCTCACATGCACTCTGTCTCTCTCAAAAAAAATAAACATTAAAAAAATTTTTTAAACTAGAAAAAGAACGCAGGAAGAAGAAATAATATAGAAGCTAAAATCAGGTAAATAGAAAAACAAAAATAATAGAGATCATTGAAATAAAACCTATTTCTTTGGAAAGATCAATAGAATTGATAAATCTCCAGTGGATTGATCAGGATAAAAGAAAGACACAACTTGTCAAGATCAGGAATGAAAAAAGGGTGTTATTACAGATCCTTCAAACACAAGTATACTAAGAGTATATCATGAATAACTTTATGTCAATAAATTATACAACTTATGTGAAATGAGCAAATCCTCGAAAGATAGAAGCTACCAAAGCTCACTCAAGAATTACCTGAACAATCTTAGATCTATTTAAACAATTAGTTTGTAGTTAAAATCTCCTCACAAAGAAAATTGCAAACCCAAGCAGTTTCATTGGTAGAGTCTGACTAACACTTAAAGATGAAATTGTACAAAAACTCCTCCGTGAAACAAAAAAAGGAAAAAGATTTTTCAATTCTGAGTCTAGCATTACCCTGACAGCAAACCAGAGAAAAACATTATGAGACAAGAAAACCAGAGATCAGAATTTAGCATGAACATAGATGAAAAAAGATGTAATAAAATGTTAGCAAATCAAATCCAATAGTATAAAAAAAGGATGATTAATAATGTCCAAGTGAGGTTTATCCCAGGAATGCATGGTGACTTAATATTCAAAAATGAATAGGAGCTGGGTAGCTCAGTCAGTTAAGTGTTTGAGTTTGACTTAGGTCATGATCCCATGGTTTGTGAGTTCAAGCCCCACATTGGGCTCTCTGCAATCTGCACAGAGCCCACTTCAGATCCTCTGTCTTCTTCTCTCTCACTGCCCCTTTCCCACTCATGCACAAACACACACACACATTCTCTCTCTCTCAAAAACAAATAAACACTAAAACAGTGAATCAATGTAATTCACCACAATAACAGATGAAAAAAAAGGAACCCACATGATCATCTCCACAGATGTAGAGCATTTAACAAGATCCAAAATCCATTTTTTGATGAAGACTCTGAAGGCTATTAGGAAGTGGAGGGAATATTCTCCATCTGGTTAAAGGCAACTATGAGGAAAAAAAATCCATGGCCATCTTTGTATTCAATGGTAAAATTCTTAATTCCTTCCTCCTAAAATAGGGAACAAAGCAAAGATGTCTTTTCTCAGCAATGTTATTCATTTTACTGGAATTCCTAGCCAGTGTTATAAGGAAGTGAAAAGAAATAAAATGTGTTTCAGATTGGAAAGGAAAAAAATAAAATTGTCTATATTTACAGACCATATGATCATATATATAGAAAGTATGAAGAATCTACCAAAGTCTGAAGTTAACAGGGTTGCACGGTACAAGGTTAATGCACAAAAATCAATTTTGTGTGTGTATATTAACAACAAACAACTGAAAGTCAAAAGTAAAGGAACAGCACTATTCAAAATACCATCCTAATACTATTGAAAATATTAAATAATTGGGGATAAATTTAACAAAAGTGATGTAAGCCATGTATACTGAAAACTACACAATAAAAAGACCAAAACAAATGAAGAGAAATACCATGATTATAGGCCATTACCATTCTATTACCATTAGAAGATGCAATATTAAGATGTCGGTTCCCCTTGACTTGGTCAACAAACTTAGCTTGATTCCAATAAAATCACACTTTCCTATATAATGAAAGAATCTAGAATGGCCAAAAACAATTTTGAAAAAGGAGAGCAAAGTACAAGATTTACACTACCTGATTTCAAGTACTAATATCAAGACCCAGCATTCCAGTCAGCCGTGGACTGGCATAAAGATAGAAATACAGATCAGTGGAACAGAATAGAAGCCCATAAATTGATTTTTCAAGCTGGGTGCCAAGACAATTTAATGGGGAAATGATTATCTTAACTACAGATGGTATTGGGACAACAGGGTATCCATGTCCTGAGAGAGACAGAGACAGAGGCAGAGAGACAGAGAGAAAGAAAATATCTTATTACCTCAAACTATATTCGCAACTTAACCTGAAGTAGATCATAAACTTAACCAGAAGACCTAAATCTATAAAACAGTAAGTGTAAGAATGTGGAACAATTAGGGGCGCCTCGGTGGCTCAGTCAGTTGAGTGACCAACTTCGGCTCTGGTCATGATCTCACAGTTTGTGAGTTCGAGCCCCACGTCGGGCTCTGTGCTGACAGCTCAGAGCCTGGAGCCTGCTTCAGATTCCGTGTCTCCCTCTCTCCCTGCCTCTTCCCCTCTCATGCTCTGTCTCTCTCTGTCTCAGAAATAAATAAACATTAAAGAAATTTTTTAAAAAAGAATGTGGAACAATTGGAATTCTCATATATTGATTGCTGGTGAGAATACAAAATAGCACAGCCACTTTCAAAAACAGTTTGACAGTTTCTCATAAAGTTAAACATATTCTTACCATATGATCCATAAATTCCATTCCTTGGTGATAACCCCAAAGGAATGACATTTATTTGTATATAAATACTTGTGTTTGAATGTTCATAACAACTTTATTTATAATAGCCCCAAACTAGAAACAACTCAAATGTCCATCAAGCAGTACATGCACAAACAATACATGGTATATTCATAAAATGGAATGCCATCCAGTAGTAATATTACTAGTATCAGTAGTCATAAACTACTGATACGCATAATAACATAGATGACTCTACTATGCTAAATTAAAAAACAAAACAAAACAAAATATACCCCATAGAGAGCAGATGAGTGTTTGCCAAGGGCTTCAGGGATGGGTGTCTAAGGGGCAAAGGAAAGCTTTTTGGTGTCGTGGTAATGTTCTACATCGTGATTGTGGTAGTGATCATATGAATATATACAGTGGTCAAAACTCACTGAATTAAAACTTATCACTTAAAATTGGTATTAAAAAATTATTTTTCTAATGTTTATTTATTTTTGAGAGAGACAGTGAGGCAGAGCATGAGCGGGGGAGGAGCAGAGAGAGAAGGAGACACAGAATCTGAAGCAGGCTCCAGGCTCCCAGCTGTCAGTACAGAACCCGACGCAGTGTTCCAACCACGAACCGTGAGAACATGACCTGAGCTGAAGTCAGACGCCCAACCAATTGAGTCACCCAGGCGCCCCTAAAATTGGTATTTTTTAAATGTTTATTTTTGAGAGAGAGCAAGCATGCTTGAGTCGGGGGAGAGGCAGAGGGTGAGAGGGACAGAGGATCTGAAGTGGGCTCTGTTCTGACAGGAGTGAGCCCAATGCGGGTCTCGAACTCATGAACCATGGGATCATGACCTGAGCCAAAGTCAGAGGTTCAACCGACTGAGCCACCCAGGCACCCCTTAAAATTGGTATTTTTTATTGCATGCAAATTATACTTGATAAAGCTGACAAAAATAATAAGAAAGAAAAAAAGCCAAAATAAAAAGTCAGTACAAGGACATATTCAAGAAGCTCACTCAGACTTGAATAAAGAAACTAAATTAGCTTAGGGAGAGTAACCTGGGAGTCAATGGCTGTATCTCTAGGTTACCATAAGCATGTTATTTTCTTTCTTTCCTTTTCTTTTCTTTTCTTTTCTTTTCTTTTCTTTTCTCTTTTCTTTTCTCTTTTCCTTTCCTTTCCTTTCCTTTCCTTTCCTTTCCTTTCCTTTCCTTCCCTTCCCTTCCCTTCCCTTCCCTTCCCTTCCCTTCCCTTCCCTTCCCTTCCCTTCCCTTCCCTCCCTTTCCTTTCCTAAGTTTATTTATTTATTTTGAGAGAGAGAGAGAGAGAGAGAGAGAGAGAGAGAGAGAGAGAACAAGTGGGGTAGGGGCAGAGAGAGATGGAGAGCAAGAATCCCAAGCAGTTCTACCCTGCAGTGCAGAGCCCAATTCAGTGCTCAGTCTCATGAACCATGAGATCATGACCTGAGCTGAAATTCAGGGTCAGACACTTAACAGACTGAGCCACCCAGGCGGCCCTACCATAAACATGTTTGAAAATACCCATTATTGCTTTTCTTACGATCTTAGCACTTAGGACACACACGGTTTCAACAACATTTGTTCAGTAAATGTTAGGTGATAGGTAGGAAAGTAAAGAATCCCAGAACTATTAGAGAAAGTACTTTCATTCTTGAGTGAAAATTCAAAAATGAAGGAGAGATTGTTGACATTTTGTTCTGTTCTTTTTTAGCTCTCATTCACCTGGCGCTTTCCTTTTCTGTGTAAGCAAATAAACCAATCAAAATGATTCCTCCCTGCTACCAGTTTAGTTTACATGAACAAACATTTAAATTAGTCAGTGTGGACCAGCAAGACAAATGGGTGGGCTTCACCCTGATTCTGTCACAAGTTTTGTTAAATGCCCAGTCTTACCAGGCTTTCCCAGAGCCATAACTTAAGCATAGCTGACTCTATTGTTTTTGACAGCATAAAATGTGTACAAATTGAGAGTTCATGAAGAAATATGGACTCTGGAACCTGTTTTGTTATTGAGATTTTTTTACTAGTTACTTTTTGGGAAATATATATCTTTTTGTTATGTGGTACAAATCAAATGAGGTATCAGCAAAGGTGTCTTAAAAGATTCTAAAAACGTCTTTTTTATCTACTAAATTCATAAAGTTGCGTTCTTATTATTTTTCGTAATCTGGCAAGTTTCTTTTCTAGACTAAGGCTTGAGTTTTCAGAATGTCATATTACAATATTAAGTTTAAGATTATTTTTGTCAATTGAAATTAAAGAATAGAAGGTTAAAGTATTTACTTATTATTAAATGGTGACTTTTTACACAGATAAGTATTTATTATACAAAATCTGAATAAAATTCATATGCTCGACCAGTAGGCATCTGTGGTACACATGTGCTACTCTTGTTTGCCCAGAAGTGATTCCCTATTCTTCTGGTAATAGCACCCTCATTCACTTTGGGCAACTACATCTCTTTCCTGTGTGCATTCTTCATATCATTTAAGGCTCCCTGCCCTTTACTAGCCAAAATACACATGATTGGAAGTAGGCTAGTCTGATTTTTTTTTCAGGGAATTGTGAGTTTTGAGGAAGGATAACATGTGGGGCTGAGTTAATTCTAGAATGGACTTTTCTTCCAGACAAGACTATCAGTCCCAGTTACTGAGAACCCTGAAGCCATTCTGGTTTCTATTCTTACAGAGGAAAATGTCTTCAGTTTCTTCTGTAGACCTGTAAACTATTCTATATATCCTTATATTACATTCCTCCTTTTTGCTTATGTCACCAGGGTCATTGAATCAGTTAATTTACCAGGTTGTTTTTTGCAACTGAAGAACCCCAAGCATTAAAATCCCATGATTATCCTGAGTGGCTTCTTGTCTAAATGAAAGGTGATTCAATATATTGCTTGTCAGACTCATGACCTCTACAACTCCAAGGACCTTTGTCTCTACTCCACCTCGGCAATCTATTTCATTGGTACACCTGGATCTTAGCATTACCAGTATTTCCTCTTACTCCACAATTATTACTTCACGGTTTTTCTTTGCTTTCAGTTTACTTGTTTCGCTACTTCTATAGTCTTCTCTTTTAGGATGTGGAGTTTTCCATAATTCTCTGTTTTAAGAATGACACCCCACTCAGCCAGGACACATGCCTCTTATCACCAAGTCCAGATCAATTCTGTTTTAGAATCTCTAGTCTTCTGTTGACAGAGGGTCAGCGAGGGAATCAGGGGGACCTAGCTAGTCTCTACAATCTTCCATCTAGATTTTTATGTCTTAAGCCTCACCATGTGCTACCTTCAGAGGTACTTAGAGCCTCAAATTCCCAAGCCTTTCAAAGGCCTATAATAAGAATTGACTTTTTTCTGGTTCTCCTTTCAACCATCCTTGACTTGTAGATTTAGGCTTCCAAGCCAGCTAGGGCAGTTACCACTATCTAGTCTTCAATATTTTACCATCTCTACTGTCATATTTCCTCCCTTTTTCATTTTTAAATTCTCATTTTAAAAATATTTTCCTGCAATTTTAGTGGAATTTCAAAATAAAGGAGAGATAAATAAGTATATAACTTGCCATATTTAACAAATCTGTTATCCCTTTATAGACTTTCCAAGCTAGAAAACATCTTGGTGCACCTAGACCAAGTTAGCACCTACAGTTCCCTTCTTTTGTGCTTCCATCTTTAAAATGAATATACTGTCTGCAATGTTTACTACATAGGATTACTTAAATGTTAAAAAGGTGAAGTGCTTAAAGTATTGTGCAAAAATAAAATATTTTTATAAACCTTATGCAAATGAAGTCGTACACAATTATGAAATATTATTTTAGTTATTATTTATCATTTCATCTCTAAATTGTTACCGAGAATCTGATAATAACATATACAACAGTTTATAGATATTCAGCTCCTACCATCTGCTAGATACTGTGCTAAAGCCAGGAGTCTGAAGATAAGGAATAAAAAAAATGGCCTCTATGCTCAGATATATCACATTGAGGTAAAGAAATAAGCACATACCATTCTTTACATTTGCTATAATATTTATTATATTTTAATAGTTTATGATATATAATATATAACTCTACATTATATTATCATTTAGTATAGATAACAATAGTATCATAATATGTTACATGCATTCTAATAGACTTATAATTTAGACAAGAGTAATATGCATGAAAGAAAAAGAAAGTGTCGAGTCAGAGAGAGGGTCTCAGAAAGCTGGTCATATTTGATCTATGTCTAGGAAGAATAAAAAACTATGCATAGCTGGAAAACTTACATAGCTACTATATTACTCAGGGTTCCAGAACAAATAGGCTTATGTGTATGTATGTATATATATATATATATATATACGTATATATATATATATACACACACACACACACACACATATATATATAATATATGCTTATTATGTATATGTTTGTATATATACATATATATTATATACACATTATATATATATATAATATATATATATATATATATACACACATACATTTATTAGGAAACATTAACTTACATGATTATAGAGGCTTAGAAGTTCCACAATCTGCCATCTGCAAGCTGAAGGCCCAAGAAATCTGGTGGTGTAGTTCTAGTCCAAACCTAAAGATCTGAGAACCAGGGAAGCCAAGGGTATGAATCTGAGTCTGAAGGGCTGTGAACCAGGAATTTGGATGTTTGAAGGCAAAAGAAGATAGATGCCCCAGTTTTGAGCAGAGAGAGCAAATTAGTTCTTTCTCCACTTTTTTGTTCTATTTGAGCTCTCAACAGATTGGATGATGGTCGTTCACACTGGCAATCTTCACTCTATTGATTCAAATGCTAACCTCTTCCAGAAACAGCTTCACAGACACTCCCAGAAATAATGCTTTACCAGCTCTCTGGACATCCCTTAGCCCAGTCAAGTTTATATATAAATCCTAGCTACATTGTAGAGTATGTGAGAAAGGTGGCAGGGAGTGAGGATCCAAAAAATGAGTGTAAGAGCCCACACTGTGAAGTGTTTATATGTCTGTGACAGATAAGAGGCAATCTTATTTTATAAAATCCTCTAAGAATTTGAGATTTGTTTCACATTTAATGACATTTGAAATTTGCTTCTTAAATGTAACATGAGAATTATCTAAAGTTGTTCTGAGTTCAACATTTGTTCTATCTTTAGTGGACAGTTGATCCTTGGCCTCATTTAGCACAAAGAGCAAGGAGAAAAAGAAACCTCTGCAATACCAAAATGTAGCTTATGAATTATTACATAGAAAAAAAGTCAATATTCCCTTCGTTACTCTGTTGACGGCTTTAATACTTAATCTGTTACCCTCAATGTGAATTATGATTGCCACTATCTTCTGACGCTTCCTAATGTTCCACATTCCCATTGCTCGAGGAAATCCAGAGACTAACAAAGATCCACACAAGGACCTGATGGTTAGAACACGATTAGAATGACAAATATGGAATTAAACAGATACTTCTTGGTCATAATCAAAATAATATCGAGAGTGTTATGAAATGCATTAGTCTTTGGGCTGTAGTTTTTTCCAGATACACTAAATGAATTCTTAGGTATTTACCAGCTGTAACATGCTAGAATGTAATATGTATTTTATTATTTAAAATCTGCAGATAGTTTGTGAGATCAAGCCCTATGTAGGGCTCTGTGCTATCAGCACAGGCTCTGTGCTGCCTAGGATTCTCTCTCTCTCTCTCTCTCTCTTTCTCTGCACCCCCCCCCCAAATAAATAAATAAACATTTAAAAAATCTGCAGATAATTACTGAATGGGAGAAGATATTTGCAAATTATATATCCAAAAAATATTAATATTCAAAATATATAAAAACTTATACAATTCAATAGCAACAATAAAAAAATCCTATTAAAAAATAGGCAGAGGACCTGAATAGACATCTTTCCAAAGAAGACATACCGATGGCCAAGTGACATATGAAAAGATGCTCAACTCCACTCACCATCAGGGAAAGGAAAATCAAAATCACAATGAGATATCACCTCACACCTGTCAGAAAGGCCAGTATCAAAAAGACAAGAAATATGAAGTGTGGCGAGGATGTGGAGAAAAAGGAACCCTCATGCACTGTTGGGAATGTAAATTGATGCAGCCACTGTGGAAAACAGTACGGGGATTTCTCACAAAATTGAAAATAGAAATACCATATGATCCAATAATTCTATTACTGGATATTTACCCACAGAAAACAAAAATACTAATTCAGAAGGATATATGCACCCCTATGTTTATTGCAGCATTATTTACAATAGCCAAAATATGGAAGCAAACAAGTATCCATTGACACATGAATGGATAAAGAAGATATGATATACATATATATATGGAATTATATTCATATATTATATATATAATTCCACATGTATCTCATATCTTATTTATGTGCATATATAAGCATATGATGTATGCATATATATAATATATATAATATTAAATATTATATAATAGAATATATATTCTATTATAAAATTATATAACAGAATACTACACGGCCATAATAAAGGATGGGATTTTTGCCATTTGTGACGATATGGATGGACCTAGAGGGTATTATCCTAAGTGAAATAAGTCAGAGAAAGACAAATAGCACATGATTTCACTTACATGTGGAAACTAAAAAAACAAAACAAATAAATAAACAAGAGCAGAAACAGATCCATAAATATAGAGAACAAACTGATGATTGCCAGAGAGGAGGAGGATGAAGGGAGAGACAAAATGGGTGAAGGCGAGCGGGAGGTACAGGCTTCCAGTTATGGAAGAATAAGTCACAGGGGTAAAAGGTATACCATAGGGAATACCTTTTATAAATGGTATTATAATAGTGTTTTCTGGTGACAGATGGTAGCTACACTTGTGAGCACAGCATAATGTACTGAGTTGTTGAATCACTGTATTGTACACCTGAAACCAATGTAACATCGTGTGTCGACTATAGTTCAATTTTTAAAAATCTGCAGATAACTAACAGGTGAATAATTTAATTCCACCAAAATTGAATTATGTCTAGAGACCAGTGTTCGTAACATAACACATTCATATTTTCATAAGGAGAGATTTGAGTAAAGAATAAGACATTTCACCAGTGTACCCTGAGAAGACACAACACATAAAATGTTAATAATAAATATTTATCTACCATAAGTTTAATGCTTTACCCTGGAGATTTTTAATTAGCTACAGTAGTTCATAGGTTAGAATACCATTTCTTCTAAAGTGCATTAGGACTTTGTGATTATAATGGCTTCTATCATATTAGGTCACTTCCTCTGAGGCTCTGTAAAGAGCCAGATGTTCTCCTTTTCACCAAGATGACTGTTATCTTGTGTGTAAATTCTCTGGAACCGATATACAGCCATCAACATAAAATGCTATTATCTGGATTTCCTCACTAGTCTATGACAAATATAAACCATTTGGAAATGCTGTTACAACATCACATTTCAGGAGCATGTTACATGCCAAATTAAAAGGATAATCTTTTGCTCCACCATAAAAATAGACCACACTTGATTTCCCTAGAATTTGACAGCTACTGTTTACATGGCAATTTATTCTACACCTATATATCAAGTATTTTTCCTACCGGGCAAGATATGGTGATACTGACAAATAGTATATTTGATATTCTATTTTGAAATGACAAAAAAGATGCATTTTGGAATATTTTGATGTATGGATTATGATTTATACTCAAATCCCAGAAGACAAATGAAATAATTAAATATACCCATTCTATGTAATTGATACTATATAGGACTTGATCATTTCATATCAAGACTATATTTTAGTAATAGTCTTAAGCAATACACATATTACAGATATTATTCCTCACACAGCATCTAAATTCTCATAATAATACTCTGTTCTGGCAATTTCTATTATCAAAAGAATCAGGATGCTGGGGTGGAGGGGAATGGTCATTCTTTACAATAAATGATAAAAGATATTGTGGTATTTTTAATCCAAATATAAACATCTACTTTTTAAAAAATTGGGAGCTTGAACTCAATGATACCACAAATTTGTATTCCAGAAGACTGAGAGAGCCAATGGATTACTTCTGTTTCCAGAGCATGGAAGATAATCAACACTTATTGATATGGAGATCTGACTAATAATCCGATACAGCAGTGAGCTGATACGACATTAAAACCATGGAAGGCTAAACTTGTTTAAGATTTAATGTGAGGCATAGCTGGCCTAAGAAGGATTTTTACCACAAAATCTTACATAGTAAACTTGTTCCCAGAGTGTTCTGAACACTAATAGCAACAACAAAAATTCCTAATTTAGAAGAAACATAATCTTAATCCACATACTTTACCAAAAATGCAAATATTAAATCAGAAATCAGAAAGACAGTTGATAAACCAATCCTCCTCTCCTATTTGGCTTTCCCACCTACTTCAGTAAACTAGATGAGGAATTTATAGCTGAGCCTGCAGGGAGAATAAATGACTTGCTTAAATAAGACAGAATGGTTTGTGGCAAAGAACATGGCTGGCTGGATTCAAATCCTAGCTTCATCATTGGCTAGCTATGCAACTTTGAATCAATCCCTTAACCTTTTTGTGCCTCAGGTGGCTCCTCTGAAAAATGGGAATAATATTAGCACCTGCTCATAACACTGTTTTGTTGTTTAAGTTTGCTAATGTGTGCAATGCATTTAGCACAGTGCTCAGTAGGTGTTAGTTATTCTAAATTCTAGCTTTGCAATAAATTAGTGGTGTGCCCTTAGACACTTTTGTGACATATCATGATTTGTACTTCACAGTTATTTATTGTTTTTAGTCTAGTTTCTCCACTGGACATAACAATGCAGGATTTCAGGAAATAAATCTGTTTTCATAATGATGATTAAATAGTTATTAATCAATTAATACATTAATTAATAATTAATATGTGGCATCTGGCATCTCTTAGGTGCTAAGAATGTTTTTCCTTATAACAGAGTGTGGGAATTATTATAATTACCGTTCCTGATAGGGTTGTTAAGAGGATTAGATGAGAGAATGAAAGTAAAGTAAAGCACTTAGCATCATGTTGTGAACTGAAAACAGCAAGTACTTAAATGTTTGTGTTTGCTATTGTTGCTATCACCATAAGACTAAAACCTAGACAGTAGGAGAATTGCAACTGAACTAAGGTTTCCTAGCTCCCCACTGAGTACCTTGTCAAGGATACTCATATATGCATACATATATATTGCATATATATGTGTGTGTGTGTGT
>NW_024412415.1:4422410-4446293 GCF_014898765.1 Herpailurus yagouaroundi
TATATATATATATATATATATATGCATACATGAGTCAGAAAAACTCATTCTTAATATTAGGAAGTCTATGTCACTAGGCTCTTCGGCAATTGAAGAGTTACCTGGCAACAAAGTGTGAGGAAGAGATTGTAAACTAAGGGATGGAGGGCTAATCAAATCCTTCCCAGGTGGGCTTTGCTTGATCTGGTTAGCATTATAATAACAACATAAACAAATTGACTAGGTGACCAACGTTTTAAGTAAAGAGATTTTACAAAAGAGGTCTGAATTTTTTTAATAATTAGGAGGTAGGCACTCAAGGCTGGAACCCCCACCTGATACCGATGCAATGGGAGCTCAGAGGTAAGCTCCCACTTTCTATGGGACACTTGTCCTTCAATTTACATATAGCCCCTAGAGGCACTGGAGTTTGGAATCCTGATTGGGGATTAATGTGATTTAGGGCATCTGGATGTCTTTGTAGTAATCATTTTGACCTACGTCAGCAATACCTTCTTTTTTCTTGCAGAAAAGACTTACTTCTAGAAATAGTTACCTTTTTCATCATTCCTCACCTTGCTCATGTTTTATACAGCATTTGATAGCGAGTGTCAAGAGAAATTTAAAATTAGAGTTCATTTACTCTGGTTAAACATAAGGAAGGAAAAGCAATTACCAGAACAAAATGATGGAATTAAAGATTCTTCTTGCAACCTAGTTAGGTATTTAGTGTTTGATGAGTGCTGGAAACGATAAATACATTTTTCAAGGAGGACTGTATCAATCTGCAATCATGAATGAAAGACTCTGAACATGATTTAGATATCAAACATATGGTTTGCAAACAAAATCAATCTTTCTCTAGGCGGTAAGAGTTAGTTGACAATATACCGTACCTCTTTTTTTGTTTCTAAATTGGAAAATGCTTTTTTAGTGGTGAATAAATTTCCTGTACCGACAACAGATTTTTTTTTTTTTTTTTTTTTTGGCTAAGGAATATGCTACAAGATAGATTGTGCTTTAGAAGAGACCATGCAGATGGTCTATAGAAAATCTTACAAATATAATCCCATACAAACAGATAAATGCATTCTTCACATGAGGATAAGATGTTAATTAGTTTAGTTTAATTACAGATTTGCTACATGCTAGAAGTGTAAATTTAATGGATTGGTGATTCAATTTGATAGATTACAAAAAATAAGAGCATGTTACTGGCTGTTTTGCTGACTAACTTAACATGGATGTCCCGTGCATCTGTTATTCTACTCTGGTTAAAAATTTGCCTCATTCATCAAGGGGTCTATCTAATGATCAAACATATCAAACTCATGCTAACATACACTAGGTACATCAATCTTTCTCTAAAACTAATCATATAGCCATTTCACAATTCACCCATAAGAAGTAGTTTCAAAGCAAGAAAGGGTTTTCTCTGCAACAATATGAAACTCAGGAATGTTGCTGTAATTTTGTCCTCAAAAAAAAAGGAAGGGATATGATTTTAGGAGTGGATTGTGGTTGTTCTGCATTTCGGATGCAGGCAGAAAAACAGGGAAGAGATACTCATCACTTTAGGAAGAGACTGAAAAGGAAACTTCCGAATCAAGAACATCTTAAGGTATTGAAATGTTTTACTTAGGACACTGTAGAAACTCTAAGATTATGAAAGATACTAGTGTGGAGATTAGAGCAGACTAGATTTAGGGTTATATTTCAAAGTGATTATAGCTCAAAAGTTCTGTCTACCCTACTGAGTTTTCATGGTTGAAATTCACACTAATCAATGCTGACTTCCTCCTGGTCTACTTACTTCTCTCCGATTCTAACAAGCATGCCTAACAATTCCACATCAACAAAGATTTCACCAATTATAAAAACAAATAGAAAAGTGAGCAAGTTCAGTGCTGATAAATTGTGTTACTTTATTTAGTCAAGTCCCATTTTCATGGCTAGTCACTCATAATTTTATGAAAGTCTGTTATTGAATTATTTTATGAAAGAAAACTAAAAACTTATGATTAAAAGAAATAACATTACCTTAGATAGACATGAGTACATTTTTCATCTGTATTAACTGAGAAAGTTATCAGGTGTATTAATTATTCACCTGTATTAACACGAGAAAAGTGGATCAAAACTATTCCTGAAAGCAAAAGCTAGAAAACCTGATGACCTTACTTCAATTTTTATGAAAGCTTTTACCAGTGTGTGTCCTTGAACTATAAACGAGATTTATGTTTATTATTGGTGACTGTGAATGGGAAGGACTTATTTTAGTTAAGTTTAAATTATTTGCCATTGAAGCATTTTATATTTGTCAAAACATCACATGAATAGAAGAACTCAACCCTATTGCCCTACATTCTTCTTTTGCTTGATGTAGATCAATTTTATAAGATTACTTAATTTTATTAGCCTGCTGACAAGCAATAACGGGGTTCCCCTCTTGTCACTTGTGAAACTTCATTCACACCCTGTTAAAATATCATTAAATTTTTTTCTAAACATCACTGATGTTTTACATGTGGATATATATATATATATATATACACACACACACATACACACATATACATATACATATATATACATATATAAACACATATATACATATATATAAACATATATATATATATATATATATATATATATATATATGTATTTGAGTGGGGGGAAGGGGCAGAGGGAGAGAGAGAATCTTTAGCAGGCTTCACGCTCAGCACAGAGCCTGACACAGGGCTTGGTCCCACAACCCTGGGATCATGACCTGAGCTGAAATCAAGAGTTGGACACTCAGCCAACTGAGCCACCCAGGTGCCCCATGTGCAGATATATTTTGAAAAGACTTATGGATGTCCCTGTTCTTTAAACAGTAATTTTAAAATTTTCTTTCGGGGGCGCCTGGGTGGCGCAGTCGGTTAAGCGTCCGACTTCAGCCAGGTCACGATCTCGCGGTCCGTGAGTTCGAGCCCCGCATCGGGCTCTGGGCTGATGGCTTGGAGCCTGGAGCCTGTTTCCGATTCTGTGTCTCCCTCTCTCTCTCTGCCCCTCCCCCGTTCATGCTCTGTCTCTCTCTGTCCCAAAAATAAATAAACGTTGAAAAAAAATTTTTTTCTTTCAATACATAAATCTAAGGAGGTTGTGTCTTTAGTTTTCATTTATGACAGAAAATATCTGCTATTTCCAATGATTAAAAGCTAATAATAATAAAAAAAAATCAAGTAAACATACTCACAAAATTCACCCTTCTTGCATTTAACAGAAGTACATAGCAAACTTAGCCAAGTTAGAATGATATATTTTAAAATATTTTTTCATAAATATTCTAGGATGTATACCAATGGTCTAGCAAAATAAATATTATCTATAGAGTAGGGGGGATTCATAAAATCTTTTAGAGATCAACTAAAATCCAATGTGAAAGCATATGAGAATAGTGCCTTTTCTACTCAAAGCCTGAAGGAAATGAGGCAGATATAAATATGAACTACTAGGCATAAAAGGATTTTGTTAAGGAAGACAAACATGGGTGCCAGATGCTGAACTTACATTATTCATTTCCTCATCACAACAATCTGATACAGGAGGTATTATGTTGCAAATTTTTTAAAATTGACGGATATTGACATACAACATTGTATTAGTTTCAGGTGTACAACATAATGATTCGACATTTGTAAACACAGCAAAAGGATCACCACAATAAGTCCAGTCACCATCCATCATCATAACAAAACTACAAAATATTTTTTTCTTGTGATGAGAACTTTTAAGACCTGTCCTCCCAGCAAATATGCACTACAATATCATTAGCTGTAGTCACGTGCTGCACGCCATATCCCTATGACTTATTCATTTCACAAGTGGAGGTTTGTACCTCCTGACCCCCTTCACCCATTTCTCCTACCCCAGCCATCTCCCTGCTGGCAACCAACACTGTGTTCTCTGTATCCATGAGTATTGTTTTGTTATGTTTGTTTGTTTGGCTTTTCAGATTCCACATATAGGTGAGATTATATAATGCTTGTCTTTCTCTGAGTTATTTCACTTTGCACAAAACCCTCAAATCCATCCATGTTGTCACAAATCTAAGATTTCGTTATTTTTCGTGTCTGAGTAGTATTCCATTGTAAATATATACACCACATCATGTTTATCCATTTATCTATTAATTGACACTTAGGTTGTTTCTGTATCTTGGCTATTGTAAATAATGCTACAATGAACATAGAGATGCATATATCTTTTCGAATTAGTGTTTTTATTTTCTTCAGATAAATACCCAGTAGTATGATTACTGGATCACATGGTAGTTCTATTTTTAATTTTTTTGAAGAACCTCTGTATTATATTCCACTGTGGCTGCACCAATTTACATTCCACCAACAGTGCACGAGGGTTCCTTTTTCTCCACATCCTCATCAACACCTGTTATTTCCTGTCTTTTTGATACTAGCCATTCTGACAGGTGTGAGGTGATACCTCATTGTGGTTAACTTTCCTTTTCCTGATAATTAGTGATGCTGAGCATCTTTTCATGTGCCTATTGGCCATTCTGGAAAAATGTCTATTCAGATCTTCTGCCAGTTTTTTAATCACATTGCTTTTTTCCTTGTTATTGAGTTGTAGGAGTTCTTTACATATGTTGGACATTAACCCTTTATTGGATATATGATTTGCAAATATTTTCTCCCATTTGGCAGGTTGCCTTTTCATTTTTTATTTTTTTAAAGTAATTCATTGTTAAAATTTTTAATTCCAGTATAGTTAACATACAGTGTTACATTAGTTTCGGTTTAGAAAGTCTCCTCATCTCCTACACTTATTGCTTATATTCAGATATTTTGGAATTGGTCTAGTGAAAAACTTGTACAGCGACATAATTTACTAGTATTCATTTATGCATGTAGTTCCTGTGTTGTTTCTCTCCCTTAGCAAATTCTCTCACCCTTACCATCAAAAAGGAGATAGGCTAGTCTCTTAGTTTCCTTAGCTAGAGGATTTCTATACAGGCCCAGGATGAAAGAGGTTTCTGGGTCTCTTGAAGTCTCTGGAAGCCAAATGAGCCTGGGAAACAAAAGGCTGACTGTAGGAACCAGCTGAGAGATCACACGTTAGACCAGTTCCTGCCTTTAGCTCTGAAAAAAGGCTTTTATACCCTTCACTCCACTGTCTTGAATTCAGAAAAACCACATTTCTTTGCATATACCCAGGCACCATTTTGGATGTATTTACTGAGAGGGAAAGTAAAAAGAGGGACAGAGTATGAATTATTTTTTTTTATCACTCCCATAACAAGTTACCAGAAATGTAGCAATTTAAAACAACACAAATGTATTATCTCATGGCTCTAAAGTGAAAGATCTGACACAAAGCTCACTGGACTTAAGCTAGTGTCGTCAGAGGTATGTTCCTTTTCTGGAGGCTCTAGGGAGTACCCATTTTCTTGCTCATTCAGGTTACAAGCAAAATTCAGTGTTTTGCATTTGTAGGACTGAGGTCTCCATTTCCTTTCTGGCTATAAGCTGAGAGTTGTTCCAAGATTCTAGATGCTGACAACATTCCTTGGCTTGTGGGCCCTTCCTCCATCTCCAAAACTTCAATGGCTGGTTGAGTCTGTGTCATGTTTTAAATCTTTCCTCCCTCTTTTTTCATCATATCTCTTCCTCTTCTTACTTACTTACAAGGGCCTACTTTTAAGGGCCTATATTATTACCTTTGACTCATCTGGATATTAGAATTTAATCTTCCTTCCTCAAGATCTGTAACCCTGATTTTGTCTGGGAATGTTCCTTTTACCATATAACATAACATAGTTACAGGCTCCAAAAATTAGGGCATGGACAACTTTGAGAACTATTATTCTGCCTACAACCAGGGTATTTACCTTAACATAGCTTAAATTATTGCACAGGAGTATGGTTATTACATTCTAGTAAGTTGCTTTTTCCTTATGTTGGAGGAGGGTGGTGATGAGGAAAATTAATGATCTCTGACAAATACAAAATGATAAAGTCCACTTTCTCTGTGTATTTGAATGCACATCTAAATTGTTATTCCATTACTTGAAACACAGAAATAGTTTTTAAACAGATTTTTCTTGCAGACTATAGGCCTCCTAATTCTATGCTCTATTTACTACTGCTGAAAAACAATTCTAATTGAAAAGGGTATGTTGACTTTAAAAATAAGTACATAATAGAAATGATTACTTTTCATAGTACCATATATATAGGCATTATTATTCTATAAATATTATTGCTATGAGACCAATCCATGCCCCTCCTGCCTTAAGCAAGACAGGGGTCTTTCAGAAGTTCTGGACAATGTTTTGAAAAATGCTACTATAGACTGATACATAACATAGCAAATCCTGAAGGGGCACTTTTTATATGATGGTGGTAATTTCAAGTCTTCCAAAGCTGGATGAGGTTCTACGGTGGTTCTGTTGATTGCTGGCTGGAAGAATAGTTGGCTCCATAGAATTCCCTTTGACCCTGACATTTCGTATTAGTCATCAATATTCTGTCACTTAGACATCTGTTTGAACATTTCAAACAACGCAGTTTCCAGACTAAGGGATCCTGTCTTGTATTCTTTAGACTAAATCCAAGAGTATTGTCATATCTTACTAAGACTTGATCATAATATCCCATTTCAAATTAAAAGAAATAAGTTCATTAGTGATGTGATGGAGATCACTTCAATGACAAGTATCCAATAGGCTCAGAAACTGAGACGTTGTTTGAACACCCACCCAATAACCAGGAATTAATGGGTAAGCAATATTAGTAGAAGCCTGGGGAATCTTAATCGGTGAAGATTTTTTCATCTGGGCATCACAGTTCTTTCTCTGTGTGTTCTTCTGCTTTGGGCTCATTTCACTTTCCTTATTGTTGTTTTACAATTGTGTGCTATATAGGAAACTGGTCAGAATTTATAAACATTATTGGGGATGTTTATCTGGGTGGGTTCAGTTTGTTAAGCATCTGACTCTTTTTATTTATTTATTTTTTAATTTTTAAAATAATCTTGGGTTTTAAATGATTGAACAAAGCAATATGCCTTCATTTTTTAAGCTTTGGTAGAACAAAGGTCATTCTCTTTTTAATAATCTATTTTGTACATGATGAGAGCAAGTTATTATTATATTAATATAAGCTGGCTAATTATGGCAAATTCCAGTTAAAATTTTTCTTCTTCTAATTACATTTTTTTTCAACGTTTATTTATTTTTTTGGGGACAGAGAGAGACAGAGCATGAATGGGGGAGGGGCAGAGAGAGAGGGAGACACAGAATCAGAAACAGTCTCCAGGCTCTGAGCCATCAGCCCAGAGCCTGACACGGGGCTCGAACTCCCGGACCGCAAGATTGTGACCTGGCTGAAGTCGGACGCCTAACCGACTGCGTCACCCAGGCGCCCCTCTTCTTCTAATTAAAACCTGTAAAATCAAGCCCAAATGTTTTTGTTTTATTAAACAAAACAAATTAAACTAAAAACTTTTAAATTATATTTATTTATTTTTTAATATAATTTATTGTCAAATTGGTTTCCATACAACACCCAGTGCTTATCCCAACAAATGCCCTCCTCAATGCCCATCACCCACTTTCCCCTACCCCCGACCCCCATCAACCCTCAGTTTGTTCTCAGTGTCCAAGAGTCTCTTATGGTTTGCCTCCCTCCCTCTCTGTAAATTTTTTCCCCTTCCCCTCCCCCATGGTCTTCTGTTAAATTTTTCGAGATCCACCTATGAGTGAAAACATATGGTATCTGTCTTTCTCTGACTGACTTATTTAGCATAATACCATCCGGTTCCATCCATGTTGCTGCAAATGGCCAGATTTCATTCTTTCTCCTTGCCAAGTAGTATTCCATTGTATATATAAACCACGTCTTCTTTATCCATTCATCAGTTGATGGAAATTTAGACTCTTTCCATAATTTGGCTATTGTTGAAAGTGCCGCTATAAACATTGGGGTACATGTGCCACTATGCATCAGCAGTTCTGTATCCCTTGGTAAATTCCTAACAGTGCTATGGCTGGGTCATAGGGTAGTTCTATTTTTAATTTTTTTGAGGAACCTCCACACTGTTTTCCAGAGCAGCTGCATCAGTTCATTCCCATCAACAGTGCAAGAGGGTTCCCATTTCTCCTCGCCAGCATCTATAGTCTCCTGAGTTGTTCATTTTAGCCACTCTGACCAACATGAGGTGGTATCTCAGCGTGGTTTTGATTTGTATTTCCCTGATGAGGACCGATGTTGAACATCTTTTCATGTGTCTGTTGGCCATCAGGATGTCTTCTTTGGAAAAGTGTCTATTCATGTCTTCTGCCCATTTCTTCACTGGATTATTTGCTTTTCAGGTATGGAGTTTGGTGAGTTCTTTATAGGTTTTGGATACGAGCCCTTTATCCAATATGTCATTTGCAAATATCTTTTCCCAATTCCACCGTTTGCCTTTTAGTTTTGTTGATTGTTTCCTTTGCAGTGCAAAAGCTTTTTATCTTGATGAGGTCCTAATAGTTCATTTTTGCTTTTAATTTTGGAGATGTGTCAAGCAAGAAATTGCTGCGGCTGAGGTCAAAGAGGTTTTTCCTTTCTTTCTCCTCTAGGGTTTTGATGGTTTCCTGTCTCACATTCAGGTCCTTTATCCATTTTGAATTTATTTTTTTTGTATGGTGTAAGAAAGTGGGCTAGCTTCATTCTTCAAGCATCTGACTCTTGATTTCAGCTCAGGTCATGATCTCATGGTTTTTAGGATCCAGCCCCAAGTTGGGCTCTGAGCTGACAGCCAACAACTTGCTTGGAATTCTCTCTCTCTCTCTCTCTCTCTCTCTCTCTCTCTCTCCCCCTCTCTCTCTGCCCTTCCCCCACATGTTCTCTCTCAAAAAACACATTTGAAAAAGAATTTATAAACATTATTAAACACTATACTTATTTTTCTATTTTTATCTCTTTTTTAGAAATTTTAAACTTCCAGTTAGTTGAAATACAGTGTAATATTAATTTCAGGTGTAAAATACAGTCATTCAACACTTCTGTACAATACCTGGTGCTCATCACAGCAAGTGCACTCCTTAATCTCCATTGCCTATTTTGCCCATCCCCTCACCTACCTCCCCTCTGCTAACCATTAATTTGTTCTCTGTATTTAACAGTCTGTTTCTTGGTTTGCCTCCCTCTCTATTTTTGTTTTGTTTCCTTTGCTTGTTTGTTTTGTTTCTTAAATTCCACATATGAGTAAAATCATATGGTATTTGTCTTTCTCTGACTAACATATTTTCCTTAACATAATACTCTCTACCTCGATCCATGTCATTGCAAATGGCAACATTTCATTATTTTTTATGGCTAAGTAATATTCCATTGCATAGATATACCACAACTTCATCATTTGCAAATATTTTCTCCCATTCTATATGTTGCCTTTTAGTTTGTTGATTATTTCCTTTGCTATGCAGAAGCTTTTTATTTTAATGAAGTCCCAATAGTTCATTTCTGCTTTTACTTTCCTTGCTTCAGGGGGCATATCTAGGAAGAAGTTGCTACAGGTGATGTCAAAGAAGTTACTGCCTGTGTTCTTCTCTAGGATTTGGTATACAGCAAAAGTGGTCCTAAGATGGAAGTATATGGCAATACAGGCTTACCTCAAGAAGCAAGAAAAATCTCAAATAAACAACCTAACTTTACTCTTAAAGGGGCTAGGGAAAGAACAACAAATGAAGCCTAAAGCCAGCAGAAGGAAGGAAATAGTAATGATTAGAGCAGAAATAAACGATATACAAACTAAATAAAACAAACTAACAAACAAAATAATAGAACAGATCAATGAAACCAGGAGCTTGTTCTTTGAGGGAAAAAAAAACAAAATTGATAAGCCTCTAACCAGACTTATCAAAAAGAGAAAGAACTCAAATAAACAAAATCATAAATGAGAAATGAGAAAAAAACAACCAACACCACAGAAATACAATTACAAGAAAATTTTATGAAAAACTATATACCAACAAATTGGACAACCTGGAAGAAATGAATAAATTCCTACAAACATATAAATTACCAAAACTGAAACAGGAAGAAGCAGAGAACCTGAACAGACTGATAACCAGCAAATAAATTGAATCAGTAATCAAAAAACTCCCAAAAAACAAAAGTCCAGGGTCAGATGGCTTCAGAAGCGATTTCCACCAAACATTTTAAGAAGAGTTAATACCTATTCTTCTCAAACTATTCCAAAAAATAGAAAAAGAAGGAAAATTTCCAAATTCATTCTATGAGACCAGCATTACCCTGATACCAAAACCAGATAGATTCCACTAAAAAGAGAACTATAGGCCAATCCTTGATGAACATGCATGCAAAAATTCTCAATAAAATATTATCATACTGAGTCCACCATTACATTAAAAAAATCACTCACTACAATCAACTGGGATTTATTCCTGGCTTCCAAGGGTGGTTCAATATTCACAAATCAAGCAATGTGTTATACCACATTAATATAGGAAAGGATAAGAACCTTGATCATATGATCATCATTTCAGTAGATGCAGAAAAAGCATTTTACAAAGTACAATATCCATTCATGATAAAAATCCTCAACAAATAGGTTTAGAAGGAACATACCTCAACATAATAAAGGCCATATATAAAAAACCCACAGCTTACCATCATCGACAATGGGGAAAAACTGAGAGCTTTTCCTCTATAGTCAGGAAGAAGACAGGGATGTCCACTCTTACCAGTTATTGAACATTTTGTATGCTTTTATGTGTCAGAATCATACTTAAATTTCCATGCAAAGAAAATAGATTGAACTCAGTTAAGGGAAGAGGGTAAGGTAGGAGGAAGTATTCAGGGTAAATAGCCAACCTCTGAAATAACCAAACTCTGAATAACCAAAACTCTGAAAGCTTTAATTACAAGCATTTTGAGAACAATGGAGCTGAAACCATGAACCTGAGTTTATAAACCGACTCTGTTATATAAATGAGGGGCATGACCTGGTGAGTATGAGTAAAGGTGAGGCAAAGGGGGAGCGGTGGTGGCTAAGAGCCAGAAGAAACCTTCTCACCTCAGTCAAACACCCCCAGGTTCAGAGATTTTCTTCACCCTTACAATACAGCTCTCAGAATGGGAAACACTGCCTTAATTCACAATTTCAATAACACAGGAGGTCATTATACACATTTTCCTATAGGGTCAATACCTCAGAGGTTGACTTCAAACTATAAAGCATTTTAAACTCCTTTTGCAGGCTTAAAGTGCTCTATACCTACATATGTTATGTTATATATACTTGACTACACAGGCACAATTTGTATATAATTCCATTCCCAAAAGGCATATAGGAGGCCATGCATGTTATACTCAATTGCCACCAAAGAGCACAAAGATGAACGTTTAAGCCCAGACACTGAAACATCCCCCTAAAATTTCAAAGCATGACTTGTGGTCTCAGCCCCCTGACTCCCATTCTCTGTAATGGAAGTCAGGTGGCAAAACCCTAATGCAAACTCTTTGGAAATCCAGAAGACAGTATAATGATGTTCTTTGTTTTTGCTATGGAAACATTTATATGGGACACAGGTTCAACTGTCCATGAAATGATGCACTAATCTCCAGAGTTCACATTGTAATTTGGAGTATATTTTCTTCTCCATGTGCATGCAATTGTGAAGGTAATTGCCACCCTGAAGGTAAAGAATGCAGAGTGTCCCCCACATAACACACAGCTACATCCTAAACTGTCTCAGAGCCAGATATTCCCTTTGTGCGTCCAAAGAAAAAGTCCAGGGAACTAGTTTGCATCTTCACTTTTTGTACGTGATCTTTCTAGAGAACCCCTGTTCTTTTCCTGATAAGCTTTGTAGCTTTGCATAAACTAGTTTGTTGTGAATAAATTCAGTTTCTGGCCTGAACAGTAGCATTGATTTAATATGATAAACCGAGAAACAGGTGTCATACTTCTCAAATTTATAAATTCTATAGGGATAAATTCCTTATAAATTCTACATGGATTCCATCTTAAAAATAAAAGGGTAGGCTTGAGATGCACTAGAGATTTATCAAATACAATGCCAGCCCCACAACTGTTCTTAGATTAGACTGAGACCACAGGTCAAAGGGCCCTACATTACATTTAGGAAGTAAAAGCACTATCTTAATTTGTGTTAACTATTTTTAGAAACTAAAATTATTTAATTTTGGGTAATGTAATGGGAAAAAAAGAGCTACCTATGTTTTCAATGACGCCATCATATGATTACATTACTTCATTGTAACAAAAAAACCCTCTAATAATAATTTTTTTAAAATTATTGTATCTAATTATCACATGAGAAATCCACTTAACTGTTTTCTACAACCTCACACTTAGGAACACATAGTTTTATGTCTATTTTATGTTGTAAAACATCACTCATTCCCTCTTCTGAACTCGACTAGGCCCTCCTTGAGGGATATAAAAGAAGTACAAGAAATAATTCTCTTCTCTTATAGCATCCAGCAGAGTATAGTTCATTATAGGAGCTCAGTGAAGCCTTGTACATGTATTGATTGATTGCCAGCATTCTGTTTTGTGACTCTTTTTAATATTTTAGATGCTGAAAGGTCATTATCATAATCATCATAAACATCATTTATCTCTTCATGACACCATTCTGGGTGCTATTTAAAATTTAGCAGTGAGTTCTAAAAGTGCAAGAATAAGGAATGGACATTGACTGACATACTCATCAAGAAAGATGGCACATGGTGTTGAAGGATTCACCTAGACATTTTAAATTAATTTTGTTGAATTTATATATAACTCAGTTCTTTCCAAAAATAATTTGAAGCATTGGGTAGTATAGACATTTAAACCAGAGAAAGAGACAAACCATAAGAGACTCTTAAATATAGAGAACAAACTGAAGGCTGCTGGAGGGGAGATGGGCAGGGGGATAGGCTAAATGGGTGAAGGGCATTAAGGAGGGCACTTGCCTGGATGAGCACTGGGTGTTCTGTGTTAGTGATGAATCACTGGGTTCTCCTCCTGAAACCAATACTACACTGTATGTTCAACTAAGCTGAATTTAAATAAATTAATTAAAAAATAATTTGAAGGATTTTTATGGCAAAAGGATGATAAAGTTATAATATAAAAATAAGATATCTGAACTAATGTAAGAAGTGGTAACGTGACGAGAGAGTGGAAGTTTGGCTGTAAGTTTCTCTGAAGTCCAGGCAAGAAGAGAGATACTCTAGGCCAGCAATTTTTCAACCTCACTTTGATGTTCTGGACTGAACAATATTATGTTGTAGGGGACTGTGCTATAAATTTCTGGATGTCTCTTATCCACTAGATGCCTATAGTAACTCCCTCCTGCCCCTTTTATGACAACAAAAATGTCTTCAGATATTGCCCCCCATTTGAGAGTCACTACCCTAGGTGACTTAGCTTTCTTGGTAAGGACAGAGAAGTCATAGCCCAGTCCTTTGGATGTTGGCGTATAAGAGAGAGACACTGCTATTTCCTGGCAATAATTTCTAAAGCTAATTTTAATAAAGTTGGGTGATTTGATCTACAGTGTTCTCAATAACAAGAGCTAATATTGTTACTATGAGCCAGCTGCTGAAATAGACACCATACCATACGCACATGACCTCAGTTACTCCTATGAGATAAGTAAGTATTGTGATCCTCACTTTATAGCTAAATAAACAGGCTCAGAGAGATGAAGCAATTCACCCAAGGTCATAAAGTAAGTGGCAGAGCTAGGACCCAAACTCAAGCTGTCTGATTTTAGAGCTACCACTCCAAGTTATCAATGACAGTCTTATAGAAAGGTGAAGCAACGTTACATCACAGATGTTTGCCTAGCTTTTCTGTAAAAGTAAAGGACATGAAATCAAAGCACAAACTAGGAAAAATGATTAACAACTCCTCCAGAGGCTATGAAGCATCCACGGTCTGCAGAAGCAGCACAGTAACAGCTGTCTGTGTTGTGTATTGGTCACAACTGTTGATGACGTGGAGTCAGAGTAACAGGAAGATTGCTATGTGAACCTTCACATGATGTCTGAGTAGTGATGGGACTTCTTACTTGAAATATCCTGGCACTTAATTTTCCTTTCTTCATAGAGTTCACTAATATGTTGTATCAGACAGCAGAACAAGAGGGAAGTTGGAAAAAAACTTGGAATTATATGATCCAGGGTGAATTGTAATGCTGCAACCTACAGCTGTATTACTTTGAACAACTAGTTAACCTCTCTAATCCTTATCTGAAAATGAGTGTTGAGTATTATAAACATCATATATATAGTAAAGATGTATGGTATTTATTTATTTGTAGGAATGTTATGAGAGTTGCACACTTAGGTAATTATAAAATACTCATTAAAATGTTAACTTGTGAAAATGCTTGTAACAGTACTAACATTCTTTTTTAAAAATGTTATTTGCTATATTTGCTCTGGGAAACATTGGGAACTTAATATAATGAAAAAGGAAGCATTGTAATACTGGAGAATTCCAGTGTCATTTTCCCCCCAAGAAAACATATATCACCCAATACTCTAGTTCCTCAGGTAGAAACAAGCTTTTGAGTTTTGTTGATTTATTAAATATCATCCCTGGTAGCAAATTTCCTTTGGCACTACCTTGTCAGATTATGAACTCTTCTCCCAACAGACCCACAAGATATACTTTCTCTCTTTTTGTTCTTAATTATTAGGCTCTTGAACTGAATCAAACTATGACTCGATGATTAGAAAGATTTATGCTGTCTTGCAGAATTCCAAATACATGTCTAATTTTTGAGTGATTGGTAATTAGTTCCCTTCCTTAGCAATTAATTTTTTTTTGTAATTTAGTGGATTATGAAATCCATTCAAAGGATCTTATCAAGCCTTCAGTTCTAAACTGAATCAAGCATAAATACATTTTGGAGCATATTTTAAAAATACATATCTGTAATTTCACAATGGTAAGTATTTAACCCAGATCATGAAGTATTTATTAGTACCTACATAAGCAATGTAGGAATGTAAGATATACATAAAACTCAACTTAGCGGAACAAACAATTGCTAGGGTGGACAAGATACATGTGACAGGCTTGGAACATGCCGTAGGAATTCAGACAGGGAGCAAGAATAAATACTGTGAGAGATAGAGTTGGTAATACATATACATTTTTACAAATTTTAAGCAGTACACATACATGCACAATTATGCAATATTTGTACCACACATACAACACACATGTGCTCAATCTTATATATTTTTGTTGTTCTTTTATCAAAAAATGAGACTATTTTATAAATTTAGTTTTCATGGGTATACTTTTATAGCAGTGTATCTAGATCTTTTTCATTATTTTAAAAATATGAATGATACTATATAACATGGACATGCCATATTTGAAATATTCTCCACTGATACCCATTTAAATGGGTTTTCAAATTTCCTCTCCTATGAAGAATGCTGCAGAGAACATTCCTGCTTTCTTATGCAAGCAATTCTGTAGGACACAGTTCTGAAGTGGAATCCCTGGGTCAAATGGTATGCATGTTTAAAAACCATTACTGTATTTACCAAATTCATCTCTTATAAGCTTCCCCCATTTATAGTCTTAAGGAGATGGAGTTCTTTCCCCCCACACTTGGGTTATATCAGTCTTTTTAATTTTTTTGCCAATCTAATAGGTAAAAATGATACCTATTTAAAGAATGAGATTTTTAAACTTTGAATGACAGGTAAGAAATTAAAGCCAGAAAAATTCCTTTAGGAAACTATTATTCTAATATGACAAAGTTAATCAAGACAGTGAGGAGATAGACTACTTTGAAGCAGAGCATTCAAAATAGACTTGATACAAGTTAGGAATAAGAGTGTGAGAGAATGACATGCCCATGAAAATAAAGCAAAAACTTGCCAATGTTTGAACAGAAAAGCACTCTTAAAAATTAATCTCCCTGAAAAAGGAATTCATAGGTCTTTTGCCCAATCTTGTCCTTCTCCTTAGGGTTTTCCCTGTTCTGATTCCTACTTTTACCGTCGTACTTTTTCTTTACGGAGATACTTTGCATTTGGGGCTCAAAGGTTATGCCCAAATAGAATTACCATCAGTTGGTCAAGTTAGGAGGGGATAGGAACAGTTCATTTGAGAGGAAATGCAGAGCTGAAGTAAGAGATTCTGAGTGGGAATGAAGAGGAGGAGAGGGATCCTAGAAGCCTCTGAGGATGTGTAATAAAAATGATTTGTTGGCTACTGAGTATGCTAGGAATTCCATCTTAGCAAAGGTTGCTAGACTAAGTGGCCAGAACAGTCTTTTTGAGATGAAAAATACAGTAGGAAGAGGGTGTCTTTAAAGGAAGATAATTCGATTTGAGGTATGTTCAGTTTGAGACGCTGCTAGTGCTGGAACATCCACAAGATGATATTTTGGAAATTCTGGTCTACATTTCAGGAATTCAATCATACTGAGGTAATGTCTGAAGTTATTTACCTGGATATAGACATCAAGAGGAAGAGAACGTGGCTAAGGAAGTATCTCCCATTAATCAGTACGCAGAGAAGGAAGAGCATAGTGAGAAAGATCATCAGGTGAAGGGAGTCCCAGGAAAAGCAAGAAGATGAATTCTTTTTTTCTCAGCTTTATTGGGATATCATTGATAACTAAATATTATCTATATTTCAGGTACATAACTTAATTCTTTTTTAATTGAAATATAGTTGACATACAATATTATATTAGTTTTAGGTATACAACATGGTGATTCAACAATTATATACATTATGAAATGCTCATAATGATATACAACTTAATGTTTTGATATGTGCATACCTTTTGAAATGATTACTACAGTTAAGCTAATTAACATATCCATCACCTCACAGTTACTATGTAACTATGTTTCTTTCGTGTGTGTGTGTGTGTGTGTGTGTGTGTGTGTGTGTGTGTGTGTGATGAATCCAGCAAGGTACAAGGGCTCCAATTTGTCCACATTCTTGCTTATACCTTTATTATCTATATTTTTATTATAGCTATCTTAGTGGGTGTGAGGTAGTATCTCATCGTATGTTTGATTTACTAGTTTTTTTTTTTCCTTTGTAGAAAGGCCAATTAAAATTGCCTATTAAAATTCTTTGTCCACTTCTAAACTGGATTATGATTTTATTGTTGAGTTGTAAGTATTCTTTATATATTCTAGATGGAAGTCCCTCATCAGATAAATGATTTGTGAATATTTTCTCCCATCCTGTGGATTGTTTTTCACTTTCTTCATGATGTCTTTTGAAGAACAAAAGTTTTTAATTTTATAAAGTCTATTTTATCTATTTTTCTTTTTTCCTTTGGTTTTTGTTTTGTTTTGTTTTCATATCTAAGGGGCTGTTGCCAAATCTAAAGTTGTGAATATTGACTCCATTATTGTCTTCTTAGAGTTTTATAGTTTTTAGCTTTTACATTTAGATATATGATCTACTTTAATTTTATTTTTTTGTTAAAAATTTTTTTATGTTTATTTATTTTTGAGAGATGAGAGAGAGACAGAGCATGAGTTGGGGAGGGGCAGAGACAGAGAGGGAGACACAGAATCTGAAACAGGTTCCAGGCCCTAAGGTGTCAGCACAGAGCCCGACACGGGACTCGAACTTGGGAATGGTGACCTGAGCTGAAGCCTGATGCTTAACTGACTGAGCCACCCAGACACCCCAAGTTAATTTCTGAGTATGGCCTGAGTAAGAAGTCCAACTTCATTGTCTATAGATACTCAAATGTCCCAGCACCATCTGTTGAAAAGAGTATTTTACCCCATTGTCTTGGCTCCCAATTAGGTTTTGATATTCTATGTATTTTTTTCCAGCCTATTTTTCTGTTCATTTAGTTATGGTGTCATTTCTGAATAGAAACAATATGTATGGGGCACCTGGGTGGCTCAGTTGGTTGAGTGTCCAAGTTTGGCTCAGGTCATGATCTCACAGTTCATGAGTTTGAGCACCACATTGGGCTCTGTGCTATTGGCACAGAGCCTGCTTTGGATCCTCTGTCCCCCTCTCTCCACACCTTTCTGTCTCTCTCTCTCTCTCTAAAAAAAATGAATAAACATCAAAAAAAGAGAAATCTTTGAAGGAAATGTTTCTTTTAAGAAAAAAAGAAACTAGGGGTGCTTGGGTGGCTCAGTCGCTTAGGCATCTGACTCTTGATTTTAGCTCAGGTCATGATCTCACAGTTTGTGGGATGGAGCCCCTCATCAGGCTCTGCACTGACATCACTGAGCCCTCTTAGGATTCTCTCTCTCCCTCTCTCTTTGCCCTTTCCCCACTTGCTGTCTCTCTCTAAAAATAAATAAATATTAAAAATTAAAAAAAGAAACTTAGTATTTATGTTATCAACACCATTAATATTCTACTTTATGATATCTGTTTGCTTAAGAAGTTCTTCCCATTTCCCAGTTTCCAAATATATGTTTCTATAACTTCACCTGTTAGCTTTATAATTTTATTTTTCACATTAGGTCTTTATTCTATCTGAAATATGCCTTATGGGTGGTGTAAGTTATATATCCACCATTATTTTATCCATGTGGCAAGATGACTTTTCTTGTTCTGAGACTCAGACCAAGAGATATGACTTTTCTTGTTCAAATTTCTAATCAAAAGCTGGGTAAATTTAGAAAGTTGTGCCAAATTCAAGTAATAGAGAGCACATAGATTTTTCAGGACAAGGTAGATAAACGAACTCTTACAATGGTGACTCACTGAGAAAGTTTTCTTATAAAGGATGCTTAGTTAAGAGAAATAGTTTAGATCAAAGATAGTTTGGACACTGGTGTTCCTTTTCTTGAATTACCAAGTATTACTATAATGATTGAATACTAATTTGCCCAATATTATTGAAGGCGTCCCTCAAGCCCATAGTTCCTGGCCTTTAAAGGAGCATAGAATAGTCCCAGGTCTTTTTATTATGTTTTATTTTGCCACAGATTTTCCCCACCATGCACTAGACAGGCTATGCTGATGTCATGCCACACACCCAGCAAGGTAATTACAATCCACAGAAGGAACTTAAAAGTACATCGATGTGTCTTTAGTGTATACTTTGGAACCATTACAGTCTATCTTATTAAGTAGTTAAAAAATTTTAAGATAATACATCATAATCTATTAGATATATTTAGATCTGGTTTAATCTTCTGGATACTTGATAATTCTTCAAAATAAAAACTGTAACAAAAATACAACTCTGAAATCCTTAAAACTTAGCAGTAAAAAATACTTTCATGTGACAACTAATTTTGATAGCAAAATATTTCTTGTATCTACATGTAATTGTTTCAGGTGTAGATGAAATAGCATCTTTAAACAAGTGAGTTAAAAGGAGAAAGAATTTAATTGCTTAGGTTGTTAAATTTACAAGACAGGAAAAACTTTCCAGAACTGTGTAAAAAATAGAGCCATGAGAAAATCTTGCTTAAGAAAAAATGTGCTAATTCCTTAAGCTCCCAGTTTGATGACACTAATATAAACTCTAATATAAAACTTTTTATTAGGGTAACAGAATAGCCAGCATGTTTCAACTTCTTAGAGATTTAATCATGCAGATATTCACCCTCAAGAATCCAAATTGTGTAAGATATTCCAATGTATGGAACATCACTTATATTTTTTCTCTTTGTAATTTTTAGATACTTCCTGTGTAGTGTGTAGTTTCCCTTACTTTTTTTTGAATAACATCAGTTTTTAACACTGAAGACTCAGACCAAGGAGACTATACTGCAGAGGATTTAAGTGAATCCTTTTAAGTGTATCTTTGAATGAATCCTACGAATCTTACAAATTGACAGAATAATGGCAGGTGGATGGATCTTTGAACTTACAAACCCAAACAGTATGCATAAAATAAAGGAGTCTTGGTAATGACCCATCACAAACAATTCCCAAGTGTACATATCTCAATGTTATCTATGGCCGAGGGCTAAAATACTTTGCCTATCTGTACGAAACTCACTAAAGACAAAAATGAAAACTTTGTTAGAGTCGTCTATTTTTCTCACCTTGAATTTGGTGTAGTTTTAGATGAATCAACAAAAAATAATTACTATTAGGAAAAAGGACTAAAGTAAAAGAAATAATGGATATGAGTATGAAGAATATTAGGAATATTCATCTTAAAAAGTAAAAGTTAACTATCATCCTGATTTAAATCTATAAAGTGTGAACATTATCATTAAAGGTCATGGACATAGTTGCCAAGTTTCATATTATTAGAATTAAACACTTTGTGGAGCTTGCATCAGAAAAATTTACGACAAGATTCAGAAGAACTACTTACACAGCAGCAATAAAGATAGGATACTCAATACTCCAAGGATCTGTATACTTAACTAACAGAAAATTATTTAGCATAGTTTAAAGATGTCAGAAAAGATGCCAGTAAGAGTAAAGTAATCCAGCCATTTGGCCAGCATGACTTTCTTGGCCCCTTCTCCTCCTTGCATAAGGTTGGCATTTATGTTTGATGCTAACAGAGAGCCTCAGATATAAAGCACTTGGCAAGTAAATGACTCCTGTACTCTTCTTTAAAGTCTACTCCAAGAGACATTTCAAATGACAGGGATATTTCAAGATGCAAAACTCAGTAATGGGAAAACTGCACTGTTCAAAAGGAAAAAAAAACTGTCAATGAATATTAAAGCCATGAAATAATAAAATTTAGACTAAATATCTCATAAGACAATTATGATGAAATTAGTGAAATTTCTAATTATTACTTTATTTATTTATTTATTTATTTTTTTATGTTTATTCATTTTTGAAAGACAGAGAGAGACAGAGCACAAGCAGTGGTGGGGCGGAGAGAGAGGGGGAGACACAGAATCTGAAGCAGGCTCCAGGCTCTGAGCTGTCAGCACAGAGCCCGATGCGGGGCTCGAACTCACGAACTGCAAGATCATGACCTGAGCTGAAATCGGACGCTCAACCAACTGAGCCACCCAGGCGCCCCGCTAATTATTACTTTAAAGAGAAGTATAAGGTAAACCAATAATAAGGAACTAGATAAAATAAATCTGGGAAATGCCAAAATCACCACAGAATGAGAAGGTAGAAGGAAAAAACAACTTATACCAATATTGTTAATGTCTTTAGTGGCCCAAAGAGAGAACTAATGGACATTGCTCAACTCTTTAATAATGCGAAAAGGGGTGCCTGGGTGACTCAGTCAGTTAAGCGTCCAACTTTGGCTCAGGTCATGATCTCATGGGTTTGTAGGTTTGAACCCTGCATCAGGCTCTGTGCTGACAGCTCAGAGCCTAGAGCCTGCTTCAGATTTTGTGTCTCCCTCTCTTTTTGCCCTCCCTTATTCATGCTCTGGCTCTGTCTGTCTCTCTCTCTCTAAAAAATAAACAAACATTAAAAAAATAATAATTAGAATGAAACAGCTTAAAGTGTGGCTTAGAAAATCAAAAGATTTGGAGGATAAAAATCAATGAAAATACAATTTATATAGTGCACAATAAAAACCAAAAGAAGCACTTCTATAATTACAGGAAACATGACCAAAAAAAGATAAACATAGACTTATTGCAGTAAAATAAACAGGTAAAAACGCTATCTAAAAAAGTTCAACTGTGTACATCCTGTAAGAGGTTTCCTTTACACACAATGACTAAAGAGACTAAAAAAGAAAGCTGGTTGTAATATCAGAAAAGTGGAATTCAAGACAGAAAGTAAGGGGAAAAAGGGTCAATATTTAATGATAAGTGATATGCACAATGTATGCCATGAAACATTATGTGAAAAATAAATGTATAAAGTGTAATTTTAAAAGAAATACATAAGATTGACAGGAGCATAATAGCTCTAGAGAATTTTCAAAAGTTGATTATGACTAACCCTAAGAAAACTTTCATTAAATCTCACAGGGCAGAAAATTTAGAAGGAACATTTCTGTAGCAAAGCAATACAACTACATGATATAACTTTAGAACGTCACATTAAAATCACTTAAAAATTTAAAAACAAAAACATTTTATTAAATAATTCTATTACCAAATAGGAAAGGCGAGCTAACTATAATTATGGAATATTGAAAAACCATAGTAAGATTACAAATTAGAAAAACATGATATATAGTTAAAGCTGTACTCAGAGTCAAATTCATAGCTTCACACATCTTAATTTTTCCAGCTTTATTAACATATGCTCGACAAATAAAAAAATTGTATATATTTAAGTATACAATGCAGTGCTTTGATAAAAGTATACCTTGTGCAATGATTACCACATTTAAGCTAATTAACATATCCATAATCTCATGACACATAAAAAAATCATTTTATTTTCACATTGATAAGTGCACTCTTTAATCCCCATCTCCTATTTTACCCATCTACCCATCCACCTCCCCTCTGATAACCATCAGTTTATTCTCTATAGTTAAGAGTCTATTTCTTGGTTTGTCTCTCTTTTCCTTTGTTTTTTTTTTTTTTTTAATTTATTTTTTTAAAATTTACATCCAAATTAGTTAGCATATAGTGCAACATGATTTCAGGAGTAGATTGCTTAATGTCCCTTACCTATTTAGCCCATCCCCATTCCAAACCTCTCCCATAACCCTCAGTTTGTTCTCCATATTTATGAAGCTCTTCTGTTTTGTCCCCCTCCCTGTTTTTATATTATTTTTGTTTCCCTTCCCTTATGTTCATCTGTTTTTGTCTCTTAAAGTCCTCATATGAGTGAAGTCATATGATATTTATCTTTCTCTGACTAATTTCACTTAGCATAATACCCTCCAGTTCCACCCATGTAGTTGCAAATGGCAAGATTTCATTCTTTTTGATTGCCGAGTAATACTCCATTGTATATATATCCCACATCTTCTTTATCCATTCATCCATCTATGGACATTTGGGCTCTTTCCATACTTAGGTTATTGTTGAAAGTGCTGCTATAAACATTGGGGTGCATATGTCCCTTCAAAACAGCACACCTGTATCCCTTGGATAAATACCTAGTAGTGCAATTCCTGGCCTGTAGAGTAGTTGTATTTTTAATTTTTTGAGGAACCTCCATACTGTTTTCCAGAGTGGCTGCACCAGCTTGCCTTCCCACCAACAATGCAAAAGAGATCCTCTTTCTCTGCATCCTCGCCAACATCTGTTGTTGCCTGAATTGTTAATGTTAGTCATTTTGACAGGTGTAAGGTGGTATCTCATTGTGGTTTTGATTTGTATTTCCCCGATGAGGAGTGATATTGAGCATCTTTTCATGTGTCGGTTGGCCATCTGGATGCCTTCTTGGGAGACGTGTCTATTCATGTCTTTTGCCCATTTCTTCACTGGATTATTTGTTTTTTGGGTATTGAGTTTGATAAGTTCTTTATAGATTTTGGACACTAACCCTTTATCTGATATGTCCTTTGCAAATATCTTCTCCCATTCCGTTGATTGCCTTTTAGTTTTGCGGATTGTTTCCTTTGCTGTGCAGAAGCTTTTTTTTTTTTTGATGAGGTCCCAATAGTTCATTTTTGCTTTTGTTCATTTTGCTTTTATTCATCTCTTGTATTTCAAAGTCTAGATTGTCTAAGTATGGCTACTCCAGCTTTCTTTTGTTGACCATTAGCATGATAGATGGTTCTCCATCCCCTTACTTTCAATCTGAAAGTGGGTCTCATGTAAACAGCATAAGAATGGATCCTGTCTTCTTATCCATTCTGTTACCCTATGTCTTTTGATTGGACCATTGAGTCCAATGACATTTACAGTGAGTACTGAAAGATATGAATTTATTGCCATTATGATGCTTGTAGAGTTGGAATTTCTGGTGGTGTTCTCTGGTCCTTTCTAATCTTTGTTGCTTTTCGTAAATATATATATATATATATATATATATATATATATA
>NW_024412415.1:4446393-4488893 GCF_014898765.1 Herpailurus yagouaroundi
TATTCCCCCCCCCATCTTTTCTCCCCTCAGAGAGTCACTCTTAAAATTTCTTACAGGGTTGGTTTAGTGGTCACAAACTCCTTTAATTTTTGTTTTTCTGGGAAACTTTTTATCTCTCCTTCTATTTTGAATGACAGCCTTGCTGGATAAAGAATTCTTGGCTGCATATTTTTCTGATTCAGCACATTGACTATATCCCACCACTCTTTTCTGGCCTGCCAAGTTTCTGTGGATAGTTTTGCTGCAAACCTGATCTGTCTTCCCTTGTATTTTAGGGACTTTTTTTCCCTTGCTGCTTTCATGATTCTCTCCTTGCCTGAGTGTTTTGTGAATTTGACTATGATATGCCTTGTTGATGGTCGGTTTTTGTTGAATCTCATAGGGATCCTCTGTGCTTCCTGGATTTTGAAGACTGTGTCTTTCCCCAGGTTAGGAAAGTTTTCCACTGTGATTTGCTCACATAACCCTTCTACCCCTATTTCTCTCTCTTCCTCTTCTGGGACCCCTATGATTCTGATATTGTTCCTTTTTAATGAGTCACTGATTTCTCTAATCTTAAATCATGCTCTTTTGCCTTAATCTCCCTCTTTTTTTCTGCTTCATTATTCCCCATAATTTTGTCCTCTGTATCGCTGATTCTCTGTTCTGCCTCATCCATCCTTGCTGCCATGGAATCCATTTGAGATTGCAGCTCAGTTATAGCATTTTTTATTTCCTGACTACCTTTTACTTCTTTTATCTCCACAAAAAGGGATTCTAACCTATTTTCAACTCCAGCTAGTATTCTTATTATCATGATTCTAAATTCTGATTCAGATATCTTGCTTGTATCTGTGTTGGTTAAGTCTCTGGCTGTCGTGTCTTCCTGCTCTTTCTTTTGGCGTAAATTCCTTTGTTTTTGTCATTTTGAAGAGAGAAAAGGAATTAGTGGGGTAAAAAAAATTAAAATTAAGAAATATTAAAACTAAAAAATATTTTAAAAAAACAATTAGAAACAAACACACACAACATAAAATCAAATAAATTATGCTATATCCTAGGTGTGTTTTACTCTGGGTGTTGAAAGTGGCTTGATAGATTAGAGGAAAAAAGGGGAAAAAAGAAAGAAAAGGAAATCGTTTGAAAATTTGAAAAAATGAATACACTGAAGTAGACTAAAATGAAATGATGGAAGTAAAATAGAATTTGAAAAAATTTACACAAAGTAAAAAATGTAGTAGGAAAAAAGAAAAATGTTTTTAATAAAAATTGAAAATAAAAGTGAATTTTTTTCTTTCTGTATTGAAGAAAAAGAAAAGAAATGAAAAAGAGAAAAAGAAAGAAAGAAAGAAAGAAAGAAAGAAAGAAAGAAAGAAAGAAAGAGAAAGAAAGAAAGAAAAGAAAAGAAAGAAAGGAAATTGAATGGTTGGACTGGCTAACAGAGAGAAATATATCTGAAATTACTTCGTTTTCCTCTAGAAGTCAAACTAGGAAGTACTTTATAGTCCATTAACTACACAGGTGGTGAGACTTGTGTTTTTGAAGAGTGAAGTGGGCCCAGTTGGGCAGGGCTTAGTGTAACTGCTCCATCCTCCACTAGATGGCGCTGCTATCCTACTGGGGTAGATTGTGGCACTTGTAGGTGCCTATGTGCATGCACGGGAGCGGTGAAAATGCTGTTACCCAGCTACCCAGTCTCTTGTATCAGAGCTCTGTTCTCCCTGATCAGCAATCACACACCAGTCCTTTCTCTTCAGCTTCCATCCACTCCCCACTTCCACACTGTCTGTGACCAAGCCCCAGGCAGCACCTCCCTTCTGAGTTTTGTCTCAGATGCAGCTGCCTTCCCCAGCCCCCCACTTCTGAGGGACTGTGGCTTTGACCCACTCCGCCCCTTTGTGGAGGGTCTCACCGAGCAATGGCTGGGTGCCAACCACACCCAGGAACACTTGTGGGACCACGCTGCTGCCAATGCCCAGAGACTGCGGCCAGGTGTCAGCCCCTCTCCAGCAAAAGTTCACGACACAGTGTAGCAGCAGCGCCTCAGGGATTATAGAAAATCACAGCACACATCTGGCACCAGGCTTCACCCCCAAGGACTTTGTTCCAGCACCAGTGAATGTGGCCATTCTCTGGGGTCTGCTGGGCCCCAGTGGCCTCACAGCCTCTACCAAATGTCTTTCCAGCAGTGGGACCACTTCTCCCTGTGTGGCCCGAGAACCTCCCAGACCCCACTCTGGTCCTGGGGATTCACCCTTCCCACCAGAGCACCGCCAGGTATCGAGCTGCAGAGTTTCAGACTTTGCGCTCCCCCTGTTTACAGTCTTAATGGAATTTAAACCCTCTCCTTTCTCTTTTTTCCCTTTTTAGTTCAGTCCCTACAGCTGTTTACAATTTTCCATTTTCTCTCCAGCTGCTTTTGGGGAGGGGTACTTTTCCCATATTCTCCCCCCCATCTCCATCCTCTCTCTGCCCACAAAAGCAGCTCCCTGTCCTCCATGGCTTCTCTCTCCTCAAGTTCACCTTTCCACGCTGTGTACCTGCTGAATTCTGTGGTTCAGGTTGTACAGATTGTTGTGTTAATCCTCAGATCAGTTTTCTAGGTGTGCAGGATGGTTTAATGTTGGTCTGGCTCTATTTCTTGGACGCAGAACACAGAAAAACTTACATGCTGTTCCACCATCTTGGCTCTTGCCCCTTTGTTTTGTTTCTTAAATTCCACATATGAGTGAGATTATATGGTATTCATCTTTCTCTGACTTATTTCACTTAGCATTATACTCTCTAGCTGTATCCATGTCATTGAAAATGCAAGATTTCATTCTTTTTAAAGGCCAAATAATATTCCATTGTATCTATATATATGTATACACACACATATATGTATGTGTATACTGCATCTTCTTTTTTTAAAAATTTTTCTTAATGTTTATTTTTCAGAGAGAGAGAGAGACAGATCATGAGCAGGGGGGGGGGCCCAGAGAGAGGGAGACACAGAATCCAAAGCAGGGTCCCGACTCCAAGCTGTCAGCACAAAGCCTGACGTGGGGCTCAAACCCATGAACTGCAAGATCATGACCTGAGCCAAAGTTAGGCACCTAACCAACTGAGCCACCCAGGTGCTCCTATACTGCATCTTCTTTATCCATTCATCAATGGATATTTGGACTCTTTCCATAATTTGGCTATTGTTGATATTGCTGCTATAAACTTTGGGATGCATGTATCCCTTTGAATTGATGTTTCTGTGTTTTATGGGTTAATACCTAGTAAAGTGATTCTTGGATCATAATGAAGCTCTATTTTTAATTTTTTGAGGAACCTCCAGGCTATTTTCCACAGTGGCTACATCAGTTTGCATTCCCACCAACAGTGCAAGAGGGTTCCTTTTTCTGCACATTCTTGCCAATACCTATTGTTTCTTATGTTGTTTATTTTAGGCATGCTGACTGGTGAAGTGATATTGTAGTTTTGATTTACATTTACTTAACGATGGGTGATGTACAGCATCTTTTTATGTGTCTATTGGCCATCTGTATGTCTTCTTTATAAAAATGTCTATTCATGTCTTTTATTTTTTAATTTGGTTATTTATTTTTGGAGTATCGAGAGTTGTCAGTATGCTTTATTAAGTGAGAAAAGGTAAAAATTTAGCAAATTTTGCAATTCAAGATGTTTGAAAAATAAATGTAAAGTAAAACTAAGGAAATTAAAGTCAAAAAATGTGAAGACAAAACCAAATGCAATGCGTTAGAAAAAAGATATTTGCATTGAGAGGTGATTTTTTTTGAATGAAGTACTTTAATTAGACAAACCTCTAGAACCATGCTTTTTGAATGGTGCTTTGAAAAAATAAGGAGTTACTCATCAAAAAAGCTTTCCAAATGCTGCATCTAGATTTACAATGTAAATCAACATTAAAGAAACCTAGGAGTTAAAAACCTCTAACTTGTTTATTCTCCATTTCACCCCTCTCTGACCATAGATCTTTTCCCTAATTTTTTTATATCTGATTCTCACTATTCCATGGAACCTACTTTGGGAAATAATTCTCTGTATAACCTAACCAAGTAGGAGGAGGATACATACAAATAGAGATTAGAAATTTAAAAATACTGATTTTGCTGGGGCGCCTGGGTGGCTCAGTCGGTTGAGCATCCAGCTTCAGTTCAGGTCATGATCTCGCAGTCTGTGGGTTTGAGCCTTTCATCAGGCTCTGTGCTGAGAGCTCAGAGCCTGGAGCCTGCTTCTGATTCTGTGTCTTCCTCTCTCTGCATCTCCCTTGCTCTCATTCTGTCTTTTTCTCTCTCTTCCAAAAATAAATAAACATGAGAAAATTTAAAAAAATACAGATTTTGCTGAAATTAAAAAAATGTGTTATTCTTTGAAATAATATATGTGAGTCAGTCTTAAAACCTGCCACACATACAGCTGAAAATCATAATTAAATGAGCTATTTAAAGAAAGCAAATAGTATTAAAAGTGATTAATGGAAAATCTTGTAAAGTTGCCAGTCATCATGGAAGAAAACGAACATGTGTTGTGAAAATATTAACTGATATAAGCACAAATCCAGTTCCACAAGTGAGTTCACTGAAACTTTCAAAAAACAGATATTCCTATGCCATATAAAATATTTTTGCAATAGGTAATGTGAAACAACGGGAAAAAATAGTGTCAATTTATTGTTTTAAAAACTAATTTAACCCTGAAAACAAAGTCTGACAAAAATTTCTAGATCAGCCACTATGACATGAATATGGATTCAGAAATTTAATTTTTTCAAAAAATTTTTTATAGTTTTTATTTATTTTTGAGAGAGACAGAGTGTGAGTAGGGGAGGGGCAGAAAGAGAGGGAGACACAGAATCCAAAGCAGTCTACAGGCTCTGAGCTGTCAGCACAGAGCCTGACACAGGGCTTGAACTCACATGCCAGGAGATCATGACCTGAGCCGAAGTTATACACCCAACCAATTGACCCATCCCTGGATTCAGAAATTAAAATACAAGAGGACTTTTCAAAAGAACACACTACTTCTGTAATATTAATAAGAGTTCCATGAAAGATCTGTAAATACTAGGTTAGAGAATACCACATAGTAATGTAAAATTATTGATAATTTTAAAATGCTAAAATTCAGTGTGAACCTTAAAGTGGAGAAAGCAGTTTGCATTGTAAATGAATCTACTTGACTGTGCATTTTTTTTTTTTTTTTTTGGATAGACACACTGTAGGACCAATAACTGATGAAATATCAGTGCCGGAAGTCCTGCTCTAGAGGCTTTACCATTAATGACAGGTCTAAGCCAAGAATACCCATAAACACCACTTACAAAAATATATTTTAGAAGATTAAAAAATGTAAGAAAAAAGGGGGGAGAGCATAGCTTTTGCAGAAACTCACTTCTTCCTGATTCTCAAGTGTCTGTTCATAAACACTGTTTTTAACCACCAATATAGTAAGGAATCAAAGCTTTTCCTTCATTATAATCATCATTGTCATCGTTTTCGTCATCATCATCATCATCATCAGAGTATAATACACAATATTATCACTTCCTAGGAAACAAATGAATAAACTGAGGAACTATTAGAAATAGTAAGAGAGTTCAGTAAACAGCACAATTATAAAATGAATAGAAATTATAGATTTTCTACATACCATAAATAAAATATGATAAGCAAAAATCCCATTCATAATAGCATAAAAATGTAAACAACTGAGAATAAAGTTAATAATAATCATAATCAGAAACTGCATAAGACTTCAAATTTTCAATAAATAATGTAAAAAAATGAATAAATGCATAATGAGACTGAAAATTATATAGATGTCAATTTTTCTCAAAATACTATGTACACTTAATGCTTCCCCAATACAATATACATGTAATGCTTCCCCATGCTTCCCAGTGTCACACTGTAATTAATTTTGCAAGTTGACAAAGAGTATTAAATTGAATGTGAAAAAACAACACAGTACTTGAAGTCCTAGCCAGAGCAATTAGGTAAGAAAAAGAAATTAAAGGCATCCAAATCAGAAAGACAAAGAAAAACTGTTTCTATTTGCAGATGATATGATATTATATATAGAAAACTCTAAAGACTCCAAAAAAAAACTGCTAAAAACTAACAAATGAATTCCACAAAGTTGCATAATACAAAATAAATACACAAAAACTAGTTGCATTTCCATACACTAGCAAAGAACTATCAGAAAGAGAAATTTTTTTAAAAATCCCATTTACCATTGGATCAAAAAGAATAAAATACTTAGGAAAAAAATTAACAAAAAGGTGAAAGATTTGTACACTGAAAAATGTAAGACATTGGTGAAAGAAACTGAAAAAGACACAATAAATGGAAATACATTCTGTGCTCATGGATTGGAAAAATTAATATTTTTTAAATGTTCATACTATCCAAAGTGATCTACAGATTCAATGCAATACCTATCAAAATTCCAATGGCATTTTTCACAGAACTGGAAAAAAATTCTTAAAATTTGCATGGAACTACAAAAGATCATACTTAGCAATCTTAAGAAAGAAGAACAGAGCTGGAAGCATCACACTTTCTAATTTGAAACTATATTATAGAGCTACAGTAATTAAATGGAACAATGGATTCATGGAACATAAGAGAGCCCAGAATAAACACAGGCATGTTTGGTTAATTAATCTATGAAAAAAGAGCCCAGAATATATGATGGGGAAAGGACAGCCTCTTCAATAAATGGTGCTGGAAAAGCTGGGCAGTCTTGTGCAAAAATATGAAACATGACATCTATTTTATACCTTATAAAAATGAACTCAAAATGGATTAAAGATTTGTATGTAAGACCTGAAACCATAAAGCTCCTGGAAGAAAACACAGGGAGTGAGTTCCTTGACATTGGTCTTCGCAAAGATTTTTTTGGATTTAACATCATAAGCTTGGGCAACAAATGCAAAAATAAACAAATGTGACTACATCAAACTAAAAACCCTCAGTACAGCAAAGGATACCACCCACAAAATGAAAAGGCATTCCACAGAATGGGAGAAAATATTTGCAAATCCCATAGCTAAGAAGGATTAATATGGGGATGCTTGGGCGGTTCAGCGGGTTAAGCGTCTGACTTCGACTCAGGTCATGATCTCACAGCTCGTGAGTTTGAGCCCCCCATTGGGCTCTGCGCTAACAGCTCAGAGCCTTGGACCTGCTTCAGATTCTGTGTCTGGGGCTCTTTCTGCTCCTCCCTGCTCATGCTCTGTCTCTCTCTCTCAAAAATAAACATTAAAAAAAGGATTAATAAGCAAAATATATAATAAACTCATAAACTCTATACTAAAAATAAAAACAACAACAACAAAAACGCAACCAAACAAAAAACGTAAGTAACCTAATTTAAAAATAGGCAAAGGACCTGAATAGACATTTTTCCAAAGAAAACATACAATAGCTAACAGGTACATGAAAAGATGCTCAACATCACTAATCATAAAGAAAATGCAAATCAAAACTATAAGGAGATAGCACCTCAAATATGTTATCAAAAAAGCAAGAATTAAGTACTCACGAGGATGTGGAGAAAGGTAAACTCTTGGACACTACTGATGGGAATGTAAACTAGTATAACAACTATGGAAAACAATATGGAGGCTACTCAAAAAAATAAAAAATAGAACTACCACTTGACCCAGCAATCCCACTTTTAGGTATACATCCTAAGGAAACAAATCATTATCTTGAAGAGATACCTGCACCTCCATGTTCACTGCAGCATTATTCATAATAGGCAAGGTATGGAAACAACCTAAGGGTCCATGGATGGCTGACTAGATATAGAGAATGTGGTATATGTGTACAGTGGAATATCACTCAACTTAAACAAGAAGGAAATCCTATCACTTGTGTCAAAACATATAAACCTAGAGGGCATTATGCTAAATGAAATAAGTCAGAGAAAGACAAATATTACATGAGATCACTTATACATGGTATCTGAAAAAAAGTTAAACACATAGAAACAGTAGAAAACTAGTTGCTAGGGGCTAGGGAGTGGGATAGCTAGGAATAGGGATTGGTGATTAAAGGGTACAGACTTTCAATTATATGATGAATGAGATCTGAAGATCTAATGTATAACATGGTGACTATAAATGATGACACTGTTCTGTGTAGCTGATCTGCGAAGAGTGTAGAACTTAAATGTTCTCACAAAAAGAGGTAAATATGTGAGGTGATAGCTGTATGTTAATTAACTTGATGGGGAGAATCCTTCCATCATGTTGTACACTTTACCTATCTTACAACTTTGTCAGTTATACCTTAATAAAGCTGTAAAAGAGAAGACATACAAATGGCAAGCAACACATGAAGAGATGCTCAACATCAACTGTCATTAAAGAAATGCTAATCAAAACAGTGTGATACCACTACACATCTATTATAATGGTTAAAATCCAACACAACACAACACAACACAACACAACAAAAACAATGTGACAACACCCATTGCTGGTAAAGAGGTGGAGAAAGAAAAACTCTTAATCACTGCTGGTGAAAATGCAAAATGACACAGTCCCTTTGGAAAACAGTTCAGCAGTTAATTATGAAGTTAAATGCTGTCTTACTATATGACTCGATAACCACATTCTTAGATATTTACTCAGTTGATTTGCAAACTTATATTCCCACAAAAATCTGCACAGGAATGCTTACAGCAGCTTTATTCATAAACGCCCCAAACTGGAAGCAACTGAGATGGCAATTAATAGATTGGTTGGGTAAAAGAACTGAAGTACATCCATAAAATGGGATACTATTCAATGATAAAAAGGTATGAAATACCAAGTCTCACCAAAAAACTTGTGAATCTTAGTCAACCCTGGTTGACTCAGTTGATTAAGCACCCAACTCCTGATTTTGGCTCAGGTCATGATCTCACGGTTCATGAATTCAAGTGCCTCATCAGTCTCTGCGCTAACAGCAAGGAGCCAGCTTAGGATTCTCTCTTTCCCTCTCTCTCTGCCCCCCAACTTGCGTGTGCTCTCTGTCTCTCTCTCAAGATAAACATTAAAAAACCCAAAACTTAATGAATCTTAAATGCTAAATGAAAGAAGCCAGTCTGAAAATCTAAATACTGTTGTATTGTATTTATATGACATTCTCAACAAGACAAAACTGTAGAGAGAATAACCTATGGTTGCTCAAGGTTTAGGGAAGGGGGAGTACTGAATAGGTAAAGCACAGATTTTGGGGGGCGGGCGGTGCTGAAACTAATTTCTATGATACTGTCATGGTGGATACATGAACTATGTACTTGTTGAAGCTCATAGAGCTTTACAGTACAAACAGTGAACTTTACAGTTCAAAGTATGCAAATTTTTAAAAAATTGTTTAAGAGATCAGAGAATGCCAGAATGAAATGTAGAATGTGATAAAAGAATCTAACGGTATCACATGTGTGGAATAACTTCACTGACAAGGGATGAGGAAAAATATACTAATTTATATATATAACTTATAACAAATCTTGAGTTAATGAAGTTTTATTATGATTAATAAGCTTTCATTGATCGATAATAGAACACAAACGCCCAAATTTTAAATGTGTATTTATTTATTTTTGAGAAAGGGGGAGAGAGAGAGCACGGTGGGGAGAGGCAGAGAGACAGGAAGAGGGAGACAAAATTCCAAGCAGGCTCCTTGCTGTCAGCACAGAACAGGATGTGGGCCTTGGACCCACAAACCGTGAGATCATGACCTGAGCCGAAATCAAGAGTCAGACACTTTGCTGAATTCATGTATCAGTTCCAGCAGACTTTTGGTGGAGTCTGTCGGATTTTCCATGTATAATATCATGTCATCTGCAAAAAGCGAAAGCTTGACTTCATCTTTGCCAATTTTGATGCCTTTGATTTCCTTTTGTTGTCTGATTGCTGATGCTAGAACTTCCAGCACTATGTTAAACAACAGCGGTGAGAGTGGGCATCCCTGTCGTGTTCCTAATCTCAGGGAAAAAGCTCTCAGTTTTTCCCCGTTGAGAATGATGTTAGCTGTGGGCTTTTCATAAATGGCTTTTATGATCTTTAAGTATGTTCCTTCTATCCCGACTTTCTCAAGGGTTTTTATTAAGAAAGGGTGCTGGATTTTGTCAAAGGCCTTTTCTGCGCAATCCCAATCAAAATTGCACCAGCATTCTTCTCGAAACTAGAACAAGCAATCCTAAAATTCATATGGAACCACAAAAGGCCCCGAATAGCCAAAGTAATTTTGAAGAAGAAGACCAAAGCAGGAGGCATCACAATCCCAGACTTTAGCCTCTACTACAAAGCTGTCATCATCAAGACAGCATGGTATTGGCACAAAAACAGACACATAGACCAATGGAATAGAATAGAAACCCCAGAACTAGACCCACAAACGTATGGCCAACTCATCTTTGACAAAGCAGGAAAGAACATCCAATGGAAAAAAGACAGTCTCTTTAACAAATGGTGCTGGGAGAACTGGACAGCAACATGCAGAAGGTTGAAACTAGACCACTTCCTCACACCATTCACAAAAATAAACTCAAAATGGATCAAGGACCTGAATGTGAGACAGGAAACCATCAAAACCTTAGAGGAGAAAGCAGGAAAAGACCTCTCTGACCTCAGCCGTAGCAATCTCTTACTCGACACGTCCCCAAAGGCAAGGGAATTAAAAGCAAAAGTGAATTACTGGGACCTTATGAAGATAAAAAGCTTCTGCACAGCAAAGGAAACAACCAACAAAACTAAAAGGCAACCAACGGAATGGGAAAAGATATTTGCAAATGACATATCGGACAAAGGGCTAGTATCCAAAATCTATAAAGAGCTCACCAAACTCCACACCCAAAAAGCAAATAACCCAGTGAAGAAATGGGCAGAAAACATGAATAGACACTTCTCTAAAGAAGACATCCGGATGGCCTACAGGCACATGAAAAGATGTTCAGCGTCGCTCCTTATCAGGGAAATACAAATCAAAACCACACTCAGATATCACCTCACGCCAGTCAGAGTGGCCAAAATGAACAAATCAGGAGACTATAGATGCTGGCGAGGATGTGGAGAAACGGGAACCCTCTTGTACTGTTGGTGGGAATGCAAATTGGTGCAGCCACTCTGGAAAGCAGTGTGGAGGTTCCTCAGAAAATTAAAAATAGACCTACCCTATGACCCAGCAATAGCACTGCTAGGAATTTATCCAAGGGACACAGGAGTACTGATGCATAGGGGCACTTGTACCCCAATGTTCATAGCAGCACTCTCAACAATAGCCAAATTATGGAAAGAGCCTAAATGTCCATCAACTGATGAATGGATAAAGAAATTGTGGTTTATATACACTATGGAATACTACGTGGCAATGAGAAAAAATGAAATATGGCCTTTTGTAGCAACGTGGATGGAACTGGAGAGTGTGATGATAAGTGAAATAAGCCATACAGAGAAAGACAGATACCATATGGTTTCACTCTTATGTGGATCCTGAGACACTTAACAGGAACCCATGGGGGAGGGGAAGAAAAAAAAAAAAAGAGGTTAGAGTGGGAGAGAGTCAAAGCATAAGAGACTGTTGAGAACTGAGAGCAAACTGAGGGTTGATGGGGGGTGGGAGGGAGGAGAGGGTGGGTGATGGGTATTGAGGAGGGCACCTTTTGGGATGAGCACTGGGTGTTGTATGGAAACCAATTTGACAATAAATTTCATATATAAATAAAAAAAAAAAAAAAAAATAAAAAAAAAAAAAGAGTCAGACACTTAACTGACTGAGCCACCCAGGTTCCCCACAAATGCCCATATTTTTAGAAAGCAGAATACATAAACTTCTGTCCAATAAAACAAATTGCTAATTAACTTGCTTAAAGCAATTCAAAATTACGTATTAAAAAAAGAAGTAAAAGTTAAAATGAAAATGTTCTCTCCACCTTTCCCTTTCAAACTGACAATGAGAATGTCCAGTACTCAAATTGAACGCCCACCTTGAAACAGAATTTCTAACCATTTTGTTCTCTATCGTTACTCCAACTAGACCAACAATTCAGTACACTTAAAAAAGGGCGATTTATTTAAAATTGTTGCTTACCATCACTCAGAAAGGTAATGCTATCTGTAACGTGCAGAGAGGGGTTGAGAAGCAAATGCAAAGCTGATCTTTTTGTCTCTGTTCAATTGTGTACAGTGTAGATTCACTTCTTTATGTGGGAGATTCTAAATATTCAGAAAGTCAGCTACACCCATATTTAAATACAAGTTCTAAATTTCACCCCCCTAACAAATAGAATAATGCTTACAATTTCTTGTGGGTTTTTTTTTCTGCTGTAAGTCTCCATCAGGGTAAACAATCCTGAGTAGAACTAATATATCTTTTTAACTCGGTTGAATTTATAAAATGACTTTAAATATAGTTTCGGTTTTTTTCTTAAAAGAAGGAAAAAGATGATGACTTTTTAGTCAAAGACATAAAGCAGGAATGATCTCACAGAACACTAAGATAGATTTTTCCCACTGATATTAAGAGAAAAGAAAAAAAAACTATCAGTATAATGACACATTATACTTTGAACTGGGCTTCTCAGGGGCATGACTAATTGTCCTTTGGGACGATAAAAGTAAGAGTCAAGAAAATTCAAAGGGGAGCAGTGTTTTGTAGGTAAAACAAAACAAAATAAGACACAACACCATGCAGATCTATCTAAACTGGTCCTGTGGGAAGGGAGAATCTGGAAGAAACTCTTAAATAATTATCATTATTTACCCATCTGATTCGAGAAGCAATACACACACACACACACACACACACACACACACACACACCCCAACAGATTTTCATCACCAGCATGCCTCTATTCTTGTACATGTTTACTAGCTCTTAGAAATAAAATGTTACTCTATTTGCTCTCCAGTTCTTTCATTTCTATCCTGTTTATTGCCATTTTAGTGTATTACAGTCTATGATACTCACCAGTCACCTTACTCCATGCAGATGGATGGTAGATACACACCCTGGGTAGTAGTGAATTCCCTGGGACATCTTAGACTGGAGAGGCAACTTGCAAATATTTATGAAAGCAAGAGGAAAACTGGAGAATCTACTTATGTTTTAAGTCAGATTAAACACATTTTTATTGGACTGCTGCTTATTATAGTTTTAAAAACTGATTTTGTAAGTGCTCTCAGACTATGCAAAATAAGCCATGTAAGAGCATTTGCATGGAATGTCCTGTAAGAATAATTATAACACCAAATTATAAAGATATTGTCAATGCACAATATTAAAGTGGAAAATCCCAGATCTTCATTTTTTTCCTGAGTTATTTCATTTAGAGTATAAAATAGAAAAATTAAATTATCTATCTAGATATGCAACCAATAGCATTCCCCTCGAAATCATGGTTATTAAAGCCACACACCACTCACTAGAGGGTTACGATTTAGCAACTGCACACAAATTAGGCCTGCCTGTAGGACTCACATCTAGGATGTGACTAGATTCGAGACAATATCCACAATGCTGCCCAATTCCCTACCCTCACAGAGCTTTCATTCTATCAGTGGGGGATCAACAAGCAGTCAATAAGTAATTACCTAAGGGGAGGATCAAGTGTTAAGAGAAAAATGAACCAAGGTTAAGGGATAGTACTCTTTATCCCCAATCACTTCCAACACTGAGCAATTTCCTTCTACATGACTCAGTCCCAAATGTAAAAGTCTTTCCTATTTTTGATAAACTCAACAGCTTTTCCCAGACACTATGTTTAGAAATGAATGTGTAATACCATTTACCAAGCACAAACTCCTTCTTGTATAACATCAAAGAGCATCAATGTGTGATAGATAAAGAATATTTTTGCAAGTGGTGGGAAGGGAGATCAAATTAATCACTGTGAAGTTCTTTTGCTAAAGTAGTTTTAGCTACTAGGATTGAAAGGCTTGGGGGGTGACTTGGTGAAGCAGAGTTGGCAAAATGTCTTGCCCACCTGGCTTATCCTTCTAGGAGAAACAGAAAATAAGACTGTTTTCTCATTTAGCAATCAGTGCTCTGAGATCATTGATCATGTTATAATTTCTACGTAAGTTCTACTCTGCACTAATTATGTCACTCAAATGAAAATAATTTTGTGTACAGCAGGAAAGGAGTAGAAGATAAAGACTTGGGTTTCAACTTGACTTCATGATTCCATATAGACATACCATGAACCTTTGCAGTTATTCATAATAGGAAAACAATCCCCATAGTCCCACAGTATATATAAGTCATCAGATGGAAAAATTAGTGTCTATCTAAACAGATGTTTCTCTTTCTAGCCAATGTGACAAAGCAAAACAAGACCTGTATGGTTCACATATGCTGTGTGTTTGAAATAAATGAAGAGTCTACAGTACATTGTAACTTCTCTCTCCCTTTCTTAAATTAAAAATAATAAATGAATCCAATAACCTTATTAAGGGGCACTTTAAGTTTCTTTGACTCTGCCATTCCATACCCTTTTCTCATGTGGTGAAGGGACTAGGTGGAATTAATTCTTCCTTTGTACATTTGTGGCTTTCCAATTTCGCTCACAGAGTTTGAGTTCTTAATTATATTTGAATTATAACTAAATCCTCTTGGCTGAAACTTCCCTTTAAACAGTCTTTTTCATTTCATTCCAACCTCTGCACAAGTGAGATGGCATTTGAAAAATACCATTTTCTTTTTGTCATGAGGCCCTTTTCTCTAACACCTAGAAAGGCTTCTGCTTCTTGGAATACAAACCTACCTACAATATCTGTCTAAGATTCTTGTCCCACCTGTCCAAACTTTTCTACCATAATCACATAATATGAGCATGTATTCCAGTCTGGGCAGTTAGCTCCTCATGCAATTCCCATTTTTAGCTATGTGAATTTGTTTAAGATACTGATAGTGCTGGGGTGCCTGGGTGGCTCAGTCGGTTAAGTGTCTGACTTCAGCTCAGGTCATGATATTGCAATTCGTGAGTTCAAGCCCCTTGTCGGGCTCTGTGATGACAGCTCAGAGCCTGGAGCTTGCTTCAGATTCTGTCTCCCTCTCTCTCTGCCCTCCCCCACTCACACTCTGTCTTTCTCTCTCAAAAATAAATAAACATTAAAGAAATTAAAAAAAAAAGATATTCATAGTGCTTGGAATGCCTTTTCCTTTTCTTCAATCCATCATCTAATTCGTACCCTTATTTGAAGACCTTAAATTTCATTCATTGTCTCCCATGGATGTAAGGAAGTGACACCCAAATTGGGTGTCAGTTGAATCTTGAAAAAGAATCTAATTGAACCAGTACAGAGACATTCCTATGGCAAAATGCTTTTTCCAGGTCCTTGATAAAGAGGAAGTAGAAATTCCTAAGAGAACTCCATTTTATGCTATTTGTAGTTTGCTGTGTGTAAGTAAAAGAAAGTTAATTGTCTAGAAATAAGTTTGTAGCTCTTATTCCAGAGTGTAGATTCAGATTCAGCCATTTTCAAATCATTCTTTGGTTTTCTCCATGAAATCATCAGTTGAAGAACCCTTCTGGGTATTTTGATAGATAAATATCCAGATTGGGTGTACTTTATTACCTGACCCTACAACTAAGATTCAGATGTTCAGTGGATAAGCAGTAATACTAGTATACCGCAGCATTAACAAACCTAATTTATGGTGGGGTATACCACAAATTAAAACTGGACACAATAATGATGGCCTATGAGCAAAGGAGCACTGATACAAGACTGCACTATGACCCAGGAATGTAACGGGAGAGAAGCAATCTCTCTCCCTCTCCATTTCTCTCCCTCTTGCTCTTTCTCTACCTCTCATTTTGATGTGCATTTCCACTACATGTTTTACAAGCATTACTTTAGATGTGGGGAAGACAACTCATAATATCATATTATTTCATTATAGTAATATTGTGGCACTACTCATACATCACACTAATAAAATGAATACTAAAAACATGAAATTTGACTTGAAATTCATGACACAATGGAATAGCTTGGGAGCAATTCAAAAACAATGACAGTAACTTCTGTCTTCTTTCCCTATATGCTATTATTTTTGGTAAGTGGAATCCATATTCCCACACAAACTAGAATTGCTAAACTCTTAATAGCATCCCCATGGTTTTTCTTCTTACCACGATGCCTTCACTGATTTCATCATAGTTCAAGCATAATAAGGAATCATCATTTGTCCTCAGGAGCATGAACTGATTGAGGCTATTTCTACATTCACAGCAGCCTGGCTCTGAAATAACTCTTCTGTCAATCTACCTACCAGCTTTCTGCCGGCAGCACAACTGCTATACATAAACTCTCCCTATGCTGGATAATTACCACAAAGCATCCAATTCTTTTCCTAATAAACTTTAAATTCCATAATTCTATTAATTTGTTACTCAAAAAAAGCTGTTTTCTGCTTCTAAAACACATTTAGCCCTAGGTAACATTTTGCAGAAGATTATTCTAGATGTTGCTCATCTATAATCCATGAATTTTTTTTCTGATTTAATGAGGTACTATATATCTGTATGAATTCATTTTTTTTTTCAGTTACAGGTAACACAAACCTCCAAATAATCAAGGCTGAAACCAAAGGACTTATTCTTCTTTTTCCAGGTCTTGATAAAGAGGAAGTAGAAATTACCAAGAGAACTCCATTTTATGCTATTTGTAATTTCTTGTGTGTAAGTAAAAGAAAGTTAACTGAGGTAGGTAGACCAGAGGTGCTGTGACGATTCTATATTTTTATCTGCCATTTAGCACGTGGTTTGTATAATGAAGTCTACCTTAGGGATCAAGATGGCTGGTGCCTGGAGAATTTCAGGCAGCAAGAAAAAGGAATAAGGAGCCTGAAGAAGGACATCTTCCACCTGAGTTAGCCTTCCCGGCATTTCTCTATATTACTTCACTTGCTTCTCACTGGCAAGGGACAAAGGGAAGGGCAGTCTTCGAGCTGTGTGCCTCACTCCTCTGAAAATAATGAGGGATCTGTTAACAAAAAAGAGGAGAACAGATATAGAATAGGCAACCATTAATTTCTCTCATAACATTTTTGCCTTTTTAAGTTCCTGCCAGTTGAGACTGCATATTATAATGGAATGATCACAGCCTTTGGAGTCAGAGGATCTTGCTTCAAGTCTTGTTTGTACCTGCCTTTTATGAGGTGCATCACCTTTGGCATGTCACTATCTCTGAATGTCTTATCTCTAAAATGGAGATTATAATAATATTTATTATTTCACAAGATTAACATGAAAGAGAATATGATGTGTATGATGATGCTTTACAGATAGTTCATTTTACATGGGTTATAATTATGTTGCTAATTTTTATGTATGACTTTGTAAGTATTTGTTTTAGCTAAGAGAACTATGAAAGGAAAAAAAAATCAATACAATTATTCTCTACTCCTGCGGTCTCTAAGGTTGCTTATGCTTATTTCAGACAATGCAGGAAGAAAATATGCATGCTTTGGTGCATACTGAGTAAAAATAAAAACTTATCTAGGGTAGTGAGGCACAGAAAGTTGTTAGTTTAGCAGAGTAGGCAGGGAGTGTGAGGGCCTGAATGCCAACTTTCTCCACTTGACAACCTTATGTGAAACCAGTACTAATGAATAAGTAGGTTCATGCATAGCTCTTAGAGCAGAGACTGCTGATTGCCTACCCAACATTAATCTCCCTAATTCATCTTCCTAAAAACCTTGATTTTATTCCAGAATTGTCTTCTGATGATACAATTGAATAACTATATTTATTAGAACAATATGGAGACTTATTCATACTTCTCATCAACTGGTTACATTGGCCAAATATTTTCTCCACCTATTTTTTTTAAAAAGGCAAATGGTTAAGGAAATTTTCTAGTATAATTAGTATGATAAAATGATAAATTGCCAAACAGCGGTTTATCTTCCCAAGAGGAGCCACTAAAAATTAATGCCTGTGCATATAACTCATTTGATTTAATTTATAGGACCATGAAGTTCAGAGAACTATATACTTTTGAAGTGGAAAAAAGTTATTTTCTTAAAAAATTTCCTTCAGTATCTTCCGTCTCAGTTTGTTAAATAAGTACCCATATTATGTTGACTTATATACCTCTTCCCTAAAATGCTTTCTGTCACAGACAAAATGCTAATACCCATAATATGTAAAACTTATAGAAATCCATAATAAAAATAGCAAAGGCCTAAATAGATAAAAAGATGAAGAAGATAGGCAGATATAGGTATATAGGTTAAAAGTATAGGTATAGGTTAAAAGTGTTTCAAGAAAAAGGGAATAGTCAATCATATTTCAAATTCTGCTGAGATGTCACATGAAATGTGGAGTGAAAAAGAGCCACTGAACTAGAAGCACGGACACTGTTACTCTCTTGGATGAGTGTGATTTGGGTGGAAATATGAGGCAGCAGTCTTCCTGAGACAGGAAGCTGAGGTAGCTGAGGAAATACAGACTAGGAAGATAGACAATGCTTCTAAAAACGTCTGTGAATGGGATGCCTAGCTCAGGTCATGATCTCATGACTTGTGAGTTCTAGTCCTTCATCGGGCTCTTTGTTGTCAGTGCAGAACTCGCTTCAGATCCTCTGTCTCCCTCTGTCACTACCTGTCTCCCACTCCTACTCTATCTCAAAAATAAACCAAACATGAAAAAAAAAGGTCTGTGAAGATGGCAGAAGAGAAACATCAACACACGAGAGACACTCGCTCCAGAGCACAAGTTTAGAGTTGTACCTTATATAATGGAATGGAATGGAGATTTCATAAAATTAATAGCTGTGATGTAGAAAGAATGGCTGCAGATACACGTACATTTTTATATTGGGTAGTGGGAAACTAATTTGAGGAAAAAATTCACTTTAGGGGCTGTGAAAACAAAAGTGAAGAGGAGATACCACTGAGTGCTAAAATATTAGTTTTTAGGAAACCAAGGAAAATATTTAAACTTTTCTTCCATTCTCAATATGATTAAAGATTATTTGGCCCCTACAAAACAGAAACAGAACATCCTATGGAGAGAAGAATCTGATACACACAGCAACAGGATAAAATAAGAAGTGAGAAAAGGGAAAGCCTAAGGAGACTAAAACATACAATAGAAAAATTCCAGTCTGTTCCAGAGTTAATAAAGAGCCGATTAGAATTATTGCTGTGGAAGCTCATACAGCAATGTGGGGGAAAAAAGAAAGAAAACGCTGACATTCTTTCCCAAAATATAGAAGAAAAGAACAAAGGGATGAAAATAGTAAGGAAGAAAAGAATGCACATGAGAGATGGTCAGAGGGGAAGTCAGCACTCAGGTGTTCCTGAAGAGGAAGCATAAGGATTCGAATAACAATAATCAAAGAGTATGACTGAAGACACTTTCCTGTGCTTAGAATATTTGAATATATTGTTTACATAGGCATATATAAACAACTAATGTCTCAAATAATCACGGAATTATATATTTAAATAGAAATATATGTGGGGCGCCTGGGTGGCGCAGTCGGTTAAGCGTCCGACTTCAGCCAGGTCACGATCTCGCGGTCCGTGAGTTCGAGCCCTGCGTCGGGCTCTGGGCTGATGGCTCAGAGCCTGGAGCCTGTTTCCGATTCTGTGTCTCCCTCTCTCTCTGCCCCTCCCCCGTTCATGCTCTGTCTCTCTCTGTCCCAAAAATAAATAAACGTTGAAAAAAAAATTTTTTTAAATAGAAATATATGTATTGAAAAATATTTGAACACAAAGATTAGAAAAAACCCATGCAAGTATTTTGCAGGCAGAATAAATAAATTTCCTACCAAAATATACAAGTGTGACTAGTGTCAGATTTCTACCTTGCAAAGTAAAGCTGAAGATTTGAGCGGGAAATATTATATCCTAAGGATTTTGTCCAGCCAGATTTTCCATTTATGTGTGCTAGTATATAGAAAACAACAACAACAACAACAACAACAACAAATTCTCAAATACATGAGCCTAAGAAAACATAGTATCCTTATACTCTTGGGGGAAAAAGTAGTAACTTCTAAAGGAATAACAATCAAACTAGCACCAGACTTCTCATCAACAACACTGAAATGCAGAAGATAATTCCACACTGCATTCAGAGTTCTGAAGGAAAATGATTTCATACCTAGAATTCCATAGTTAGTTGTAGTATCAATCAAATATGAGGGCAAGAACTCAGAAAATTGACATCAATTTTCTTGTGAAAGAAGAAATGTAAGAAAGAGGGGAACTGACATAGGAAACTCAGGGGTAACCAAATTCCAGTTCAAAAAAAGCAGTAAGCTGATAATGAAAATATGCAAAAGGGTAGTTTAGCTTTCCATGGGGAGTTGGTATAGTAAGAAGCTGAGGAAAAGAGAATTTCCAGAAAGCCAACAACAACAACAGTTCAAGGAAAGCCATTAGAAAGATAATTTTTTTAATGTCCTTTAGATTTTTCACTCAGAAATTTGTTGGTTATTTTATATTTTGGTATCCTGAACAAATACATGTCAGTGGGGAACAGGTTGTAGATTGAAAATATGTCTTGTATGTAAATCCAACAATTTGTTCATCAATCCCTATGAGCCCTTCTAGCACTGAAAAAAAAAAAGGTTAAAATGGGATTTATTTATTACTAAGGAACATGTTTCCTTTCTGAAGTAATTTAACTAACTTACCTAAGAATAACAGTATCTCTAAGTTCTGATTTCTTGACATTTCAATTTCAGATGCCTCAGAATTCTGCTCCCTCGGTGTGGCAAGCACACTTGTAAAATATCCTGCTCCTACTAAAAAGATGTTTGGTTTCCACTATCTGAGTGGCCAAATTTAACAACTTCTCTGTAGACCTAGGAAAGTCAGAGGCACAGAAAATCCAAGGAAGAGCCAGAAGACTCACTAAAACTTTGATTTCACCTTCTGATTCGTGCATGAAATATACATATGCAAATATTGCCAAAAGTAGTGTTTATGAGCAAGTGTCCTGTGATATCTATTAGCTGTAAATAGGTGTTATTTCCAAATAAAGAGGGTCGAAGTTGGAATATTTGGCCAGGAGAAAAAGCACTTTAGAATTTGAACATGAGCATGCAGGTATATGCATACACATGCACACACACATAAGTACACACACAAAAATATCAGTGCTATTTTGTATCTCAGCTGACTCTCATAATATTAGAACCTGACAATCATATTGAAAAATCATTAACCTAATGTTTCTTTTCTTTTCAGCAACAAAACAAGTGGCACAATTCCATAATGACTTTATTTTCCAATTTACTAGGTCATGCATGTTATTTGAAAAAAGTACAATGAAAAAAATTTTAACACCATGAGATTGAATCTCATTTGAAAATCTTGTATGGCTAAAATGAAAATGTTGTTTCAAGCAGGATGTAGGGAGAAGATAAAAAGGTAAGCAGAAAATAAGTATGATATTTAGTTATCCTTCAAATACTAAGACTTTGCTGCTTTATGCTATTCATACGAAGCACTTTATACATAGAAAGCTAATTGCATGATTTTAATTATCCTCTGATATTGGCTATTGGCTGTCTTGTGAATAGAGTTCATAAAGTAAATCCATAAATAAAGCTTCCTTTCTCTGCCCCCTACCCTTTACTTTTCTGTTGTCCTTTATCAGAGCACCCACTTCACATTAAACACACACACACACACACACACACACACACACACTCAGAAGAATCAAAAGCAGTACAACCCAAATGCTCCTCGATCCATCCCAACCGGGTCAGATTTTAACTTCATTAAATTGCTGTCATATGGTGGCTGCTGACATACATCAGGCTTGGAGAGCTTCACTCATCAGGTATTCTCTAAGATTGTTAATAAGAACAGCAACTCTCATTAGGGGTTCCCCAAAAGCAGCTAATTAAGGGACAAAGGTTGCTCAGATTGTGACAATTACACCTGTAAGGTCCCTGTAGAAACACCCAAATCTCTAACAAACCTATGTTTGGTTGCTTAGTACAAGAAATAAAGAGCTCGTCCATTAAAAAAAAAAATGAGAGGCAGAAACTGTCAACCATTTGAAAAGCTTTACGAAAATGATCATCCAATTAGTGGCTATGATCAAATCAGGCATGAACTCTCTCTGGATGGCTCCATAATTTTCCTTCTTGCATGGTGTAATTTCATATAGCTCAAATGAACTCGTGAGAGGTAATTCAGTTCCAAACAGTTTTCTCATCACTGCTAATTATACTAATACATTGAAATGCCTCCTACAAAATGCATGAGCCCTTTAAGCCACCTCATTAATGTGATATAATTTTTGCCAGAATATATATCAAACCTATTATCACCACAGGTTTTCTTCGGCATTTTTTTTTTCAAAATGTCTATCAAAAGCTTAAAAAGTAGATTTCTTTGGGCTGGTCGTCTCATAATTAACTGTTTCTTTGAACTACCGTTGTCTATTGTAGTATTTTTCAACGGCACTAACAATCTTCAGTATGATATCCCCCAGACCCACCAGTTTCTTTTTCCTCTCGGAGTATTTGATTCCTTAAATCTTTTTCCCCGTTGTAGCTGATTCTTTAAATGGCAAATGGTGCATGCAATAATGTGCAAAAATGAGTTATACAAACTGAAAGCAGGGGTGTAAAAAGAAGCATCATCTGAAACTAAAATAAAGACAGATTTTATGGTATTTATGTCAGTTAATTTAACTGCTGGTAGGGGCTTTTGTTGAAACATGAGTTAGTTCCAGTGTTTAACCTTGCAGTATTAATTTATGCTTTATGGCCTGAGTACTTTATCATTCCCTCCTTGGGAAGACAGTTATCTCATTAGCCAGAATTTAATGAAATGCAAGGATACACTTCTTAATTTCAAAGATTACTATAACACAAATCAGGTGTAAATCTCAGACTGACTGCCCCCTTCCCTTGCCTGTTTAAAAAAAGAGAGAGAGAGAGGTTCATTTTGCAATCATATCACAGAAATTCATCTGGTGGAATACATTTCATCACAGCTATTCGAAAGGCATCTCTCATCTGTAAAAGTTGGTTTAACTTTGCATCCGGCAATATTGATGGCCCTTTAGCTACTATAAAGTTTTCAAGGTTGACAATTCATTATTCATCATCACAATTAAAAAATAAAATGTTGATAAGCTTACCAATTCCTTAGACTTATTCAAGCATGGGCATGAACTCTTAACCACATTTTGACAAAACTCAATTTCATAGATAGTACCAATATATTTTGTTACAACTGATTTTTCCAAATTAGCAGACATTTTCCTCAAGAAGGTAAACATGTCCTGAGATTTTGAATTGTTAAATAAACAAATACGTATCAGTTTAAAATATGAGACAGGTTATCGGCCCTAAAGAAGCAAAAATACTTAGGTTATAAAACTGTCTGCAATGACCTTTGTTTTCTAAGAGTTCTACAACATCTGAACATGTAAATAATCTACCAGTTAGTTGCTGATTCTGGCACAGATTCTCCACTTTTGTGTTTCTGGGCTTTTCTTCATGCTGTCTCCTTTGCTGTTAAATCATCTATAGCACAATCCTGGGTCTGTAACATCACCTGAATCACCTATGATGATGATTAACTTTGAGAACACTGGGTGGTATTTAGGTTTAGAAATGGATGAATGAATGAATGAATGAATGAATGGTATATAGATACAATGAATTTTTATTAATTTTGAACATATCTTTCCCAAACAATGAGAGAACAGGAGTTTATATATTATTTGACTGTCCAAACAATACTAAGCAGAACTTGGCAAATGAGTGACTCCCTCTGGTTTGCTATGTTAATTGGGGAAAAAATAATACTAACAGTAACGTAAAATCATACATTTAGGTAGCTATTCTCTTATGCAAGTGGGTATGTGTGTGTTCTTTGTAAGGATATGTGGGTGTGTCCATTTATGTTTAAATACCTGCAGAAAACACATATTTATTATCACAGGTATAGGCTTTATTTTAAGGAAGTGACCAGTAAACTCTTGAACAGAGATGCATGACATTTGGTTAAACAGCTACTGGAATTCTTTTTCTAATGTTTTTATATACTTCCTAGTGCTAAAAATGTGAAAAAAATAAAACATGATATAAGATGTTGTAAACGACACTTGCTTGATCCAGAACCAGATTCCCTGGTCAGAGTGTGGGGATTTGGATTTAGGCAGATGTGTGTTCAAAAAAGATTTTTTTTTTAAAGTTCCATTTGTTTATTCAGAGCATTAACATAAATACACCTTAAATATTACAAATATTTATATACAGGAATGACCACTCCCCAAGATTGAAAAATGGCCCAGAAAAAAGACCCCCCCCAAAATATAGTCTCCCAACTTTTTGAAAAAGCCCTGGATGATTCACAAAGACAGAATCAAGCTCTCGATGCATTTTCTTTAAAAAAAATTTTTTTTAAATGTTTTATTTATTTTTGAGACAGAGAGAGACAGAGCACAAGCAGGGGAGGGGCAGAGAGAGAGGGAGACACAGAATCCGAAGCAGGCTCCAGGCTCCGAGCCATCAGCACAGAGCCCGACACGGGGCTTGAACCCACAAACTGTGAGATCATGACCTGAGCCGAAGTTGGACGCTTAACCAACTGAGCCACCCAGGCGCCCCTCGATGCATTTTCTTCAACACAGTTAACAAACACTGCACCTAGATCACTTTGGTCAATGCTAGAGGAAAGAAAATGATGTGGAAAATTCCTATCCAGCTTTGGTGCTGAGCACCCAGGCTTGACCTGTGTGGCCCTGTGGACATCATTTCCTGAATCGCTTGAAGAGTGGGTGCACGTGCTTCGTGGGTCTTGCCCCATGAAGAGCAGTATTCCATGTACACGGGGTGGTCGGTCCCAGATACAGAGCTCATTGTGCCAAAGTGCCGAGATACCTGGCTGGATCAAATTCTCCTGCCACCACCTCTTCCTCAGCATCCAGGTCAGTGGCTGCCAGGACTTTCTGTAAGAGCTGCTGCTGCTTTTCTCTCGTGGAAAATGCCAACTCTTCGTCCTGCATGCCAGCAAGCTGAAATTAATGTCTTACTAGCTATGTAATGTTAGAGAAATCACTAAAATTTTCCTCGTTTGTAAAATGAGATTAATAGAACGTACACTTTTTAGAATGAAATTTATTTGGAACACTTTTATATTTATAGAAAAGTTACAAAGATAGTACAGAATTCCCTTATAATCTAAACCTAATTTCCCCTATTATTAACATCTTACATTTGTATGGTACGTTTGTTACAATTAATGAACCACTACTGGTATGTTATTACTAACTAGAGTCCACACTTTATTCAGATTTCCTTAGTTTGAAACCAATGACCTTCTTCTGTCCGAGGGTCCCATCCAGGATACCACATTACATCTAGTCTACATGTTTCCTTATGTTTCATTTGACCACAACAGTTTCTCAGCATTTCCTTGTTTGTTATAACCTTGACAGTTTTGAGGTACATCGGTCAGATATTTTGTAGGATGCCCCTCTATTGAAATTTATCTGATGGCCTTATAACTGTGGTTTTTGTTTTGTTTTGTTTTTAGAAAAACTGGGATGCCCGGGTGGCTCAGTTGGTTAAGCGTCTGACTTCGGCTCAGATCATGATCTCATGGTTCGTGAGTTCGAGCCCCCCTCATCAGGTTCTGCACTGCTGGTGAAGAGCCTGCGTGGGATTCTCTCACTTTCCCTCTCTCTCTCTCTCTCTGCCCCTTCCCCACTTGCACGCACCCTCTCTCTCTCTCAAAATAAAAATGAACTTAAAAAAAAGAGGACAGTGGTAAAGTGTGCCATTCTCATGACATCATTTCAAAGTCATGACTTATCACTCTGGCTGAGAAACGCACCTTTTAAACAAGACTAAGGCAAGTAATACACGTGAAAGCATACCCACACATCACCAGGAGCATAGGAGGGGCTCAGTGATCCTTGATTTCTTCTTTGCTCTTCCATCTTAACATTTGTATTAAGTTGTTATGACATTTTTTGTTCAGTTAATATAATTTGACTTTCCTACAACAAAGTACACTACAATGAAGTTTTCAGGATGAACTGGGTTTCCATTTAAAGTAGAGTGCTTAATTTAAATGAAGTGCTAAATAGACATTGTTAGAAGACAGTCTAACTTTCTACAAGGGCAGTTCAAGGGCGCTGAATATTACAACAATGTCTAATATAATGTGATTATCTACTTTGAAAGTAGACATCACCCATGAGCTACATTATAAACAGATATCTCATTCTTTATTTCCACCCACCAGTTTATCAAATTTTTGGGAGCTACAACCTACTGGACAAAACTATCAGACAAAGAATTTAAATTTCTAGGTTCTCTTTTTAGTTCTTTCAATACATTTCTGCTTGGCCTTAAAAAAAAAAACAGGTTTGGGGCACCTGGGTGGCTCACTCAGTTAAGTGTCAGACTTTTGGTTTGAGCTCAGGTCATGATCTCACAGTTTGTGAGATCAAGCCCTGCATTGGGTTCTGTGCTGACAGCGCAGAGCCTGCTTGGGATTCTTTCTTTTGCTCTCTTTCTTCCCCTACCCAAGTCTCTCTCTCTCTATCAAAAATAAGTAAATAAAATTAAAAATAAAATAACAGGGTTGGGGTACCTGGGTGGCTCACTCAGCTAAGTGTCCGACTCTTGGCTTTGGCTTAGGTCAGATGTCACGGTTCACGGAATCCAGCCCTGAGCCGACAGCACAAAGCCTGCTTGGGATTCTCTCTCCCCTCTCTCTCTCTGCTCCTCCTCTCTCTCTCAAAATAAATAAGTAAACATTAAATTTAAAAAAATGGGTTTTTACCTTCACCTAGCCTAATTTATTTATGACCTGAATTTGAGTAGCTACCATAAGCTGATTTTTCACCTTCAATGAGCTTGTTCTCCCGCCACATAGATGGGCCCATGTACTCTGGACCTCTTGTCACAACCATCATCATGCCTATGATTACTTGTATAATGTCTATTTGCTCAACTAAACCATGAGTTCCTTAGAAGGAGGAACCAACACTTGTTTATGATGTATCCCCAGCACCTAGCACATGGCTGGCACACATTAGTACTATGATACTTTTTGAATAGATAAATGAATTAACTTTACTAATTCACTAATAATTTACAAATGCCTTCATATTTATTTTTCACTTAATTTCTCAGAACTATAAGATGAGTAAGCAGGCTCATGGAGGTTAAATGATTTGCCCAAATTTATACCAGTGTGGCTTGGTGCCAGGACTCAATACGGCTTCTTTTGATTTTGTATCCCGTGTCTTTATCACTAGAAAAAGATGCTTCTAGTCAAGGCATTATTCCAGGTAATGTGAGGTATATGAAGAAATATAATCAAATCTACTTCCTATGGGTCAAAGGATGAATTAATGTATTTTGAACATATTATTTAAAAGAGGTGTGATGGAAGCATAAGGTATATTAGTACTGAGTGCTAGAAAGGCATTATTGATTTAAAGGAAATAAATACATATATATATTTTAAAAAGAGTCCTCAGCCAACATGTCTTAAAGGGTATTATAGATAATGTATGAAAAGTGCTTGGAGATTTACAGTTAGAACCCAGGCCTGGTTTGTGAGCTGGGAGCTGACTGCCTTTCCATGGAGCTCCCTGGGTGAGTTCCTCTGATGTCCTTCCAGCCCCAGTGCAGCTGGCTTTGAAAAAAGTCCAGGAATTTTCTAATACAGCAATAGGAAGTTGGACAATTCACTGTGATTTACTTCATTCGAAGGACTTTAATTATTTTAAAATTTTAAGTGAGTATTTGGAATAATATATGCTGATGCTCACAGGTTATTACATAGGCATGAGTTACATAGCTGAAAAATAATAATACAACCTTGACTCTACATTGTTCTCTTTCTAATTCTGACAACTCCCATGCTTTTTTTTTTCTCTCAAGGGCATTACTCCATGAATATCCAACAAATACCTCACACTTTATTCCGATTTCCTTAGTTCGAAACCAATGTCCTTCTTCTGTCCCAGGATCCCATTCAGGATACTAGTGGGTCCTTTGCTTCTTTCCTCAAGTTAGGTTTATCCTGGGCTCAGGAGACAGGCTGGGTCAAGCTCTTCAGGCTGTATTAAATGTAAAATTACCAGGTCAGCCTGGTTTGGAGACATTAATGTTGTCTCCCTTCAGTTACCTCTCAGTTCACTGTAGTTCTCCGGCTACCTTTGATCTGGCCAGTTACATAACGTGGATATGTTCGTTAATGGCAGTAAACACTTCAGCTATGGATGCCTGAGTGGGATCACAGTTTAGAACTCATCATATTAACTGCTTAAAGAAGTCCACTACTGGTTTTGAGACGCTTCTTTAAAATTGGTAGAATGTCCTTTGTTACTCCACATATTAAATTTGTCCGTTTCAGGAATGGATTTAAAGATCAAAATGAAAATGGAAAATAAGAGACTATTTTTCATTCTATCTGAACGAATGATTGGCAGTTTTGGGTTATCTATAGATCATTTATCTATTGGAAGTTCTAAAAAGATTGATCAAATGGTTGTTAGGAAACATTTTGCAAAGAGATGTAAAAATATGTATGATTTTTTTAAAATTAAAAAGTATCTTTTGTCACCTGGAAAGGTCATAGTTCGGTCGCAATTATGGTGAATTACTTGGGAAAGCCATTTCTTGTGAAATTCAAGCTGCCATTTATCATAGAAACAATACTTATGACGCAGTTACCTTTCTGGAACCCTGTGCTGCATTGTTATCTGTATGCATTGCACTTCAGGAAGTGGACAAACATTTATTATCCTAGATAAAAATCCCAACAGATAAATAATTTAGCCATTTGCCTCTACTAAACAGTTTTAATTCAATCAATGGGTTATGTGAGTTTGCCAAGTAATTAGAAAACCTCTTGATTTTCTTTACATGCTTTGGAAAGTATTTCGATAGATGATGAATTTACTCTTCTGACTTTCAATTTGTCTTAGGTATTTCCTATTATAAATATTTTATTTAACTGATATTCCATGACTTCATATGGATCATTTTTGAAGTGGAGACTGTAAAGTTTAAACAGAGAAAAGATGCTAGGGCAAGATGGTACCTTTTACTAGGAGCAGAAAGACGGCCCATAAAGGTCTAATCTTGACACTAATTCTGCATCACACAATTTGACCATTAGCTCTAAAAGATCTCACTCTATATAAACAAGATGGAATTTATTTCACATAATCTCACCCCTAGTTGCATTAAGTTTAAAATGTTGATTTATTTGGTCGGGCTACTGACAAGTGTAGAGTGGGCTGACCATAAAACTATATTTAGATCTAATTCTTTGAGGGGTCAAAGGGTGACAATTTATCCACTTAGTCTTGTAGGAATTAATTTTTCGATTTGACTATTCATAGCATCATTAATGAAGAAAAGCTGCAAGAGAAAACAGACCATTTTCAGGAATGTGATTCAGAACATTAACACCTTAATTTACATAAAATTAGTTACATACTGCTGCGGTAATTTAATTTGTTTGACCAGTACTTTGCAACTGTGAAAAATAGATTCAGAAAGGCCAGACAACCGAGTTCTACATATTTTCTCCAAATGACTAGTCTCAGAATCATATGAAACAGAGAGAATTAATTACAAGACAATTCAGAATACCGTAGTGGCAGCTTTGAAACGCACGGATTAGAAATACATTCTTCTTTTTTTTTCCCCTCCTTCAAAAATCTTCATAAAATGCCTGCTTCATGCCTGAAATAACTTCCATATTTTTCCCAGGTTTCATTACAGTTGCATAAGTAAAAACAATAAAACTAAAATTGTATGATATGCATGGTTGCCAGATAAAAACCTGAATCAATCTGGGTTTACCAACAGTAATGTTACTTAGTGTAACCACAGGCATAAGCAAGGCCCCAAATAGATAAACTAATGTCATAGGTGTTAACCTGTTAACATCCAAAACTTAACCATTCATACTTCTTTCAAAAGCCAAGTATAATTATTTGAACTTTAAATAATTAAGTGATTTCCCTTAAAATTAGTGTGAACATAACAAAGCATTTCATTTTCCTGTATTTGTGTTTTTCTTACTTTCTTGCCTGTCAAATAAGTTTTGGACTTTAAAATATCTACTTATAATTCACAACTTTGTTTTACTATCATTTTCACCGAAGGCTGTACTCAACACTTCCTTCCTCCTAACATACCTTCCACATAGGTCCTACTCATGATTCTGCAGGATATTCTTAAATTGCTGCTTTATCTTAAGTATCTACTTAACAGCCACGTTTAATTAACTAGGGTAATCATTTCCTTCATATTTTTCCCCTACCAGCTTATGGGTTCGAAGATAAATGATTTGGTTTCAACTCTGTTTTATATTTTCTATGTAATTAGGAAAATAATTTGGTTGTCTGGTCTATCATCAAATGCCTGGTCTGTGCCATGATATTATTGATATGGTCAAAAGTAGCCTAAGTTAATGTAGAAGGTAATTGCTATCCAAAGTTTGCTACTAACAAAAGCATTTATTTTTTTAAATACATTTTGAATGGTCTAATTGAATTGATTTTTTTAAATATATAGGATAATTCTTAGATTATTATTGATACTCTGTCAGTTTATAAATCATTTGCAACGCAGGAAAGGAAATTCAGTCTTATCATTCCTCTGTCTCTATGACAGAAGGGTGAGGATAAACCAGAAAAAAACTATAAAACTACAAATATTTTTTTCTTTTCCAATACATCTTTTTCTAAGTTCTAACTAGATCTAGATTGTAAATCAAACAATGACTTTCAGTAATCCTCTAATCTTATTGTCATGCAGATATCTCTTCCTGGTGACTTTCCAGAATGGAATGTAACATGGTGAACTGTTAGATTTGAGCTTGATTTTGCTATTAGCTAGCTCAGTGACCTTGGGTAAGTTCACTAATAATTTTTGAGTCCTGGTTTCCTCATGGGTGAAATGAAGGTTTTACACTTGATGGTCTGTAGGATCTCTTCTGGTTCACTAAATTCAGCAACTGATACAGTACTTTTATTTGTCTGTTTGTTTGGAACATTTAATTTTTCCTAAAGGATGGCAAAGTTGAGTATCGACATGATTGTGGACATAGTTGAGGTGGAAGGGCAGTATCATTATAAAAGGTAGATTCCAAAACGTGAGGCAGAGTTAAGAATGGACATACAGACAAACTGTCAGTTGCCTTTGCCCTATTTTTTCCCATTAATCTCTGACTTTGGTCTTCTTTCCAATGGAATCCCAAGATAAGAATAGGGCTATGGCAGATGGCTATTTAGTATCAAAATCCACTTTATCTAGACTATGTTTTGCTAGTGTAGAGTTGCTCCAAGATTATAGGAGTAAGGCAAATCATTCACTGTCTTTTGAGTTCGGTGGCCTTGTACTTTCATGCCTCTTCTAAAGTAATAATATGAATAATGGCCATGATAATCATAAAACATTGGATTCCTAAAATATAACTATAATGACTGTTTCTGTTAATGTACTTATATCATCACATTGTTTTTCTATTAAAAGGCTCCTTTCCAGAAATAGTATATACTCCCAAATAACGTTTGCTTCAAAATAAACCAAATTTCAAGAGAATCAAAATCAATGAAGATAATTTAAAAAGAAGAAGATAGTTTCCACAAATCAGCTCTCTGGTCTGGTCGGCAATATTCTACAAGCCCTGGAAAGCTTCCTAAGCTAGTCATTTGTCAGTGTGCAGGTCAAATGATTTGCTGAATCTAACTTTCGTCGATCAGATGCCGTTTTAGGGAGCATGCGCTGAACATTCCTGATAAAATGGTAAGACTCTACTTGAATAATACATAGTTTCTAGCCCAAGCTCTAACACACATACTCTCTCTCTCTCTTTCTCTCTGAGAGCTTGTCAAACCTATAATGGAGTAGATAACTGAATAAAAGAGCAAACTTTCATCGTAGCACAAGAGAGTAACATGAAGAAACTAAACTGTTAAATCAAATCCGTGAAATTCATTTTCTTTGTACAACATTAAAATATATTCCATAAAATGGCAGAGCAATCCAATAAAAGAACAGACTCTGAAAAGAGTAATTTGTGTGCAACAAGGTTATACATTTAATAGAGTTCTCCTGTAGTTTTGATCACATTTAGAATTCTATTGCTTTTTGTTAAATTTTCTCAGATTTTTTTTCAAACTTTTCATCATTTCTTTGAAATATATGAACCTTTTAATGTATAGATAATTTATTCAGCACCTACATTTAAATGTTCCGTAGGCGTAATTTTTCTATTAAGTTTTCTTCTACAGCTGCTTTCACTTTGTCTCAAATAGATTACTCATTGTCAACAAATTATAACAGGACTGATCTGTTAGAGTATCAATTCTTAGGTTCATTTCAATATTTTAACTATTTGCATAATAATTTTGCAGGAAGTGAAGCGTCTGTGACTCATTGTTTCAGGAAAATTGTCGGAATATGTTTAATGTTATTAATTGTTACATCCGCAATAAAGCAGAAAATAATTTCTTACAATATGACCTTATGAATATGAACATGAGGCTGTTTACGCTCCTGTATTGTTATTTTTCACAGAAAATATTCCAACAAATTAAGGGTAATAAAGTATGAATGAAGATAGTTCTGTTATTTTTCAAAATGAAACAGTCTTTCAGATTGTTCTAAAAGCACAAGCAATTTTATTTTTCCAATCCTTTTTTTCTATATTTACTAATATTATCAATTAGAAGATTAATTTCACTGGGAATAATATTTTGCTTACAAAAATCCATAAATATGTTTAATACTGTGTTATAAAATATCATCTTATCTTAATATGAACTACATGAAAAGTTGTTCTTCCTTAAGCCTACAGTAAATTGTTATTTGCTAAAAAATATATTGATCTATGTAAGAATATAATGCCTATTACAGGAAGAAGTAAGGTCTTTTTAAACATGCGAATTTGGCTGAACACTGCAAAGAGAGAGAATATTTTCCTCTTGCATGTTTTCTGTATTCTTTTTCTTCTTTTAGGTGTATATTGGGCTGTTTCCAATTAAGTTAAAATGTGGCATGGAAGTTATCAATCAAATGTAATTATTTTGTGCAAAACAATACCACGCGCAAAATTAACATGTGCAACAGGGGAAAGTGTCAGAATGTATTAGTTATTCCTAGGACAGCTCATCTCTTATTGAAGCGATAAAATTCTGGAAACATTGCTCTGGGCTTTCTGGCATCATTCTCTTTTGCCCTTTCTCCTCAGGTTTGCTTACTCAATGGCTACTTTTAAATGTTTCTACAGGATGCAGAAATGGAATCAGAACAAAACTGCCTGTGACATCAATGGTACCTTCCTTCATGATACTACCAGGAATCTTACATTTCATTTTAGGTGGCACAAACTGATATTCTATGAGTACAACTTTGGCAGATGGTGATGCAGAAGGCAAAGCATGATTCTGAAGTTTCCTGCATACCATTTCCTCAACCCTCATCCTTCTCAACCTCACACACCCTATGTGTGACAAGACTGTGGCTGCCCAGGCTTCTGCTGTGACATCAAGTGGAGATCTGGGTTTTCCCCTAGTCACACAGATCCACCCTGTCTTTCATTCTTTGAAAGCCTTTTCTCCTGCAGAATTTAACTATGCAAGTAAAAAGTAAAAACAAAGTAAATAAAAACACCCATGCAGAAAATAACTGACTAAAACCTACATTTCATGCATTCAGGGATAACAATGTCACACACCAGACTAAGCAGTGAGTTAAAGCAAAGAAGGCAAATCTATAGTACTCTCCATCCCTACCCATCTACACATGGGGACTGATCTTACCATTCCTTTTATTAAGTTTGAATGGGGCCCCAGATGCCAATTTCAAACAACATTCCAAGAAGCTTCTTCCGAATTGTTTGAATTGACTCACAAATTGAAACCAATATGTCTGAGTTACCGTCTATTGCATCAATGTGTTATGTTTACACTTCAGCAAGAGGCTTCTGATGGCAATGATTAAATCCAAATTAATCAAAGGAACGCTAAGCACCAAGACAAACCAATGTTCCCAGAAGAGGACTTTATGGAGAGCTTCTTAGTCAAGCTATGCCAATCATATGAAATCCTAAAATAATTCTTCTATATAAGATTTTATAAGTAAACAATACAAATAATACAAGTAGTCCTTCTACTGTGCTCTTATGCAATATGCATTCCTCTGGGATACCATTTTTTATACTGTGTTATAGCTACCTGCTCTCATCTTCTTTTCTTTTTCCTCAATAGATTCCAGGCACCTTGGATTCTTTTTCCTCAATAGATTCCAGGCACCTGGGTTACCACCTTGCCATACCAGTTTTGGTATCCCCAGCACAGGACTTGGCATGTTATAGTTGATTACGTATTGTTGAATTGAGTTAAATAATGTAGCCTTATGGAATGTAGTGGCTGGAGGGGATCTCACATATCGTCCAACCTCACTATCTCACTTTACTGTTGATAGGAACTGAAAGCCTCACAAAAGTGGCTTTATGTCCACGCTTTCCGACAGCCTGAATATAAACTTTTCAGTAAGGACTTCGTGATTTGATTCCATTTAGTTCTGCCATATCACTTGCCTCCCATCCCATCCCAGTCCCATTCACCTTGACCCTGCTCACACTGGCTTTATCTCTGTTTCTAACACATGCCAACCTATTTCCCAGTACTGAGTCTTTGGGGGTTTTGTGTCTTCCTAGAAGGCTTTTTGCCTGTGTCAATCCTTCTAGCCCCTAAGGTTTCAGCTTAACATTCATTTCCTCCACGTGGCCTTCCTCTGAAGCCTCAGTCCAAATTTGGTTTCCCAATGAATCCTTCAACTTAATCTTTCTTTAAAACACCCCGTTCTTATTCTTTGTAATTCTCATTTTTCAACTATATATGAAATGTCTATTGCCATGATTAGATTATATGTTACATAAAGTCAGGGATATTTCTTTTCCACCACTGTATCCTCAGCATTTATTTCAGTGCCTGATGTTTAATAGGCACTCATTACATTTTCCTGAAAAATTAGAATAGCAAGTTAATGTCAGAACTATAGCTTGAAACTAAGATATCTATTCTTACTCATTCTTACTCCATGATGATGGCCTTCTTTGAAAACCTATTAATGTAAGCTGCACTAAAGAGTTCCATCGAGAAGGAATGGTAGTTCTAAATTTCACTACCCTATAGCCTACCATTTGTTTCAGATTGTTAATCTTGGATTTAATGCCTAAAATAGTCCTTTTTGATAAACCCCTGGGAGTTTATTTTATAAGAATTTCTATCAGGACTTAAGATTTGGCAAGTACTAATCTTCTCTTACCCAAACAGTATGAAAAGTCCTCCTTGACTACAATAGTAGTAAGCCCACACTACACATAGCATGGAAGCATGTTTTAAAGTTAATAGAAAAGTCTTAGCTTCATGACTTCCTTGCCTTCTGATGCTGGATAAGTTTCTTAAATACTTCTGAGGCTCAATTCTCTTATGTGTAAAACAGAGGCTGATGATAGTCCTTACCCTTATGTAGCTCCTGTCTGTTCTATTCATTCCTCGATCCTACCTGAAACCTAGAACCAGATTTGTCTCACTAAGCATGTATTAATGAATAAATAACTTAGCATAGTGGATATAAAATAGGAAATGCTCAATGCATTCTGGCTGCTATTTCTGTTATTATTATTTTGAATCTATCTCAACCATCTGTACATCAAGCTGATTACAGTGTCTGATACAAAGTAGGCCCCCACTAAATGGTGGTATGATGCACTAGAATACGTTTCTAATTCAAATGCCTCATGGAAGTTCAGTGCATTTTCTTTAATAAACACAACTCCACAATGTAAACAACTGGATGCCCCAACTATGGAGGCTGACTCTGACACAGTGTAGTTGAAGACTGCTGGTAATTCTCTTTAATTTTCTTAATTCTACTCTAATACAGTATTATAAGAAACAAAACAGATGAACATGGTTGGCGGGAGGGGAAGAGAGAGAAAGGCAAACCAAGAAACAGACTCTTAACCATAGAGAACAAACTGAGGGTTGGTGGAGAAGAAGTGGGTGGGGGATGGGTTAAATGGGTGATGGGCAGTAAGGAGGGCATTTGTTGTGACGAGCACTGGTTGCCTCCGTACATGATGAATCGCTAAATTCTACACCTGAAACTAATATGACGTTGTACCTTAACTCACCGTAATTTACACAAAAACTGGAAGAAAAAAAATAAACGAATGGAAGAGAGTTTGTATTAAAGATTTTCTGAAAAAAAATTTAAAAGCAATCTGATCCATGTATCAGCATAGCATAGTTCAGTGCTGATGGGATTCCAGGCAGGCCAACCCAAAATATGCCACTTGGGCATATTGATTATTTTGAATTAAAGTTACTTAAGAAATAGCCAGTGCAAGAGGAATACTCTGACCTTTCTCCGTCCACTCAAATTTCAGAAATAAGTTCCTCATAGGAAGGGTGCCCTCCCCACACATGGAGGGTAGAAGGAATCCTTATTACCACAGATAGGGAAGTTGAGAAGTCACGGTAGAGAAGTTGTATAAAGAAACCTTGTTACTTCATTAATTTTCTACAGCAAGCCCGAACTTCTTTGTTTTGTCAACTCCTCACAAATGGTTTCTTTGTCTAAAGTTCTAAAAGCTGCCTGTTTTGGTCAGTTCTTTGAATTTTATATCTCTATGAGCACATACAAAAGTAAAATTTGCTTTTTTTCCCTCCTACTAAAAAATAAAAATAAAAACAATAGGATATAATCAATAAATCTCTTTCACAGTATGTTTCAAAATATGGACAAACACACACTCGAATAAATAAGAATTGTATGAATGTGTGTTGGTCATATACACAAAAAATAAAAGTTGGGAATTTTTAAACATTATACATAAAACTGACAAAAGGAGACCATTTTGTACTTTGCAAGGTGTTTTCAAGGGATTTCTCCATCCCTGGAACCCTATTTTTATCACTATGGATGCATCTGATTTGTAATTTTTTTTAAAAAAAATTTCAGTTTGTTTATTTTGACACAGAGAGAGAGACAGACAGACAGACAGAGTGGAGGGGGGCAGAGAAAGAATCCCAAGCAGGTTCCACGCTGCCAGCACAGAGACCAATTGTGGGGCTTGAAGCCACGAACTCTGAGATCATGACTTGAGCTGAGATCAAGAGTCCGATGCTTTACTGACTGAGACACCCAGATGCTTCTGTTACCTTCTTATTTTAAGATTTATTATAGCCTCTTGGCAGAGGGTTTGTTATGATTTCGTCAGGGTATCAACATACAAGTTCCTAGGTGTTAAGTTTTGCCATATTCCAAAGTTATCTATAAATTATAAAAATTTGAAGCTCTTAAATATTAAACATTACCTATTTTGGTTGTCATTATCAAAAGATCATAATTGTATTTTATATTGTGGAAGGTTTATGATGCTCATTCTTGTTAGGTAAACATAATGAATCTGCAAAAACATGAATGTGGCATAAACACATCGATTTCACAGAGGATAGGTGGTGTTACTAAATTGTTAACAGCACAGACATCAAAACTCTGTTTCCTCATCTGCACAATGGAGTTAATTAATAGTAACCATTTGACAGAATTGATGTGAGGATTCAATGAAAGAATGCATGTAAAGCATTTAGCATATTGCTTGGCTTATTTTAACACAAAGTAAATGTTAACTTCACAATCCGGCATGGGGAAGTGAGGGGGTGTGAAATTTTGTGGTATAAAGTATAATGAGTGCTGTAAAATCCAAGAGCAGAGACATGAGGAGGAGCCATCACTTCTTTCCAAATCCATCTGTGAATATCTGTGTAAGAGAAAAGATTCTCAGGTAAGGGAGTGGGTCTAGAAAGGTCAGGAGGCTCAAAACCTGGCAGAAGGTTGAAATAGGGATCGGGAGGGAAGACTGCACATTATAAAAAAACGTGCCATGGGATTTGATGCCTGTGAAGTGAAAATACTCCTTGTTATAAGTTATCAGTGGCTGCTGTTGATTTGAAATTTAGTGACAAGCCAAGATGTTGCTACAGTCAGATGTTGATCTACAGAGGCAATGGGTCCAACTTCTGGAAAATGTTTTTTTTCCTATCTGGCAGTAATTTAAGCAGTGTGAAAAACTGTGCAAATGCTCTTTTGGGTCATTATACTTCCGTGCATCATCGATAATATATTTGGAGCTGGTAACACATTATCCCTGGTAAATTTATTTGTTTTTCACAAATCATTTTTGAAAATGTCCACACTTTATCAAGGCGGCTCCTTAAATCTAACATATTTATCATATGGAATTTTATTTATTAAATTTTATTTGCTGTCAAGAGAGGCAGACATGAATACAATGTTTAAAAAGATGTCTATTGATGTGAGAAAAAAATGTAAGTCCTGGGGTGGAAGCTCAGTGAGTTGGAGAAATGTAAGCGTCCCCCACATTTAATCTTCACATGACAAAATGCATTATGGTCAAAACAGGATCGTCTCTAAATCAAAGCGTTCCAACATTCTAAAACCTGCATCATGTAAGCCTATGCTTTTAGTTAGGCTTTTTTTTCCCCCCTGTGAGCAACCATTTTGTCATAAATGCTACTAGGTCATTGTAAGCCTCTTCTTTCTTACAACACTCTCTTATACGTGGTTATTTCAGATACATTAAAGCCAATTATAATTACCTTGGCTATCTAAAACAACACCTCCTTATGCAAGGGGGATGTGATATACGGGGTGCAACATATACTGGTGTCAAAAGCAAGTTATTTTCATCAGACAATTATAGTTGTCTTTGACATCAGGCCTACATTTCCCACCAATTAGTACAAACTGCAGGGTGCAAAGCTAGAATTCTGCAGTGCTAGCAGCTAGTGGTACTAAGTGGAATTTAGGACATTTAAATACTGTGAGGTCCCATAAATATTCTGCTTTAACTTCAGTTGGTTCAAATCAATAGTCTGTGTTGTCTGCGCATCATTTTTTCTCAGCAAGAAAGTACATATGGATTTTATTTTTTGTTGGGGTATTAATTCTTCTTGTCAATAAAGTGCTTAATTTTCATTTTCACTCTGTGTCTCTCCTGCATACTGCTGAACTATTTACCAGGCCGAACTTACAACTGCTAGTGGGGTCATGGGTGGAGGTCAGTGGAAGGCTTGCGTAGGAAAGAGGTGTTCGGGAGTGAAAAATAAAACTGGCTGCTGCTGCTGCTGCTGCTGCTTCTTCTTCTTCTTTTCCTTTGGCATCCTGGGTAATTGTACAATTGTTTGCTATTCTCTAATATTATTCAATTGCTGAAGTAAAACAGTGTAAATAAACTAAAAGGGTATTGGTAGAACTTTTAAGGACTTTATCTCTCATTTGAGAAATAAAGAAATAGGTGAAAATATATGTGACTCTATGATGCCAGGGCCAAGGGATAAAATGTGGATGTTGAGAAGATTAACCAGTTATTTTTCCTATCTGGCACCTAGAAGCTAGGCTATATCACTTTTATTTAAGAAGCTGACTAAATGGATCAGCCAGTGTGCTGATCACTAAAATAATATTTGCGCCCCATCAATTTCCAGCCCAATGTCAGAGATTATAATAGGAACAGCATATGACAGGTCTTCAAGTAGCTTACTCTCAAATGCAGTTGTCTTGGTTTAAGTCACTTAGGAGACCTAAGTAATTTTTTTTTTAACTTTCAGGATTTTAATGGCTTGTTATATAGTCAGCTATTTTATTTTAGAATTTCTTTCTAGAGTTCAAGTATTGTCATTTAAGCTAAGTCTCTTTCTTAAAATAGTATGCAGAAGAAAGAGTTAAAGCCATTTGCCTCTTTACGAGTGGGACCTAATTCCCCTCCTCAAATACTAAGTGTATGAGGCTAGCCAAAATTATTCTTTCTAAAAAATGAATGTGATTTAAAAGCTCAATAGGAGAGAATACCAATGCCCAATGGGTGGCATTTTAACGTATGAACACTGGGATCTGTTACAGTCATCAGATTATAGGTGGAGCACAGAGCTCACGTGGAGAGTGAGGGAGAATGGTTCTGCAGAACTATCCAATGAGTAAGAGCCCAGTGCAGACTGAGACAATTCATATCCACTTCTCAAAGACTCAGAAGTGACCCTCAGACTTCCTGAACTCCTTCTGCTCTTTATCCTCAAAGAAGTTTATATGTATTCTGGAAAGAATGCCATAGGAATACAGCATTGGGCATGTGCTAAAAATGAGAGATGGAAAGATACAGTGGGACAGAGATGGGTACTAGTGATTTGTCCATGTATTTATTCAACATTTATTGAGAAGCTACTGTGAGTTTGACAACTCACAGTACGACAAATCAGAAATGGATCAGGGCATCTGAGATAAGCACATAGATAATAGCAATACATGATGTGATTAGTGCTGCAAGAAAGCCACAGAGGAAATACTACAAGAGTCTTCAGAAGAGAAGGAGAATACTTGAATGGACAGTCATATAATTGGTGATTCTACTCCTCTGAGTGGCTTTTGATCTCTATCCTCTTGGTGTTTCAGTTTTTCTAAACTGCAAAATTAGGGAAAGATACCTATTTTAAATAGAAATACTATACAGGAATAACTATGAGTTTCTCTGCATTGGAGTCTTTAGGTATTGTATTTTGCTAGTAACTGGACCACTTTCAGTAGTTGCAAAATGTAACTATCTAAGGGGAACGCAGCTATAGGGTTGCAGACTATGAGTCTGGAGTTCTCTCTTGTCCAGCAGAAAAAGAAGATGCAGAATTGAATATGAGAGAGGAGTAGACAAGAGCCCTGAACAGGGTTTTCATCTCCGTATTTACTGAGCGCCAAAGATATCACCCACGTGGTGTATGTGAAGAAAACAAGATCTTGCATACGTGAACATGGAGGAAACAATCAGACAGTAATCATTAACTTGTGTGTGAAAGAAGCAAAGGGTCTGGGGCGGGGGGGAGGGCAAGCTGAGTTTGTGATCAAGGTACATTGGCCCCAGATGGAAAGTAGTTTGCTGCAGGTGATATAACAAGTTACTCATGATCCCATTACAACATCTCGCTAGCTAACCCTGGGCATTTTCACCCCATGGTGGTGGCTTTCTGCCCTAAGCTTTTTTCTAACCGATTTATGTAAGTAGAACCTATTTCCCCACACTATAGTAACTGCTCAGTAATAGTTCTTACTAGTCCACTTTGGGTGAAGTCAACCCAGGCAAGAGGACATCATTCCTCCAATTTGTCACATAAAATGCTTAATAAAAACTCCTAGCAGACTAACCTCAGAGACAAAGGCCCAAAACCCATTTTAGTTAAGCAGGCCAGAAGAACCGCCTCTCTTCTCTTGGAGGTTGGTGTATACATTCAGCTATTTTTTTCTCCCTAGAGTAACAGGAAGCAAATGCTATCATGTGATTCAGACATTACTTGTTATAGTTATTTCCAGCATCACTCAATTCCCCAACCTACCTGAGCACCTAACCAAGCATGGCACTTAAGAATTAAAAGCATCATAAAATGCAGCTTCTGAGTCTGAATATTACAGCCACACTTCACCATGACCCATGGTCAAAAAGGCCTATCCTAGTGACAGTTGCCCCCCACACAGCCCCTCTGCATGGGAAGAATGCCCTGTCTTCATGAAGCAAACTATGACTGCAACATTACTACCATTTTCCTCAAATTTCCCTTCCCCAGAATACTCATAGAATTTTCGTCAGTGCAACAGCTTCTTGTCGAGTGGCACTGAGTGTATCTTTCCAATGGTGCATGGAGGATATAAGCTCATAACACCCATTAGCATTAATGGGAGTTATCCGTGTAAATCCCCTCACATCGATTAGAGAATAGGCCCCTTTTGATTTTAGAAATCTTTCCTGTGAGGATTTCCCCTGTGTCTAGTATGGGCATATAAATGGCCATTTTATTGTATTAAATATGTATCACATCCATCATTTTTAATGCTGTGCTGTGATGAAGGCTTCTCAGTTCTGGGATCAGTTCAGAAAATATTTAAACTTGGCAAGCTAAACAAGCCTCAGCTAAGAAAGCCTAAGGGCCCCATTCAGAGGAACATTATCTACCATTTATGCTTTATTTAAAAAAAAAAAACAACAACTGAAATTACTCAGGAAAAAAAGTGTGGACAACATTGTTTTTGACTAAATTACAGGCTTTTAATATTCATTAGCACTGACTTTTCCATTATTCAACCAAGAAAATCAGTACACAAACCAACAGCAAGAAAGACACTGCTGCCTGAAATACACCAACAACTACTGGTGTTTGTTAACAACAAAATAGTAACAACTATAAGAAGTCGACTCAGGTTCTGATCTATGGTTGCTGTGCTGAGCGACCTCTACCAAATCATCTCTTTCCTTGATCATGATATTCATGTAGAGATGCATTAAGTCCACATTTTCCCCGATTGGTGTTATATAGGTTGTAACTCTGCTACTAGAAAGTGGCTATTTGCCAAGACTCCTAAAGCAGAGGCAGTATAACTTGTTGCGGACTGCAGGCAT
>NW_024412415.1:4493893-4562802 GCF_014898765.1 Herpailurus yagouaroundi
CACTACTACTGGGCAATTTAGAATAAAGGATATTTTTTCATTTAATAAATAAACTATAATTTAAATACAAAGAATTGTTAAACCCATTAAAGGAAGAGGTTTATGTGAAAATGATACTGAATTCTGTAACATAAAAACTATAAGGAAGATTTCTCTGAAGCCAACCAACTAATAGTTACAGTCTGGGAGATATATATATATATATATATATATATATATATACACACACATACATATAATTTTTATATACTTGTATTTAAAATATTTTGCCCTTTGAAGGCTATATAGGAAGTTATTTAGATATACGTAGTAAATTCACAGTCTCAAAAATTAGAATTATTTTTTCCTTTTTCATGCTCGCTTCCTCTTATTATCTTTAACAAGGAATGAGTGAATTATTCAAGGTCAAGAACAGTCCAATAAACAAGAAAGAGGGTTTTGTTTTAAAGAAGAAGAAGGCAGTTACAAAATATTACCTATACTATCTTCCTAATAATCTTGCATACCAACAGAGTAGGCGATTGGGTTCAGTTTAGGTCCATCTAGTGCTTTTTGAGATACTTTGTTCAACATGCCAAATTGTGCTATGCAACCTGCTGTATCACGTCACACTGAATATTACCCATTCAGATCAAAATTAAGACAGAAGGTGTGTACACTTTAATTCTTTAAGTTTTCACCTGAGCCTCTTAAGTGTTTCAGTGTTCTGAAAGCTGCACACTTCTCTAAGATGCAGTAAATATTCAATTATGTCCATTTTCTACTTGAGAAAATGAAGGCACTTACACACCAGTGATCAGAATAACGTTTTCAAATGTGTTAACGCGGCTAAGGAATCTTAAATCCTGGGCTGAGACTCCCTGGGCACACTGCCCGACAAAGACCTAAGCAGTAAGAAACCTGAATCCCAGCACACTGGGAATTTAGACAAACCTCGGATTAGCACCCTTTCTGCGTTTCTCTACATCAAAACTCAACATGAAGCAGTTTAAATTTTAGGTGCAACTTCTATGATGGAGGAGAATATAGAGAAAGTTAGGAATACCTTTGCTGGTTTAGGAAGAGACATCTTATGCCTTAATACTATAAGAATTTAAAATCTAAGATGCAGATAAAAATACTACTCCACATCACAAGTCTGGGGTATTTTAGATAGCGCTGAAACCATGTAGTGAATTTTGCCTAGGATTCTTACTTGCCAAAGTAAAATTTTACTTAAAAGTCTATCTGATTTATACACTAAAATCTGTCATATAACTTGGGAAAACAACAAGATTTTCATTTTTCATATCTTCACCTATATTTTAAAAAGTCAAATGTTTAATTACTTAATCTCTGAGTTGTAAAGTGTTGGTACAATAAAAGAGAGGCTGTAAAGTGCAGTAAGAAGAAACACTTTTCTAAAGAACCAAGCCAGGAAAAAAGAGAGAGATAGAGAGAGAGAGAGAGAGAGAGAGAGAGAGAGAGAGAGAGAGAGATTCTTCCTATTTCAGGCATATGAATCCATTTGAACAGCTTGTACTTACATCTGCATTGTATAGATAAAAAGAAATATTTCTTAGAAATACTTTTATCTTCTTCCTAGTTTTAAAATATTTTTAATGTAACAAAGTTTATTGCAAGAAGCGAAAATGAATTTACATGGGAAGTTACTGATACATGGGTTTGGTTTGTGAGGCTATTTGGGAGTGGGGAGGATCTGGACCAAAAGAACCCTAATAGGTTCCAACAAAAATTATTCTACGTGTGGCAGAAACTATGTCATAGGCATAATTAAAATAATCTTAAACTATAAGCATTTTTACTCCTGACAACCTACCAATGAAAATATGGGGATGGTTCACATTTTCCCCAGAACTCTCTGGTGGATTAGAAAGAAGGAAAAGATATAGAAGGATATGGATAATAGTTTGTCCATGTGTCCACAGTGTTCAGAAGAGAAGAGGTAACACCTATAGAGATTCTTCCTATTCCAGGCATATGATTCCATTTGAATTTTTAAAGTCCATTTGATTTAAAAAAAAAACAAAAACAAAAACCAGGCTTTATTTTTAGGACAGTTTTAAATTCACAGAAGAACTGAGAAATAGTACAGAGGGTTCTCATATACCCCGAACCCGATTTCTCCCATTACTATCAACATCTATATTACTACGGGACATTTGTTACCATTATTGAACCAAAATCAATCCACTGTTTCTAACTAAAGTTCCTACTTTACTCAGATTTCCTTAGTTTTTACTGCATGCCCATTTTCAGTTCCAGGTTCCCATCCAGGAGAACACTTTACATTTACCTGTCAGTTTTCCTTAGGCTTCTCTTGGCTATGACAGTTTCTCAGTCTTTCCTTGTTTTTTGATGACCTTGACAGTTTTGAGGAATGTACAGGTCAGGTATTTTGTAGAAAGCTCATCTATTGGAATTTTTCTGATGTTTTTCTATTGATTAGATTGGACTGCCTTATTGGTTTTAATCATAGTGCTACTGGGTGGATATTTTGCAAATGAGGAAACTAAAGGGAACAGAGTTGAAGTAAATTAACCACAGGTCTGCAGTAACAAGGTTATCTGTATGATGCCCCTGTCTCTGTGTGTTCAGCCACACTCTATTGTTTTTCCAGCGATTATATTCTTATATTTAACTTGTGTTCTCTATGTGTTTATTTCATTTATTTCTATAGGGCTTAATTTGTTGTCTTATGTGAGTGGGGTCTAATTGCCTATTTTGCCAAAGGGAAAATGAACAAAGGTAAATAAAAGCACAAGGGAATACAAAATCAGGAGGTTTCAATAAAGAAAACAGCTGGGTTCATGATTCTTTGGATATTAAAATAGTATCCTTCAGTAGACTCCACCACAGTGTTTTTTGGGGTCAAGTTAAAATACTTAAAACTATTTTACCATTTTCCCCTCTGTTGCTCCCAGTTCAAGGGTAGATAAAGCCTCAGGGTAAAGCATTATAGATAAAAAGCTGTTTTAGAACCAGGCTATTCCCTTAGGTCTGACAATTGATTTGGAGTTCTTAGAAGAATCAACAATTCCTAGCTGGTTCACACAAACCATTCAACCCAGGCGTGTGGTGGTAAGATTCGCTTCATTTTGGGAACTGCCTTTGCCACTTCCCCTGCTCTTGTCCTGAAATATCCACTGACTTGGCTACCGATCAGACAATGGGTTACAAATGGAGATAAAAAATGAATCAAATCTGTCCTCCAAGAGACCTCTTCTAAGTCACTGCTTCTGTATAGACGTGGTGTTGGGGATGTAACTTGCCCAGGAAAGGACAATTGGTAGCTATGTTATGACAATAGAACTGTTGGGAAAACTTAACTTGGGAGCTTTTAAAATTCACTGATACCTCGGTTCCACCCTAACTTAATTCACCTTCACATCAGTATTTCTAGATTAAGAACTATTGATCTATACCCATCAGAAAACATTGCAAATTATACACTTTGCCAAAAAAAAATCATTTAAAAAAATGTTTATTTATTTATTTTGAGAGGGAGAGAGAGAGCACAAGTAGGGGAAGGGCAGAGAGAGAGGGAAAGAGAGAATCCCGAGCAGGCTCCACCTTGCCAGTGCAGAGCCCCATGTGGGGCTCAATCCCACGAACCGTGAGATTATGACCTGAGCTGAAATCAAAGAGTCGGACACCCAACTGACTGAGCCATCCAGGCACCCCCCAAAAAATCTTTTATCAATGCATATTTAATTGAGGACATGTCAGTTTCCATGTGTCCAAAAAGGAATAACAAAAAGTATCTGTTGTCAAGGAGAGAAGAGTGTGGTAGGAATGGAGGATAGAGCAGTAATCAAACTACAATGTAATTGGAGCAAATAATCAAGGCAGCGACAAGACGCCATGGGAATGCTCTTGGATAAGTATTCCTGAAAGCATGATGGAAGCAAACAGCCAATGGAACTGGAGGTACCCTCTTGCTGTAAAATATGGGGAAAATAACATGACCTCCTTGAGCTTGGCTTTTCATTTTAAAAAAAGGTTAGACTAGGGACGCCTGGGTGGCTCAGTCAGTTGAGCATCTGACTTTGGCTCATGTCATGATCTCACAGTTCCTGAGTTCGAGCCCTGTGTCGGGCTCTGTGCTGACAGCTTGGAGCCTGGAGCCTGCTTCGGATTCTGTGTCTCCCTCTCTCTCTTCACCTCCCCTGTTCATGCCCTGTCTCTCTCTGTCTCAAAAATAAAAAAACGTTAAAAAAATTTTTAAAAAGGTTAGACTACATTATATTTAAAGTTTATTAAATATGTATTTGTAGGAAAGTGCTGCTGTGTCCTAATTGTTCAAGTCCTCTAGAGCACTATCAGACACATGGTTAAATTTTCAAGTTGGACAAAGTTTGGAACCTATGCAATAAAAAGCTTTCTAATAAGCAAAATGTTTCACACACACAGATGTGCACAAATTGGTCACTTTTTTCCAAAAACTATTACTTCACAAACAACCACCACAAAACTTGGTGGATTAAAACAACGATATTGATTTTGATCACAAATCTGTCATTTGGGCAGGGATTAGTAGTAACACCCGGCCTCAGGTTGGGGCTTGGGACTAGAGGCTGGAATCAACTAAGATTCATTCACTCATTCTGGTGATTGATGTTTAAGCAGGGGCTTAAACAGCCGAGAGGCTAGAACACCTTCTGTCTCTATGTGGTCTTTCCACAGGGTCTTCAGCATGGAGGCCCAGGGCTCAAGGCAGGTGTGTATCCTAAGAGAGCCAGGGTAGCTACATAACTTTTTTCATTCTCAGTCTCAGAAGTCATGCAGTGTTGTCACCACCACATTCCACCAATAGAAGTAAGTCGCTAAAGCCAACCTCCACTCAAGAGCAGAGGAATTCGACTCCACTTTTTTTTATAGGAGAAATGAAAATATTTGCGGACCACCATGATCACCAAACAGTGGAACCTTCTGCATGACACCATTCAGTTTTGAACACAGGGTTTCTTTGGCCCTTTAGGTTATACAATCAACCATTTATAGTAGATGCAGAAGTCAGTCAATACACAGTTAATATTGGGGCACCTGGGTGGCTCAGTCGGTTGAGTGTCTGACTTCAGCTCAGGTCATGATCTCACAGTTCATGGGTTTGAGCCCCACGTCCAGCTCTGTACTGACACCTGAGAGCCTGGAGCCTGCTTTGGATTCTGTGTGTCCCTCTCTGTCTTGTCCCTCCCCATGCTTGTGCTCTCTTTCTCTCTCAAAAATAAATAAATATTTAAAAAATTTAAAAAAACATAATATTAAGGACTATTCAAAAGAAATAATAGCTGCTTTCCTATGATATTAATTCCTAGAAAACTTAAAAGCCAGTGAAGCATCACTTATAAAATTTACATAGTATCTATCTACATAGATTACCATGCAGCCACTATCACCCTTTGTATACTTTATATCATTTAATCCTTCCAAATGTATAAGGTATCATAAGTATTGTATTATTCCCATAATAGAGATTCTTGTATAGGTGAAAAAATTTTCCAAGTTCAAAAAGCTAGCAAAAGGAAGACCACAGGTTTTCATCCATTAGTTCTCACTCCAGAGACCAAGGTCTTAATAGTCATACTAACCTATAAAAATCACAGTTGCCTAGATATTCTGGATGACTAGCTTGTTCACATTATTTAAAAAACTTCTTCCTTCCAAAGGGCATGGAATTTGAACCAAACTTATCCTAATTCTTGTTTTTCCTCTCAAATTTTTATTCATATTTTGTATTGTGATGCAAGGCTGTTCGTTTGCATATTTAGGAGCTCAGCAGAAACTGAATCAAGTAAAACTTATACTCAACCTTGACTTCCAAGGTTAAAAATCCATCATATATTACTAGCAGTCTCTCTTAAAGGCCCAATACACTTAAATAATCATGGATTCCCTGTGTCTTCTGACAGTCGTAAACCAACAAATCTTGTTGTTTGCTATACATGAGCCATACTTGTCCTCTGAGTGGACAGTGGGAAATCTATAAAGAACACATGAAACTTGGTTTGAAATGAGTATATTCCCTTGAAATATATTCTTTTGCCTGCTCTGTCTGCATGGTGCTTGTCAAAAATGTCCGAGTCATTTCACATCTCATTTTTGCAGATCCTTATCTGTCTGATGAAAGCAGATATGATGTAAGCAATGAAGAGGGAAAAACTTTCCAGGAAATGCACTCCCCCACACCCCACTTTCCCACCTCCCAACATAGTGTCAACCATGTTAGCCACAAGATGCCTTTCCAACCAGGACTGCTGCAGTCTCCATCCAGGGGAGGGAACTGGGTGTTTCCAGAGACTCCCACGGTGAGACAATGCCAGTGGCAGTGCTGTGTGCTCAGCTGCCTCATTAGGTCATGGGACAGCCTAGGCAAGGAAGAAACAACGTGCCAGGTGAGGTGGAGATAAGGTAATCAGTCTGGAGCATGGGACAACGGTGGCAGAGAAGAGGTGAATAAAGGGGGCTACAAGGTGGGGATGGAGAAGCAGAGTTCTAGAAATGAAAACCATTTGAATAAAAGAACATACAAATATCCAGGTCTTCTTTCTATCTCTTTGCATACAGCTAGATGCCTTTCTAGGCATAAATTTTATTTCAAAAATACATTTTGGCCCAAACTATATCCTTGCCATGTCATTTTAGAAACTGGAAAACCAGTGGGTTAGACATAGTCTTTACTTATTACGTCCCTGCATCACAGAATCAAATAATCTATGATTATTACTGATGATGAAGAAGGTCAAAACATTCATTCAGTAAACTATATGGGGTCCTTAAAATAAGCAAAGTTCTAGGGACATGAAGATGACTACAATTTGGCTTTTGGTTTCTGAGCAGAACAAATACAGTAAGAGGCTGGACTGGGAGTAACTTCTTCTGTGAGTGCTCCACAAGACGAGCAAACATTTCTGATAAATTTTAACTTGATAAACGAGTGATGTCTTACAATACAAGTAGTACGTGATGCCGAATGTCAAATGATCATAACTGAGCCAATGGTTCTTGAAATTCATTTTGATATACAAATGCTTTGGATTACAAGCATGTTTCCAGAACAAAACCAAGGTTTCACTGTATATCAAATGTTAGTACAATGTGACAAATGTTACAATAGATGCCCACACAATAATAGATGGGAAAGTTGCACACTGGGGCTATTTGGAAGTGAATGGGGTTGTGGAGGATTGAGCAAGCGTTCTCTGGGAGAAAAGGATTCTGTGACAGAAGGCTCAGTTTGTGGAACAGCACGGTGAACAGAGTGCTTTTGGGGTATGGTGAATAGTTTCTGGAATTAAAGGTCTGGGGCATGGGAGATAGGCTGGTAGGAGTGTCCAAGCTAAGGATGTTGCATGCTTTGGAGTGTTTGTTTAGCTGGTATTTGCTAGCTCCCACTGCTTATGATAATGAGGAGAGACACTGCATACATCTAAAACTTATCTTGTCAATGCCTCAGTTTTCTCATCGGCAAAAGAGGGATCCTTATTTTGATTTTCATTCCTACTGTTAATACCTAATTCATAATTTCATTATTGCTTATCTATACTATTGCAATGATCTTCAGACTTGCTTCCCTGACTTCAATCTCCTCTTCTAAGGCTCATCCTTGTGCCATTACTAGATTAAAAGCAGAAACAGACCAAATATAAAAATAATAATCATAATCATAATCATTATCATCCACCTTTAAAACACCCCATGGCCCAAAGAATAAAGTCCAAACTTCTAGAAAAGGTAGTTAAGACTTTACACCAACTGACTCCAGCCTAATTTTATTTTATATCCTGATATATCCCATACTCTTGCTTTTGTGGACTGTGTGACTTACTATATTCTTTGTTTGATATGCCCCCCACCCCCATCTGGGTTATTCTCATGTCTGCCAACATCTTCTTATTTAAATAGCTTTCAGGACCCAGCAAAATGCCACTTATCATAGTCAGAAATATCTTCACTTTTGAGTTCTGAAATAGCCATCACGCAGTGTGGAAAGACCTCAGCCAGAACCCTCACTCTGCTGGTGCCAGTTGTGAGGTTTTAGCAAGACATTAACTTCTCTAAGCCCCAGTTTTATTACCCACAAAATAGGTAAAATGTGGGTGACAATACCTTCTTCACTGGGTAGTTGCATAATTTAAATGAAAAAAAACATGAAAAATCTCTGCAATCATATGTTAATATGAGCAACAGCGTGGCACTTTCAAAAGTAACATGAGAAGTAAAAACAACCACCACAAATGTGACGGAAGTTCCCACAAGACCCTAGATCCAATGTGTGATTGTGGACACGGCTTGAATCTAACCACAGTGTTATCTACAGAATTGGAGTAACATGAATAATCTCGACCTCACGGAGTTGTGAGATGGTTCAATGAGAAAATACACGTGAAAGCAATGTGCAAAGTAGAACATTCTATGACTACACAGATGTTAGTTATTATTTGTTTCTCAAGTCACCATGACCCCCCTCTATCCTAAACAGAATTATGTATGTGCACTTCTTTTTTTTTTTAGTGTTTATTTTATTTATATCCAAGTTAGTTAACATATAGTGCAGTTTGGTTTCAGGAGTAGAATTTAGTGATTCATCACTTACATACAATACCCAGTGCTCATCCCAAAAAGTGCCCTCCTTAATGCCCACACCCATTTAGCCCATCCTCCCACCCACCTCACCTCCTGCAACCCTGAGTTTGTTCTCTGTATTTAAGAGTGTCTTATGGTTTGCTTCCCTCTGTTTTTATTTTTCTTTCCCTTCCCCTACGTTCATCTATTTTGTTTCTTAAATTCCTGCATGTGCCCTTCTTATAACACATATTGTAAGAAATTTGAGAGTAAGATGAAGTTTTAATCACGTTTATTCTCTCACAGAACAGATAAGTGAAGCTCATAAGATCAATGTATTTCTTAGCAAAGCCACACTGCTCAGGTGTGCGGGTGCGAGCAGTCTGCTCCCGCAATGCTGTGTTTCATACTCACAGCTGCCTTCTGTGCATGGGCATTGCGACCTAGGTGGTGGCGAGGGTGAAAGACTAGCTTATATCGTATGAATATTGTAGTCTCAAACATCTGAATCACTAGGAGAAAATTTCCCTGACCTTACTCATCCTTGTCGGTACAGCTTTTCCTCTGATTTTTATAATCACAGTTCCCACGTTGCTATAGCTACAGCTCTCATCCTCACCTGACATCCGTCCTCCACCGCCCTGTGACGTGACAGTGTTTCCTTTTGCATTATAACTTACTGGAAAAACTCAATTTTCACATCTGTCTGGTGGATTCTAAGACTCTGCTCTCCCTACGTCAATATTCCTGGGAATTCCATGGGTGTAGAGCTGAATGGTGCAGAATGAAACCTTGAACTTTAACCTTAAACTTTAGCTCTATCTAACAGAAGGAGCTTCTTTTTTTTAACTGCACAATTGTTTTTGGAAGCTTTGCCCATCACTCAACACTTTTTTCTTGTTTGCACCGACAATGAACAATTATTGCTTATGTGGATGTACTTCTGGGTCATCCTTAATTGGCTAATGTTATACACTGAATGGACAATTAGTTTTTGGCAGTTTTTTTTTCCATCAAAAGTTTTTATCTAAGACTTAAAAATTAATGACAAAGCTGGAATTGAGTCTAATCTGAACACTTTTTTTTCAATTTGAAAAATAAGAATCATGTAAATGCCAAGGAAAAAACTGGAATGAGGTCTTTGAACACAACAGGTATCATCACAACTAATAGGATTACAGAAGCCTCTTGGTAATTTATGTTTTGAAAGTCATAATAAATATTAGGAACAACAGTTTTGCACCTCTTGTCACAGTGGAGGGTGAGGTGGCTAGAAACAGGCTTTTGCAAGTTGATAAACTTTTGGTCACTTAAAAAGAAATTTTTTTTAAATGTGTATTTATTTCTGAGAAAGAGAGAGAGACAGAGCACAAGTGGTGGAGGGGCCAAGAGAAAGAGGGAAACATAGAATCAGAAGCAGGCTCCAGGCTCTGTGATGTCAGCACAGAGTCCAACTCTGGGCTCAAACTCACGAACTGTGAGATCATGACCTGAGTCGAAGTGAGACGCTCAACCGACTGAGCCGCCCAGGAACCCCAAGTGACTTTTTTTTTAAAACAAAGAAAATCAATTGCCTTTGGACACTTAAATGTTTGTTATTGTTTAACATTCGAGTTACCTACAAAATACTAAACCAAGACTCTTATCTGACAAAGTCCACAAGGCCTGGTAAGCCGAATGTTGGACCTTTGAGGGTAGATTTCAAATGTGGGCAACATCAAGGCAGGAGTAGAGGGAAAAATGAACCCTGACTAAACATCTAGTATGTGCTCCTGTGCAAAGGGATTCCCTCCCCCACGCCCCCCATTATTCCAGTGCTCTTCTGAAAACTGAGCAGATGGTATTATTTCTACTTTACAGATGAGTACATTGACATTCAGACTTCAGATGTCAGACTCCAAAGCCCAAGCTCTTTTTACTTCATAAAATGGATAAAGCTGATGAATTTTTTTCCTACACAACTTGGAATCAGAGAACTTTTCCTATAAAAAAGGTTTTACGCAGTCTTGACAATGTTTCCAGTCTTCACCATACATATTAATAATATCTTGAACTCTGAAATCAAAATCTCTCCAATTAATAATATTGCAATATACAAATGTAGTATGTTGAGTGAAGAATATTAATGCAGGGTCCTGATTTTTTCAAAAAATTATTAGGTTAATAATGTCATTATTCCCAAGAAAAACTGGATTCCCTTTACACCAAATGTATGCAAACAAATGATATTCATAAAACAAGTATTATATGCCTGTGGTAGAGAAAGTATCGAGAAGATGGTAACAGAAATAAGATATGAGCATTGGATGTCAGAGGGTGGGCAGTGTAAGAAGAACAAACCACAAAAATAAACAAAACCTAAACAGAAAGTGTAAGAGGACTCTATATTATTATTTCCACCAGCTATTAGCAGATGAAGATACTAAGCCCAGAGGTTTGCAGCTAAATCACTTCTCACAGTAGGCTGGGTTCAGGGTTGGGTTTGGAGTTAAAACTTATTTTTACTGAAGTTTGTTTGTTTATTTGTTTAGAAAGGGCAGGGGAGGGGCAGAGAGAGGGAGAGAGAGAATGCCAAGCAGGCTCCAAGCTGTCAGCGCAGAACACAACGCTTTGTGGAGCTCGATCTCATGATCCGTGTGTGAGATCATGACCTGAGCTGGAATCATGTGTTGAACACTTAACCGACTGAGCCACCCAGGTGCTCCCAAACTCCTATTATGGAGGAAGACACAATTGACATTTGCTGGTTTGAAACACCCCACGATGTTATGCCAGCAGAGGGTTCTATTGCAGATTTGTGTGTGGGTTTCAGGCCAGAATAGGATCTTTGGGGTTTGAAGTTATCACAAAGATGATGGTTCTAGATTAAAGTAGACCAATTCCACATGGAGAGTCAAGTTTCTGTGGGCATTTAAAAGGATACTAGTACTGTTACTGTTACTATGACTACTATTTCTTATAGGTAATATACAGTTCTTTGGAATTTACAATCTGTCATGTTATCTGATCTTCATAAGCCTGTATCATATTACAGAAGAAGAGAATATCCATGAAATAATGTTTCTGTTGTATTAAAATTTCAAGTTGTAGTCTTTGCTTCTCAACTGTCTATATTTTTTTCAGTACTTTATTATTTTTTAAAGTTTTTTTTAAACATATATTTATTATTGAGAGACAGAGAGAGACAGAGCATGAGAACGGAGGGACAGAGAGAGGGAAAGACACAATCTGAAGCAGGCTCCAGGCTCTGAGCTGACAGCACAGAGCCTGATGGGGGGCTCAAACTCACAAACCATGAGATCATGACCTGAGCTGAAGTCGGACACTTAACTGACTGAGCCACCCACGCACCCCATCCTTTTCAGTACTTCAAAATAATATCAGTTTTCTTATTTATGTAGTGAAGGTGCTAATATCTTCCCTGTCACCAGGGCCACTGAAGAAATCAAATGAAACACTATTGTCAAAATGCTCAGGGAACTGCAAAGCTCTATTTGCTTACTATTGTTAGGGTATACTTATTTCACAGAAGCTCCTGTAGGTATATGTGATGTCCACCTTGTCTGTCTTGAGAAGGGCATGATATAGTGATTAGAACAGAGACTCTAGACTTAGACTGCATTAGATGATTTCTAGCTAGGCCAGTTACTAGCTGTGTGGCCTTGGGCAAGTTACTTAACCTCTCTGTGTTTTAGTTTCCTCATTTGCAAATTAGGTATCATAGAATTGATGCAAAGATACATGAAATGTTTTGATAGTGTCTGACACATACTGAGTTCTGTTTAAGTGTTAGGTCTTCTTATTAGATATTATTGTCAGCTCTATGGTCTGAGATATTATACATGATCAATACATTTTTGGAATAAATAATTAAAGTAATAAACACAGAGTAGGTAGGACAGTACTGTAATCTAATACTATAGGAAAGGAACAGAAATTGTAGAAACAATTTGCCCTACTGTCTAGTAAACTAATGGATGCTCATGACAACTTCGAGTCACTCATAAAAGTCACAAATCAGTTCAGAAGCCTATATGCCAGACAGGTAACTGTAAGATTGTTCTGTAGGTCTTGGACAAAATACTCTTGAATGTATTTTAATGTAATTATTACAATAAACCAGTGATGCTTATCATACATCAGTCTAATGGAAAGAGAAGAAAACCTGATACTCAGAGAGGTTCATTGAAAATATGTGGACAGAGGAATCCAGATTTTCTGGTGCGTTTTCTAGCACTCCAGACTCCACTCAAAGCTGAGTCTTTACCGGTCAGACATGGTACTGTGATACCACATCATTGACCTCATTTGTCTTTCAGTTCAGCTGGCAGTCACCTCCATAACCAATTAACCAAGAAAAGGAGTGGCAGGAAATCAGAGTAGGAAGAGAACAAACATTCTGTGAGCACTTAATCAGGATCAGGCACTGGGAATGGCATCCTATTTACTCTTTCCACCCCTTAGTTTTACTGAGGTATAATTGACAAAATTGTATATATTTAAGGTGCACAACATGATGATTTGATACATTGTGAAATGATTACCACAACCAAGTTAATTAACACATCCATCACCTCACATAGTTAACATTTTCTTGTGTGGTGAGAACACAAGAGTTATTCTCTTTGCAAATTTCAGGGATACAATACGATATTATTAACTATAATTAGCATGCTGTACATTAGAACCTCAGAAATTATTCATCTTATAACTGAAATCTTATGCCCTTTGAGCAACATCTGCTCATTTTCCCACTCCCACCCCCCTGCAGCAACCACCATGCTACTGTTTCTATGAGTTTGACTCTTATAGATTCCACATTTAAGTTCAACCATACAGTATTTGTCTTTCTCAGTTTGGCTTATTTCATTCAGCATACTGGCCTCTAAGTATACATATGACAGACTGTGTGTGTGTGTGTATGTATGTGTGTGTGTGTGTATGTATATGTGTGTATGTGTATGTATATATATGTATATGTATATATACACACATATATATATATATATATATATATATGTATATATATATATATATATATATATATATATATATATATATATATATAACGTATTCCATTGTGTGTGTGTATTGATGGACACTTAGGTTGTTTCCATATTTTGGCTATTATGAATAAAGGGGCAATCAACAGAGGATGAAAATCTCTCTTATATATCCTGATTTCAATTATTTTGGATACATATCCAGAAGTGGGATTGCTGGATCATACCACAGTTCTGTTTTTTTTTTTATTTTTTGAGGAAACTCCATACTGTTTTCCATAGCAGCTGCACCAATTTTCATTCCCACCAACGGTGTGGGCTCCCTTTTCCCCACATTCTCACCAACATTTGTTATCTCTTGTCTTTTGGATAACAGCCATTCTAGCAGGTGTAAGGTGATATCCATTGTGATTTTGATTTGCATTTCCCTGAAGATGAGTGATGTTGAATACCTTTTCATCTGCCAGCTGGCCATTTGTATGTCATATTTGGAAAAACATCTATTCAGGTCCTTAGCCCATTTTTAATTAGGATTTTTTTTGCTATTGAATTCTATGAGTTCTTATATGAATGATATGTGTTTTGGATATTAGCCCCTTGTCAGATAGGTGGTTTGCAAATATTTTTTCCCATTCCATAGGTTGCCATTTCATTTTGTTGATGGCTTCCTTTGGGGTGCAGCAGCATTTTTATTTGATGTAGTTATGCTTATTTATTTTTACTTTTGTTGCTTGTGCTCTTGGTGTCATATACAAAAAAGTCATTGCCAAGATCGATGTCAAGGAGATTTCCTGGAATTTTATGGTTTCAGGTCTTATGTTTAAGTCTTTAATCCATTTCAAGTTAATTTTTGTGTATGTTATAAGGACCCATTTAACTCTTTTGCATATAGGTATCCAGTTTTCCCAGCACCATGTATTAAGAAGACTATTATTTCCTCATTGTATATTCTTGGCTTCACTGTCGAATATTAGTTGGCTATATGTGTGGATTTATTTCTGGGCTGTAGATTCAGTTCTATTGGTCTATGTATCTATATTTTATGCCGATACCATACTATCTTGATTACTATAGCTTTGGACAGTTTGAAATCAGGAAGTGGGTTCCTCCAGCTTTGTTCTTCCTTTTCAAGATTGAATTTGGGGTCTTCTGTGGTTCCATATGAACTTTATGTCTGCTTGTTTCATTTCTTTAAGGAAATGCCATTGGAATTTTGACAGAGATTACATTGAATATTAGACAGCTTGGGGGAGTACGGATGTTTTCACAATATTAATTCTTCTAATCAGTAAAAATGGGATACATTCCATTTATTTATGTCTTCAATTTCTTTCATCAATCTCTTACAGTTTTCAGTGTACAGATCTTTCATCTCCTTAGTTAAATCAATTCTTAAAAATTTTGTTGTTTTGATACTATTGTACATAGGATTTCCTAATTTTATTTCAGATAGTTTACTGTTAGTGTATAGAAACACAACTCTTTTTTTGCATGTTGATTTTGCATTCTGCAACTTTACTGAGTTCCTTTATTAGTTCTAATAGTTTTTTGGTGAAGTTTTCTGGAATACTGTAGATCAGGTAAATCAGCTAGGGTTGAGTGAGTTAGCCAGAATTGCACAGCTGGCAGGTGGCTGAGAAGAATCTATGCCACAATGCCATTCCAAAGCCACGTTCTTTCTGCCTGCTAGGACAACTGCCTCGTGTAGCCTATCTCCACAGTGGGAGCTGGCATGACTCCATGTGAATGAAGCACCTCTGCACATACAGAGCGGCTCTCGAAGAAATCTCTGGATCACGCAGTGATCGTTGACCTTTCAGCAGAGTATACTGCCTTTGCCAGGATAGTGCCACGCCTGGCATTTGATGCTTTAGTTTAGCATTTCTCAAAATGTGGAATGTGAGCTACCTACTCTTATAAAAATTCTAATAGTTGCATATTTATTTTAATGTTTTCAAAAACATAAACGATGTTATAGCAAGAGAAAGAGAAATGTCTCTGTAAAGAGGTCATTGAGTAAAACGTGTTGGTAAAAGAAAACACTATGTAAATTTAAAAAAAGGGTTCTCTGGACATGGCAAAAAATCATGGAAGGAAATAGGAGGAAACCAATTATATTGAAGTATAGTTATCAAGACATTAAAAAAATAAACTATAGTAATATATGTGTTTCTTTAAGACATTAAATAACTAGTTTTAGAGGCGGGTCTAATAACATTTGCAATTTTGAAGTAACAATGAGCATAAATGCTCTTTTTTAAAGTTTATTTTTGAAAGAGTGAGGGGCAGGGGAAGAGAGAGAATGAGACAGAGAACCTAAAGCAGGCTCCATGCTCTCAGTGCAGAGCCAGATGTGGGACTCGAACTCACAAACTGTAAGATCATGACCTGAGCCGATATCAAGAGTCAGATGCTTAACTGACTGAGCCACCCTGGTGCCCGGCATACATGCTTTTTTGAAAGATCTGCAGTAACCATCATGAGACAGGAATATATCTGCTTTCTCTGTGCCAAAGTCAAAGGTGTTCTCCTATAGTATTGTGCTTTGCTGCCTGCATTCATAACTGAAAGAAGTATATATTTCAGTTGGAAGTTAGTGAAATTCAGATATAATTCTTTCCCTTTAAATGCTCTTTAAATTAAGAACCTATGGTCAAGTGTCCAAATGAACAGATTTAAATCCCACTGTTTACACATAACAGTTGTGTAACCTTAGCAGAAAATTCAGGCTCTCTAAGGTCCTAAAGGGGGAGAAAGATAATGAGAACTTATGGAGTATGTGTGTTTGTAGTACTGACATTATGCACATAAAGTACTTGGTCCAGTGCTTGGCGCAATGTAGGGACTCACTAAATGTTATACTTGCTCCTAGTGTTCCAACAACAGTGGGAGGGGTTGATCATTCAGCCAGAGGGCTCCAATTATCAGAGACCTACTCAATTCCTTAATTTCCCCAGAGGGCTCAAATGAAAGCTTTCCATTTTTCTGCAGGAAATTTCATGATCACACTAAATGAGTTTGCTTTTATTTTAACTTGCCTATTGTGACTAAGGAAAAATGATTTCACTGAGGTCAGAATAGAGTAGAATAATAGATGAAAATGTGGATACTAAACACTCCTTGTATTTTTAGGGTACACGATAATGGGGAAAGATGATACATGCAGTGACATTGTCTAAAGCGGTGAGCATTAAAAGCTGTGACCTTACAAAGGTGAACAGAACTTACCAAGGTATGTTGTGAGTAGATAAAGGATCAGAATTTTCTCTTTCTAAAGTACTTTACTGTGCTATTGTACAGGTTGGATCTACTCTATGAAATAGTTCCCTATTATGGGTTAGAGAGATGCAAACTCCCTCATGATCTGCTCCACTTTAATGCTTTTAAAGTGAGTGAGTTTAATATTAAAAATGAAAAATGTGCAGGCAGATTTTACCTAATGGGAATTTGTCCACTTTGCTTCTTGGTAAAATCCCTGCATCAGGAATGCGATTTGGAAAGAGGTGAGATAAAAGAGTTTGAAAATAGTTATCGATGAGATGTGATACTTAGTGTTAAGTAGAAACCATGAAAGATCACCCCCAGGTCACCTGAATGGGAAGTTAACAGTGCACATTGCTCTTGTAAAGGGGCTGATACGCAAGTCTTTGGAGAGGATGATATATGTGAAGAGAAGTCCATGGAGAGGACATTATGATATCAAGACAATGACAAAACAAATTTCAATGCAAATCTATAGAGACCATATTACAATGTCAAGGCGATGGCAAAATGTAAGTCTAGAGAGACCATTTTACAATGTCAAGACAATGGTAAAACAATGTCGCTGAAAGATTATTGAGACCACATTGCCATGTTAAATTGCAATGTCAAAACATTATCGTTGTAAGTCTTTAGAGATCATGTACCTTTTTAGAGATAACAGCAAAACAATGGGACTTGAAATAGCAAACAATGAAACAAAGAGATTTTATGTAAGTCCCTGTTACTATCAAGAGAAAGGTGGTAAAAATATAGAGACAAGTCAAAAGGTTGTTAAACAAGCAATGACAAGGCTGTAAGATTGTGCGGTACATCCACTTAGCATTCAACTTATTCTTGCTTTTAAGAGAGTAAAGTTCTCAGGTAGTGATGCTCTAAACTTCAGAATTAAAGTGGCAAGCCAGTTTACCTAAAGGCTGATAAAAAGTCAGGGATGAAAGATGATGAGGTATTAGATCCATGTAAACAGTTGACTGATAGAACTATAATCTTACTCCTGGTCCCTAAATAACTAGTTTATTGTTGTAATTATTCAGGTGAGTTGTCTTCATGCCATGAATTTCACAAATCCTTGGTTTCTCAGTCCTGCTCTGTCTGCGACATTTGTTTGGGATTGTGGCATCCATTGTTCATATTTAACTTAGATTCAGCTAACAGTTCTTGCTATGCGTCAATCATTGTGCTAGGCACTGTGGGTAAAATGAATTTTCCCTCTCTCTTAGGCAGCTGGGTGGACAAAATAAACTATCCATACAATGTGGTGTTAACAAATGAGGTGTAAAAAGATGGCTTTCTAACTGCAGACCCGCTGCCCCCTTGCTCTGTGAATTTGGGCCTACTCAGTATGTGAACACACCAAGCTATGTTCAGGGTTCTCTGCAGATAAAATAAGGAGCATACACATGTGGTGGTACTTACATTCTAGAAACTAGACTTGGAATAGAAGGTTGTGCACCTTTGAACCAGTTGCTTAGCTTGTCTGGATTAATTCATCTGTACAATGTAGGTGTTGACTATGATCACACAGACCCCTCTCTAGTTCTACATTTGGTGTTTAGAAGTAACTAAAATGTTTACGGTAGGTATGAACAATTAACTGTCAAAACTATCATTTAACCCTTCCCACCACACTAAAAATAGATGCCATTCTGTATAGGATTTAACCCATGTTAAGATTTTTGTTTAAATTAAAACAAGAGCTGTAAATACTTACTGACATGATCATGTATATATAATTCATCAGCCATTTTGACCTCTCCCCCTTGATAGGTTCATCCTTCTTCAGTCTGCTCTATAATTATCAGTCTTCTCCAAAAGCTTGAAATGTCTAATATTCAACAGACCATGTAAGTCTCTGCTCACACCAATCCCTCAAAATTATTCCATCGATCCTTATTAAGGTGAATTCTTTACCCAGCTCCAAGCTTCAACTCCTTGAATCTGTTCTTCCTTTGTAGGCTGGATTGAACTTACTAAAATAAAAATACAGTGGTTCTTTCTTTAAAATCCTTTGATGGCCCCTTCTTGTCTACAACAGGAACACGCACACACACGCACACACACACACACACACGCACACACATATACACACACCCCTAAAATAATACCTGTTCATGGCATGTAAACCCTTAGGACTGGTCTTCTGCAGAGCACTTTAGTCTCACCTAGCTCTTCTGTGCCTAATTCCAGTTTTCTAGCCATTCTGAACAGATGCCAGTCTTGCTCGTTTAACTTCTTTAGTTCTATACCTAGTGTTTAATCTAACAAATCTATTTTCTCTGCATGTTACAAAATTTGTTACATTTACTTTGTTTCTCTTTTTGTATTCATATAAAAATATAAACTCAAATTTAGAAAAATGAATCTATGACAAATTAGTGTTGAAGAGATTATACTTCATCCTACATAGAAGCATGATCCAGAGAGTTCTGTGTTTGCAGTAATGAATAGCTGTGAACTCTTTTATATACCTTTTCGTCTTTCCTCCAATAATCTTTCCTTCGATATCTAGTTGTTACGTTATTTTGGAAGTAAGGCCCATGATTGAAAGGATTATATCATGATTAGTACTAGCAACACGAGTTCCTCAATAATCATTGATTTACTCATGCATCCTAGAGAATTTAACATACCTCTACAACAAGCACATGCATTTGGAAATACATCATTTCAAAATACTAAAAACTTCAACACTTACTCTCCTGACAACTGTGTCATTCTCAGGAGTAAAGGTATTACTTTTATTTTCTTCAAGGCCATAAGTACCTTGCTGCCCCAATTTGGCTGCCTCCCCTTTCCTCCAGTTTACCCATCTGTAAAATGGGGATTAAAAATACCTATTTCTTGAATTATCTGGGGATTAGATGAATTAATACCCCAAAGCTCTGGACACAATGCCTGGTATTGAATAAAAACTTAGTAAAGACGGAATGATTACTGTTTTTCTCTCACCTAATTAGATGAGAAATCAAAGTTTTCAGAGAAGAAATGATCAATATTTAAATAATATTCTCTGTTGAGGATCTCTTTCCTATCATGGTTAACTCTAACAATAGGATTTGTTATTAGTTATTTATTCACTGATATGATCTACAGACATTGTGTATCTCTTATTTCATGATAATTATGAAATGAGAATCTCTTTCTTTGTAAAGCCATTCAGTTATCAGCAGTCATAGCAGGAAGATTTTGGAAAGAAAAGTCTTCCTGAAGAACTCATGAAAATGCTTCATTCCATTACCACAGAAGGATCCTGTGGTTACTGCAAACCAACTTGTTTCCCACCCACTGGTACCTGCTGGGAAAACTTCATATTTTAAGCTACTTCCTATAACTTTGTATTTCTTATACTGGGATTGGAGAGCTAAGAAAAGACATAGGGGACTATGTTCTCTCTCCTCCCCTTTCCCAGTCTATATATATCTTGATTTAATGTCTTGGGAATATATGAAATACTAAGTATAGAAATGACTTTTGTTATAAAGTTTTCCCAGCAGGTGTCAAGAAATAGTCAATGGATGAACCACTGTTCTCACTACAAGACTGATGGAGTCATCCTGTAAGGACATACATCTGACATAAATCACAAGAATATTATTCATTAAATAACTGATTGATTCTATCTCCAATATGTCTCCCAAAACCCCAAGAAATAAATGCTCTATGAGGTAAAAGTTCTAACTTGCTCCTTTTTCTCAAGAATTTTTGCTTGCCAGTTTAAGACTCCTTATTTGCTTGTTACAATGATAACTGGAACATGAAACTGAGGGTATTTCTTTTGAAGGAGCTAAGTACTCTGCTTGAAAAGAATTTTCTACTCCCTTGAAATATCTTCTTACTTCTTGTTATTCATTATAGTAGAAACTTATGAATGAACAAAGACCAAGAGATAAAATTGGGAAGTTATAAATTGAATTTAGGACATCAAATCCAAGATTTAGTCAGAAGTACTAAGTTATTCTGATACAACTACAGAGTAAAATAAAAAAAGTGATGGAGGGATTTTCTACAACTTATTTTAACAGCAACACAGATGTTTTCAGTTGGATCTTGTAGAACTAAAATTCATTTTCCTCCATAATATTCATATTCTTCATTTCAATTTTCTAACTCTAGGAACTATTTTATTTTGATACTTCTCTTTTTAACTTTATTTTGAAATAATTTTGAATGTACAGAAATGTTGCAAAAAGAGTACAGAGAGTTTTGGTATACGTTTCATCCAGCTTCTCCTACTTGTGATACATAACCATAGTGCAAATATCAAAACCAGGAACTTCACGTTGGTATAATGCTACTAATTAAACTTCAGATTTAATTTGAATCTAATTGTTCTAGTAAAATTCTTTTCCAGGTGCAGGATCTAATCCAGTATTTCACATTGCATTTAGTTGTCGTGTCCCCTTAGTCTCCTCCAGTCTGTAACAGTTTCTTAGCCATTCCTTGTCTTCCATAATCCTGAGACCTTTTAAGAGTACTAGACAATTCTTTGGTAAAATGTTTCTCAGTTTGGGTTTGTTTCATAACTAGATTGAGGCTATGTATTTTTGTCAAGAAAACCAGCCACAATGATGTAGTGCTCTTATCAATGCATCATATCAGGGTATTTAATGTCAATATGTCCTATTACTGATAATGTAATCTTGATCACTTGGTTAGGTGGTATTTGCCAGGTTTCTCTACTACAAAGTTACAATTTTTCTTGCTGTGGTTAACAAATATCTTGGTACAGGTACTTTGAGACTATTCAAATGTACTGTTTCTCCTCAAATTTACGTCTACTGATGTTAGAATTCATTGATGGGTCTTGCCTGCTTAATGATGGTTTTTGCATTTCCTCATTCCATTCACATGCATTAATTAGGATTCTTCTTCACAGATGAGTTGTCTCTTCTCCTTATTTATTTACACAATTATTTAATTATATCAGTATAGACTCATAGGTGTTTATTTTATTCTATCTATTCTATATTCATACTCCAGTACGATTACTTTTTTTTTTTTTTTTTTTTTTGCTCAAATTGTTCCAGCTTTGGACATTAGGACATCCACTTTCAAGTATTTCTTTATTTTCTATCACCAAAGCCATTCCAGGATAATGTTGTACTTCTCTGTTCAGTGTACTTCTCCTAGGAGACTCTGTTCCCTTTTTCGAAGAATGGTGTTTAGAAACCAAGATCTGGGTGTTAGGTGTGCTTGTTGGCCATGAGTATCATTGCTTCTAGGACCTCTCAAGGGACAGAGCTAGGGAATAGATTATATAGATATAGATATAGATATAGATACAGATATAGATATATAGATATATAGATAAACATATACATATATACTATATATGTATATACAAGCTTGGATACACATCTATATTTATTTCTATATCTTTTTGGGTACATAGAGCAAAAACATGAGTTCATACTTATATCTCTGTCTTAAATCCAAAACCACAGGGTTCATTCTCGTTTTCTTCTTTCCTTATCTGTAACTTTTTCTCTACCTATGAGAAACCTCTCATTATTTATATAATAGTTATCTATTTGTTTATTTTTAGCATACACATGAGGCACTTTCAGAAATATGTATCCCTGTAAGAAACACATCTAGTAATGTGAGTACAGTGTTTGTATACAGTTCTTTTGGTCTTTAGCCTTAGACTATTCAACAAGACACTACTTCCTTAGTTATGTAGGTTAGTTATTTTCTTCCTTTTCAGTGTGGTTATGTTATTCATTTGAAAAACAGTTATACAGTTTATTTGCTATCGCTTGCATTCCACTTTGGGTTCCCTATATCCTGATAAATTTTAACTAATTATCTCTTTGGAATGTGAACTAATACTATGGTTCTTAAAGTCAGAGCTATACAAAGTGGTATTCTCAGCAAGGTGTCAGACCCTCTTCATTTCTACTCATTCCTACTCCACCTTTCTTCTGCCACTTTTTTACCCAGTCCTTCAACAGAACCAATCTTTAGTTTCTAGTTCACTTTTCTCTCTTTTCCAGAAATGTGTAGATATGTGTATAGTTTCTTATATCCCCTTCTTTCTTACTAATCCTGACACTTTTTATTTTTACTTCTATTTATTTATTTTTTAGTTTCACATTTCTATTTAACTTCCAGTTAGTTAACATACATTAGAACACTGGTATCAGGTGTAGAATTTAGCGATTCATCACTTCCATATGACACCCGTGCTCATCATAACAAGCATTTCTATCTTTGATATACATTCTTTTCCCATAAGGTTTGAAAGTTCCCTGAAGATTTCATAAACTATCTGCCAGACCATTATCATCAGTACTTCAAGTGGCCAATGACCCTGTCAGACAATGTCTCATTATTTCAGATTGAGTTTTGTTAGCCCTAACTTTACTAAAGCTTTGTTATTATTTATTTTATGAGAGCTTTTGTGTCTCTGTGTGTGCATTTGATTTCCTTTTCAGAGGCTGTTTACCACCCCTGAGAAACATCACAAAAACACTGTTTTCACTAAAAACAATTAGAAATATCAGGTTTCATTCAGCTCCAGAATTCAACATCTTGGAAAGGGGCAGGTAGCACATGTGTTTTCTGTCCTTGACCACAACTAATCTAGTCCTTAGCATCCATGGCATGCAGCTTCTCCACTTTTACATGGCTATGGGAACAGATTCTCCACAAAGAAAGCAGCAGGCACACCATCAAATGACATTTCATTCTTTCTTTAATGATCCATTTCTTTGCTCTTGGAACAAGTCTGTAAAGATTACAAGTGTGTCTCAGGGGAAAAAAAATAAAAGTATAGTAGAGCCAAAACTTGAGCAAGTTCACAAAGAATCATAAGGGGGTGGACGAGGTATTAGAATATAAATAGAAAGTACAGTATTAGCTCCAAACAAATGCTTTCAAAGTCTTTGTGTGCACTGACAGCTTCAGATATTTGATGTAAATGAATTTTTCCCTAGAAACAATGGAATCTGTAGCTTGTGGTGGCAGTGTTTCTTTTCTAAACCTTGCTTTTCTTTTCTTTTCTTTCTTTCTTTTTTTCTTTTTTGTTCCTGAGGTGAAAGCAGAGCTAACTTAGGTATGTATTTGCATCAGAAAGACTCCCCAGCAGCATCTATACTAGTCAGTGATCATTTTTTCATTATTTTAGGTACCTACTTGTTTGCAGTTTTTCTTTTTAAGCACCCCCCCTTCTCCTCTCCACAAAGCACAAACACAGTTATTGTCATACACAGATGCATAGACACACTCAAATGATGATGGCAATTGGCATTGCCACTTTCATTGAATATTACAAGGTGAAGCCTGTGTCCACACTATCTGTGTTTTACGCTTGTTGAAATCCCATCAATTTGTGAAAATCTACTCATCTCCATTGATGGCACCTCCAGTTATGTAGGTACTTATGCCAGAAATGTCAGAGCAATTCCTGACACCCCCTCTGGCCCACAGAACACCCACCCCAATCAATCCATCATGAAGTCTTCCGAAATCTCTTTATAAAATATATCTTGAATCTGGCCTCTTTTCTTGTTGCTGCCATTCTAGTCCAAGCTTTCTCTTGCCTGCATCTCTGTTTTCCCCTGCCCCTGCTGTAATTCCACCTCCACAAGAACCAGAATGATTTCTTGAAATTTAAATACCATGCCATTTTACTTATTAAATGTCCCCTGCCCATCCCCCACTGCTCATGGCTTTTTACAGGTACTTAGGATAGATTCTGAAATCCCCACAAGACATACAGGAAGTTGCAGGCTGTGCCCACTGCTAGCCCCCCAGTTTCTTTCACTCTACTTTTCTCTGGCTCTTTGGGTTATAGCTGCCCTCCATGTCTATCAGTTCCTAGACAAATAATCAAGCTTTTTTCACATCTCAGCACCTGAAAAGTTCTTGTCTCCCTCTTTGCATCCAATTCCTACCAATCCTCCAGGATGCTTCCTCAAAGAGTTTCTTTCTAACTCCCAATGCCAATCTCAATTCCTTGGTATTTTTCTGACTATGCTGTATCTTCCTTTAGAACAACAATTGCAACTTCAAATTACTTATTTGGGTGCTTGGTTTTGTATCTTCTCGTTCACTGTATATTCCAGAACTGGCACAGTGCCCAGCATATGGTAAATGCTCAATAAATATTTGTCAAATAAATTATGTTAATTGTATGCACAACCTCAGACCATTAACTGCACTGTTCAGGAAAAATCATAAAAACTGGTGAATTATATATTATTTTCTCCCAAAGCAGATACGTTGGTTTTCAAATGAATGTCTAACAACCTGCCCTCATTACCATCACCATGAAGTGCCTCCTACTGAACTGGCCCACCTACCTCTCTCTTCCTTCTTGATACCTTGTGAATAAGCAGTGGCAGTACCCACTTTGGAGGGTGATCTGAAGGATGCCTGGAAACATGGCCAGTTTTACTTCCACTAGCAATACTATGAGGTCCTCAATTTTTGGCTTATGGCATTAAAAACTCCCTGCAGCAAAACCGTTATTTGGAGAAATAATATGTTAGCCATTATTGGTGATTATTGTCACATCCCAAGACAGAATGGTCAGCTGGCCAGAGACCAGATGTTCAAGGGAAAGAAACATAATATGGGTACGTTTTGATTGAGATGAAGAACTATAAATGCCAACAAACATTAAGATATTCACTTGAGGTGGGTGTAATGAGGAATTTGAAGAGCATTACTTCCCAGAGAACCTTAGGGGTGGGTTGCTAGGTGCCCTGCAGAAAGCTGGATCATGGAAGAGAAGTTGAAAACAGTGGAGATGGACATATATGGGGACAAGAGTTTAGAAGAAGCATTAATAAATTAAACTTCTCTCTTTAGCCTGACTTTGCCTGTCAAACTTCATCCTCACACAGAATGTTAGGTATTTTTTTTTTTTTCCTGAGGAAAACTGGCAGGCTGGATCTGAAAGACACAAAGGCAGTAAGCATGCAGTTATGGTTCCCCAGGTTGTCTGTGCTGGATGGTGAGCTCAAACTTTCACACCTGTCGCTTCCACCACCGTGCCTGTGGTTAGTGCTTCTGTATTGGCCCGCACCTCCTGGGTTCCAGACCCAAGATAGCCTCATTTGTCCTGAGCAGGGACCTACATTTCTGTGTGTCTGCTTCCCCAGGCTGCTTCTCAGACTCTAACTTTGGACTGAATATTTTCCTGTGAGGGCTTGCTTTGAGTGTTCCTCTCCCAGGACTCTATATTGACTTCTCAGAGTTTCTCAGTATAATGAGTCTGTTCTTCTTCCTACCACCTAGCCTTTGTAGAACTTATAAAATACTTTCAAAACTATTTTCTCATTTAATCATTATAGCAAGCCTGTGAAACAGAAATGCATTTTTAAAAAATGTTTATTTGAAACATTTCAAATGTTTATTTGAAGGAGAGAAAGAACAAATGTGTGCAAATGGGGAAGGGGCAGAGAGAGAAACAGAGAGAGAGAAGGGAGAGAGAGAATCTCAAGCAGGTTCCTTGCTGTCAGCGCAGAGCCTGACACAGGACACAAACCATGAAATCATGACATGAGCTGAAATCAAGAGTTAAAGATGCTTAACCTACTGAGCCACCCAAATGCCTCAGAAATACATTTTATAGATGAGGAAACTGGGTCCCTTTCACTTTAGGTTGACTTCTCTTTTCTCTTTGCCCGGACTTAATTATTGTTAATAGAATACTAACTGACTCTGATGATGCAGATAATGGCTCCTTGGGCCAGCTGCCAATTTAAAATGACTCAAATGGAAAACGACTAAAATAAGACTGGAATGTTCTAGAATACTCACAAACCACAAATCTGTAGTCGTTAAAGCCACAGAAAGCTGGCCTATGTTGAGAAGGATTTAGCAGGGTATCATGATGGTGGAATAAAAGATGGTAATAGTGGGCACTCAAATGATATTGAGGAATTTTTCTCTAGAACATTCAAAGAATAGGGATGTGTCTTGAGTTGGCATTCTGGTCAAAGAGAGTTTGGTTTCAGTGAACTGTCATCTAAAGCTGAAATTAGCTTCTGTTATTTGCCAGGGTTTTAAATTCAGTCCAGCAAGGGACTCCAGGCTGTTTTGGCCAACATTACAAACTTACCACTCTTCCTCCATTGGGCTCGGGGCAGGAAGCAAGTGTGAAGCCAGCCTTTCTCTATCTGCTGGTTTTTGCATAAATGGGGATTGCAGCAATGATACAGAAAAAGACCAGGCATAGAAAGCCAGAGCAAAAATAGTACACTTAAAAAACTTAGTGGGTATTTTCTTGGTGATTTCACCTTTGAGTCTAAATAAGGTGTCTCTAGGCTTTTAAGCAAACATAGCATTTTCTAAAATTACTCCAAAATTGCCATATTCATCAGCATTCTTCTCAAGTAAGTTGTATATATAGTATACATACATATACAAAATTATTTTATATACTGAAAAGTCCACATGTAACCATGTTTCCTGGTAAAGATTCTCCATGTGCTCTTTTGAGATTCCTTTTATACAAATACAATATCTTCCTTTTAATACTTGCCTGCAATTGCAGAGGGGATTGGATTTTTTTTTTTTTTTTGAAAATACGATGCTGGGATTTCCCTGTACTTACGCTTCCATTGCATCTGAAGAGCACTTAATATCTTTCAGATTGTAATATATTTACATTGTTCTTGGCATTGCCATCCATTTGCTGGTTTGAGGCACAGAGGTCAAATTCATCTGAATTCCTTCACTATAAAATGGGATAATTAAAATTCAGAAAAATTAGGTGCTCTGAAGCATAATGAATCAGCAGCAAAGAGGAAGAGAGTTCATTTATTTAGGGCTTGCCATATACCAGATATAAGGGCTTTCTTACGTTATCTCATTCAGTCCTTACCACAACCCTGTGAGATAGGTATTATTCCTGCTTAACAGACAAGGGAACTGAGGCTCAAAGGGATTAAGTGATTTACTCAAGATCACACAGTTAAGTGGCAGAGCTGAATTATAATCTAAATCTATCTGTGTGAGAGCCCTCATTTCTGCCACCATGCACGTGGCCTCTTAGATCTGAATCAGGACTCTACCAACATCAAGTGTTTTCCTCAATCTGTCCTTTGGAATACACAATCCTTTAAGGCAACTCTCACAAATGATGTTCAATAGAAACCATGCTGTTGTCTGTTCCCTGGTGGTGTGTGCTAACTTTAATCTGGTTTTCCAAGTTATATGTTCCTTGCTTTTCTCTAGATTTACTCCAGAAATTGTGTAGAGGGAGCAATGGGAGCTGTGATTTGCTAGGTCATTAATATCAAATTAGTGAGAAGTACTTTAATTTGTAATAGAGATACTAAGTGCTCTCCTGAAAGTGCACGGCTTTAGATTCCAGAGATAACTGGTATCTCTGGTACATCTAGGTGGTAGTGCTTTCTGTGCCCTAACCCTTTCCTAGGACAACAGTCCTAGGAGGAATTTTGGCTTCCAGAGCAATGCAATTTGGGTAACAATACAAGGGAAAGCAGTGAAACAGAAGCTTGTTTTGTTCACTTGGAGTTTGTACAGATTTTGAATCTGTATTTTCCCCAAATGGCCACAACTGTTTCTCCCACTCCTCACAACTCTTCTTAGGATGTGACACTAACAATCCCTCCCATTGAGAGGTGGGCTCTACAGTCACCCTCTGGAATCTAGACTGACTGCTGGCTATGGCAGAAGTGTGCTCTGTGGCGTCCACACTTAGATCATTAAAAGTGATCGTTTCTGCCTGGTTCTTGTGGAATGCCCATCCTTGGAAACAAGTCCCCATGCTGCAATGAAGTACAAGCAACTCGTGGAGAAGCCCGCATGGACAGTTCCACGTGGAGAGGAACTACTTCACTTCCTCAGCTCTGGCTGAGCTTCCAGCTGACAGCTAATGTCAACTTGCCAGGCAGGTGAGTGAGCCAACTCAGAAGCAGATGCCTAAAACCCTCAGGTGAGCCACCTCAGCTGATCTGTAGCCACCTCAGCTGATCTGGAGAAATACAAGCCTTCCCACAGTACCCTGCCCAACGTGTAGATGAATGAGTTCAATAAATGATTGGTTTTTGTTGTAAGCCAGTAGACTTGGGGGAAGTTTGCAACTGGAGCAGAAAACAAGGCATAGACATCAAAAATAATGGAACATCATTAAAAAGTTGATTCAGTATACAAACAGCTTTGATAGGTAAAGGCATACTCAGGTCTCATAAATTCCTACCATTAAACACAGAAGGAATTTTGAGTTAGTTCCTTGCCTTTAAAGATGAAATTTATACAGTTGTGTGTTTGGTACAAAATGTCCAGTAATCATGTCTAGTCAGAGAGTTTATTCCTTTGAAAAGTGCAACATATACTGAATAGGCCATGGGCTCCGGAGAAAGAGAATTCTAAGAAGATAGAAGAAAAGGAAAACATTGATAATATGGCATGAGATTTGCATGTGCATAAATGCAACAGTAATGAGAATGTCATTTGGGGATTATATCATTCTGTCTTTTTAAAAACTCAAAGATATTACACAAGTTGTTTAGTACAGCAACATTAGCAACATTAGAAACTAAGTTTTTGTTGTTGTTGTTGTTGTTGTTGTTATTGTTTTGTTTTGTTTTTATTACATTACCAGCAATCCTGTCATAACTTTTCATAGTTAGAAGTTGTTGCTCCAAAACGTTGTTCTATTTTGGCCCATTCCTTTTCGCTTTTCCTCAAATGGATCCTTTCACTTCCACTTCTCCATCCTTCCTGGTTTCCAAGACTCTAGTCAATTTTTATTACATTACAGCTAAAATAATCCTCAAGTCATTCCAACCACTGTGTTGATATTATTCATTGATTTCCTGTGAATTGTCCTCACCGTTCCTCACATTTATTGTATTAATAATAAGTATTTATTGAAGGCTTACTATGGCCCACGTATCTTGAGTGGTCTTCCAGGTTCTTATTCCTCTCTGCTTCTCTGTTTTTATCACCTAAACTTCAGTTCCTTATTTTGTAACCTACATTCTTCTCTTGTAACCAGTCTTCTCTTACATCACCCAGTGGTTTTCCTTTTAACCCCCAAGTGTATTTTTAAAATGTTGTTTTAAATTGAATCCTATTTTTCTGGGGCTTAGAGCCCTCCCAGGTAGCCATCTCAGACTTACTAGCCCCCTTTATTCAATCCTCTAGCATAGTTCTTCCTGTTTGCTTCTTTCCTACATAGTCTGGCAATTACTGGAATCATGCAGTAATTCATCTTGTTTGTCTTGTCTCTCCAAGAAGAATTTAAATTTAAATTATATTTCCTCAAAAAGAGTCTATTGGTTTATATTCTTCTCATTTGTTCTGTAATGTGGTCAATGACAAAAGCATGCGACAAATACTTAACAAAATGGAAAAACAAATGTCTTTACGATTAATACGTTGAATTTGCAAGTGAGGGCTATTCTACATACAAGAAAATAGATTATGGATATTAGAAATGGGTGTGATATAAATGCATTCATTTTAACACATCTTATTTCTTATTAACATATTTAAGTGTGGGTTGTTCTGAACGCTTCAATAGTGTAAGGCATCTGGAGAAGAAGGGATCTATAAAAACCCTTTAAAAGGTAGATCAATAGAAGATGCGGTCCTTAAATGTTTAAATTCTAGAATAGTTACCAATCTCTTTAGACTTTCTCATCAATAAAATATGCAGATTTACATGAATACGTTATTTGGAAATTAACAGTAATAAGATACTGCAGAACTATGAGCTCATGGAGGTTATAAACCGGTTATTTTCCATCACTTATAGATGTGGCTCACATAATTATCCTTCCTCACGTTTCACCTTATGTGTTCTCATATATTAGAGGGCTTCCCAACAATCTTCCTGTTTCCTTCTCATTATGTAGAGTTGCTTTTCTGTGTTGCTGAAAATGGAGTTGAAAAGAGGACAAGCATTGTCAGCTGGTGATGTTAATTGCCTCCCACAGCTGGAAAAATGAGGCAGAGATGGGTGCTCAGCATATGTTTAATGGTAAACCCCTCCTCCTTCATCCAAATGGGTTACAGAATTCCTGCTAATGGTCAACACCCCAACTTGGAAAACCATATGAGTCAAAACACATCTATTGCTTGTTATCTAGTGAAAGGGGCACTTTGAGAGCAGAACCAAAAATAAAGGATGTTGAACTAGCTGTGTTCTTTAATTTCTTGCATAACTGAGACAACTGGTTTCTTTTGTTGTGGCACAAAGGGAAGCCCAGATTTCACAGTAGCTTTTCTTAGGATGGGTCCCTCTGCTATGAGAGTGGAGAACTGTGTGAGCCCCAGGTCAGCTTTTGTCAGGTGGCTTTCTACTGTGGCCAGAGTAACACTACTGTAGCTTATCGGGTAGCTCATGTGGAGGCAGAGGCAAGAGATTCCAAGTCAATGTAATCTGCCTTGGACCAGGAATTGTAGTATTGATATGATATCAGGGGAGGACTAGATGTAATAAAGGCTGATTGATTGACACTTTGTCCTTATGCCACATCATAATTCATGTAAGTTTAGTTAGTTCTGATGGGTACCTAAGCATAATCATTTAAAACTCCACTGTCCGATATGGTAACTACTAGCCAGCTGTGCTACTACTGAGCAGTTGAAATGTAGCAAGTTTAAATGAAATGTGCTGGGACAGCCGGGTGGCTCAGTTGGTTAAGCGTATGACTTCAGCTGAGGTCATGAACTCATGGTTTGTGAGATGGAGCCCTGTGACGGGCTCTGTGCTGACAGCTCAGAGTCTGGAGCCTGCTTCAGATTCTGTGTTTCCCTCTCTCTCTGCCCATCCCCCATCGTGCTCTGTCTCTCAAAAATAAATAAACATTCAAAAATATATAAACAAAATGAGATGTGCTATAAGCAATGACTTAGTTCAAAGAATGGATGTGATATAATTTTTAATAATGAATGAGTGTTGAAATAATATTTTAGATATACTGAAGTAAATAACAGGTATCAGGAGAATTAAATATTCACCTGTTTCTTTTTTGCACTTTTAAAGTGTGGCTACTAGAAAATTGAAAGTAATATATGTAGTTCACATTTTAAATTTTTTTTTTCAACGTTTATTTATTTATTTTTGGCACAGAGAGAGACAGAGCATGAACGGAGGAGGGGCAGAGAGAGAGGGAGACACAGAGTTGGAAACAGGCTCCAGGCTCTGAGCCATCAGCCCAGAGCCTGACGCGGGGCTCGAACTCCCGGACCGCGAGATCGTGACCTGGCTGAAGTCGGACGCCTAACCGACTGCGCCACCCAGGCGCCCCATGTAGTTCACATTTTATTTAATGGGCAATGCTGGTTTGGAGATTTCTAGTAAGGCAGACCTGGCTTTCACTCCTGGCTTTGATCCACTGAAGTTACTTGATTTCTCTAAGCCATAGATTCCTTCTTGCATAATAATAGTACTTAGCAGGGATGCCTGGGTGGCTCAATTGGGTGAGTGTCTGACTTGGGCTCAGCTCATGATCTTATGGTTTTTGGGTTCGAGCCTCATGTTGGGCTCGCTGCTGACAGCACAGAGCCCCCTTCAGATCCTCTGTCCCCTCGCTCTCTGCCCCTCCCCCACTCAAGCTCAGGCTCTCTCTCAAAAAATAAATAAAGTTTAAAAAAAATAATAATCACCATACTGTTTTTGTGAAGATTAATTGAGATAATGTTAGTAAGGCACTTGGCAAATTAACTGGTACAACATAAATAATTAATAAATGTTTAAATAAGAGCCTAAGGCTAATATTCCAGAAATCTAGATTCTCTTTTGATCACTAACCATTCATGTGTCATTGAAGGAGTCACTTACTCTCTGGCTCTCAATTTACTTATGTATAGAATTATAGGTTTCTATAAAATACTTTAAATTGATTCATTCAAAATATTTTGTGTCTCACAGTTCCAAGAACTAAGTTTATCTGTGTGTTGGCTAAGATGTGTGTTGCTTAAAGGAAGACCAAACAATGAACAAGATATTGTAGTAGAATTCCAGTTCTGTCTGCTCAGTTTGCTCAGTTCCCCTTTCTGGAGACTTCTTTCTCTGCCATGCCCTTATAGTCAGAGCACCATGTTGATATGACAGGTCTGTCCCCTGGTCACAGTTGATTGGTAGAGGAGTGGGCATCTGTCTTTCCTGGGAACTGTATTTGAGACAAGGAAATTCTAAATCGATGTGGCTTATTCTTGAGTGGAGGTGATGTTAACTGGAGAGTTATCAGTAATGTCCATTTCTAATTCTGTGAACTGGGAAATAGAGTTAGTCTGTGGTATCAGCAAAGAATGAAGTAGATGCACAGAGAAGCAGAAACAAGAGGTGTAAAAAAAAAAAAAAAACAGGACCTGGGGCGCCTGGGTGGCACAGTCGGTTAAGCGTCCGACTTCAGCCAGGTCACAATCTCGCGGTCCGTGAGTTCGAGCCCCGCGTCGGGCTCTGGGCTGATGGCTCGGAGCCTGGAGCCTGTTTCCGATTCTGTGTCTCCCTCTCTCTCTGCCCCTCCCCCGTTCATGCTCTGTGTCTCTCTGTCCCCAAAAAAATAAATAAACATTGAAAAAAAAAAAAACAGGGCCTCTTGGTTCCTTGTGATGTTCCAGTCCTGCACTCAACCCATTCCTGAAAATGGGCTGCATCCATTCCTTATATAGTGGGAGCTATGCCCAGGCACTTAAAACAAAACAAAACAAAACAAAAGTCTCTTTGCTGATGTTATTTCAAATAGATTCCTTTATTGACAACCTAAAAAGTTTTAACTCACTTGGACGTGGTCCTTATTATCTAAGCTCATGGTCTAATGGGGGAAACAGGCTCACAAACCAGTCACTTAATACACTGCAAGATGTTACAAGAGACCACAGTGAGAAAACAAGATGACTGGAGGACCTGGGGAAGGGGTCACACCAAAAGTAGTATTTTAGGTGAGTCTTAGGAGAATGAAGGGGCTTTTCCAGAAGCAAAAGGAAGGGAGGACATTTCCAGGCAAAAGCAAATATAGAAACAGAGTATGAAAAAGAGTGTTCCATTGAGGAGATAACAAGGAGATTGATTACTGGATAAAAGGATCTATTGGGATCTTTCAGGATCTCAATTTACTTTTAATTCTAAGAATTCCTTAGGAATATATAGGACAAAAAGGTAGGGGGACAAACAGTGACCTTGGAGTAAGGACACTTGGCACTTGTCCCAGCCCTGACATGGATTAACTGTATCGCTTTGGGTAATTTGTATCACATCTTTAGGAACGGTTTTCCTCATTTAGAAAATGAAAAGATGGATACATTATCTCAGTGGTCCCTTTTAGCTCAAAATTCTGTGATGCTGTAAAAAATCAAATACAAAACTTTGTCACTGCTGACAAAGCATTTCTACTGGATTTGACTGGGGCAGTGATTTAATTTAGATATGTTTCCTTTCCTGTCAAAACAGTGCGATACGATATATGCCACATCAAAGAAGTCTTGGCCCAAAGACTTATTTCATAAACTAGGGAATTATGAAAGTGAATTTCAATAACTAGCCTCATCCCTGAGCCTAACATAGTTTTCACACTTTACTTTGTCCACCTGTGCAATGGGCCCAAAGACATTTATCATATATCTGGGTATTACCAAGACAATGAATGGTTGAGTTCCTTGGAAGAAAAAAAAATGACTCCTATTTGACTCTGAAAAACAAAAAGTATTTCCCATGAGGATGTCTCCAAGAATGCTTTTATAAAAATTATAGTTATTGGGGCACCTGGGTGGCGCAGTCGGTTAAGCGTCCGACTTCAGCCAGGTCACGATCTTGCGGTCCGTGAGTTCGAGCCCCGCGTCGGGCTCTGGGCTGACAGCTCAGAGCCTGGAGCCTGTTTCGGATTCTGTGTCTCCCTCTCTCTCTGCCCCTCCCCCGTTCATGCTCTGTCTCTCTCTGTCCCAAAAATAAATAAATGTTGAAAAAAAAATTAAAAAAAAATTATAGTTATTTAAAACTACCATACAAGATGGTAATAGGAATGGCAGACATGCAAAAAATCACATGCTTCCAAGTACAGTGTATTTCTTTCATGTGTATGCTTTATATTCCCTTCTACTTGTATGTGGATATCACTAAAGGGAATTCTTATTCTTTTTTTCACTACACACCTGGATGGTCTTTTGACAGCTTAGTCTTTGAGGCTTCTTCTGTTTATAGCCAAGGACAAATACTCCACGGGAACAAGCAATACACATGCTCTTTGCTGGACACAATTATTATCAGGCATGGGTGTAGTTGCTATGTGGACTGGGTTCCTAGCCAAGAGAATGGGGATTACAGGCATAGGCAAGGTTGAATAATAATTATAATCACGACCATGAGTAGGAGGAAGAGTAGAAAAGGGAAGCAGCACATATCTGTGACTATTATATGTCTAGCTCTATGTTTACTACATTCTTGTGAGATCTCTCTCAAAATATATAGACGCTGAAGTATGGGTTTCACTGTTGGTAAAGTACTATGTTTCTTGATTATCATAACCAAGAAATCAACTAGAATCCGATGGTTTATGGTGAAATTTCCTGATACACAAATCCTATTCTTATCAGCAGTGTCCCCAAGTTGTAAGGTGATGTGTCCATGTACATTGTTTCATCTTCTGATAACTGAAACGTTAAGTGTGCCATAATGTCCTGTCCCCACGATGCCAGGTAATTGAGCCACAAGTGTGAAAGCTTCCCAGCCTGTCATACTTTAAGCTTTTTCAAAGCGTATTTTCATGTTATTACGTATTACAATTTATTATTTTTATCAGAGTGAATCTTACCAGACAAATCTTTTGGTTAGTGTTCATAGTAGAGATGATCTATAAGTATAACTAGCTTTGATAATATGGACAAAAACTAGGAAAGCATTTGAGAATTTAAGAGACTAAATTTAGAGACTAAATTTAGAGACCAAATACATACAAGTATGACTAACTGGTAAGTAGCATACTTCACAAATGTGGTTTTTACCAGGGTTATCAAAGTATGGAAAGATACAAAATCTGAAGCAAAGTTTAGATAAACAGTGGGCAATATTCACAGAAGAGAAACACTTCTAGAAGTGTTAGAAGCAAAATACAAGGCCTGATTGAAGAAAACAATTGTTATGTTTCCATTTGTGTTATGATGTGATCTGTAGATAACAAATACTCTTAGCCACCTGTGCGTGGTTGATACAAACAGCACTTTAAACATCTGCATGAAAGATTTAGATATTTGTTTTAGATGGCTTTAGTTGGTTTTAGTTTCCTAAAGGTGAACTACTGATGTTATAAGTTTGGAAAGGTTTCTGGGAAGATGTTAAAAGTTGACAGTCCTTCAATTGGTAAGGAAGGAAATCTATACTGTGCCAGAGAATACACTGTACATTTTCAATATATATTAGTTTGTTAAGTTCAGATTGGTTAAGTTGCCAAACAATTACCCAGTCAGTAAGCAACAGAATCAAAATTCTGAATCCACATCCAGCTGACTTTCCTTATATTTCGGAGGGGAAGGCAATTCTTTTTTTTTTTTTTTTTTTTTTTTTTTTTTTTCAGCGTTTATTTATTTTTGGGACAGAGAGAGACAGAGCATGAACGGGGGAGGGGCAGAGAGAGAGGGAGACACAGCATCGGAAACAGGCTCCAGGCTCTGAGCCATCAGCCCAGAGCCCGACGCGGGGCTCGAACTCACGGACCGCGAGATCGTGACCTGGCTGAAGTCGGACGCTCAACCGACTGCGCCACCCAGGCGCCCCAAGGCAATTCTTATTGAAGGACTTCTAAAATCAGTAGCCATAGTTCTTCTACTATATCATAATGAATTTTTAAAATATGCCTTTTAAGGTTGCTGATATATATGTTTATGAATTTCTAATTACTCTCCTGTCTCCCACCATTCCTAATACTCCACCCAAAACTATCAGGGTTCTCAAAGCATGGGATAGGAGCCAATCAACGTTCATTATCCACTTCATGCAGCCAATGGCACACAGAAAAAACAAAGTGTAGACAGCAGAACTAGGACAGCAAGTAAGCTTACTGTAAGGAGAAACTGCTTAAAAAAAAACCCGAAGGAACTTTAACAATCTGTTGCCACTGGAGATATAATATTCTCTTTGCTGAAAAGAAATTGTCAGGAAAACAAGAGAAGGGACTCTTGTATTGGTAGAAGTTTGGCTTAATGGCATCTAACACATTTGCCAACTCAGTGAATTAGGGAAAGAGATTAATCACTATGAAAGATTATAAAAGCAAAACACTTTACAATTTTGAGCCTCCTCATCCACCATTTTCCCTACTGGTCACCCTACTGCCCATCCAAAGTCATAAGTGAACAACTGCTGAGTAGCACTGAACTTAAGACATGAGAGGTCTGCAGACCACAGGGGACTACTGATTTTTTTGAATATCACAAACAATATCCAAGTATCACAAACTTTATTCACAATAATTATGATGCCTCAGGCATTGATATAAATGCTGGGTGAAACAAAAATGAGCCTTCCAGTGTTCATGATCTAGTAAGGAAGACAGACATGAATAACCAATTAAAAGAAAGCATGTTTTTACAGGGCTCAAGTGGAGAAGGCAGTAAAATCTTAATTCTCAGACTATATCTACAAAACTTCTTAATTCCAGGAATGCCAGGAGCACTAAGCCTCAGTTTTTTTCTCTGTGCAATGCTCATGGTGATGATGGCTTTTTTTGCCAAATTACTGTGTTGTAAAATACAACCATATTATTTAATATAGTACTTTCTGTAGTCTTTATCAAGAGTAAAGAATTTGGTCTCAGGTGAAAAAATGGAAGAGAAGGAAACTATCAAACAAAGTTTTAGAAATAATCATTCAAATACTTCCTAAATAGTTTTTCAATATTCAATTTAAAATGTAAAGTCCTTATTGATAATTTTAGAACTACAAGTATATTCGTTAAACCCCTTTGTTGCACAGATGATAGAGACCCAGAAAAATCAAGAGAATTGCTAAAGGCCACCCAGCTAATGAGTGGCTGAGCCAGGCTTGGTTCGATTCAGACCTGATGCTTGTCGCAGTGTCCAGATGTCTGATTTCCTGTCTCAGGGTACTAGGATTTACTTGCTTTGCCAGATTCAAAATGGAAAAATGAGTATGGCAACAAATGTTTACATCGGTATTTTTGTGTTCTCTTAGTTTCTTTTTAAATTTCATTTTTTTCATGCAACACATTGACAGCTGAGTAAAGTGTGATGCATCTAGAAAATAATCACTAAGTGTTACTATATATAAGCACATCTCTATAGAATTTTGTTAGTGAATGTGTGATCAGGTACCAGTTGTTAGCAAAATAAGGAAAAAATATTAACTGAATCCTATATTATATAATATCTTTGAGGTTATCCAGATTTATTTCTGTCACTATAAATATATTCATATAGATTATCATGTATTCTTTTTTTAAATTTTTTTTTTCAACGTTTTTATTTATTTTTGGGACAGAGAGAGACAGAGCATGAACGGGGGAGGGGCAGAGAGAGAGGGAGACACAGAATCAGAAACAGGCTCCAGGCTCCGAGCCATCAGCCCAGAGCCCAATGCGGGGCTCGAACTCATGGACCGCGAGATCGTGACCTGGCTGAAGCCGGACGCTTAACCGACTGCGCCACCCAGGCGCCCCTAGATTATCATGTATTCTTAAATTGGATTTCCTTAGTCTTTGCAGGTGGAAGTCAATAAAGGAGTAAATTTAAATCTAAATCATGACATTTCTAGACAATATAACATAATGAATCATATATTGAATAAATATACATATAATATTCCTACCTTCATCTCTTATTTTGATTGGTTTGTTCTTGATCATACCTGAATGAATTTACTGGTTCCCCAAATCCAAGTAGAAAATTTCTTATTCTGGGTCCATCTTCCTCGAGCAGCTGTGGTAAACCTTTCTCCTGATGCAGAAAACACACATAAGACAACATTAATATTAGTGACGCACTCCCAATAAGCAAATTCCCCAAAGGTTAGGTGAAACTCTACCACTGTTTTCTCATGTTCAAGAAAGCATTATCTGAATGAAAGTTATATTTTTTTAAACATTTCTTTTTTAAGTTTATTTATTTTTGAGAGACAGAGAGAGCAAGAGAGAGAGTGTGTGCATGGGGGTGGGAGAGAGAGAGAATCCCAAGCAGGCTCTGCACTGTCAGCATGGAGCCTGATGGCGGGGCTCAAACTCTTGAACTATGAGATCATGACCAGAGCCAAAGTCGGATGCTTAACTGACTGAGCCACCCAGGTGCCCTAAGGTTGTATTTTTAAGTGGGAAATTAAACTCTATTATCTATCATCTATCAATCAATCAATCAATCATCATCTATCATTAAATTCAGAACAAATGGAGAGCAGGCTTGAATATTCCCTGAATAGACAAAACCGGTTTAATCATACAAAGCTTAATCTAGCTTATTTTTCAAGGCCAGCTTGACCTGTGTCATTTCTTGCTTATGCCTCTGAAAATCATACACAAAACTTAAACTTTTTTCCAAGGTTGATATGAGATAACCACTGATAAATTTCCTATCATTTAAGGAAACTCTGATATAATAACCAATCACTGTAAAGAATAAACAGTCATTGCTTCCTTGCCATACAAGTGGCTTTGTGACAATGTTGTAGGATTTTTTTGCCCTAATATCCAGGGTTCTTTTTCTCGTTACTTGGAAGAATGAAGAGGTGGACACAAATTAGTTTTCTTCTTTTTTTTTTTTTTTTTTTTAACGTTTTATTTATTTTTGAGACAGAGAGAGACACAGCATGAATGGGGGAGGGGCAGAGAGAGAGGGAGACACAGAATCGGAAACAGGCCCCAGGCTCCGAGCCATCAGCCCAGAGCCCGACGCGGGGCTCGAACTCACAGACCGCGAGATCGTGACCTGGCTGAAGTCGGACGCTCAACCGACTGCGCCACCCAGGTGCCCCAAGGTGGACACAAATTAAAATGAGCAGCAGGCAAAGTTTATTAGAGTATAAGGTTAGAAAGTAAGAATAGTATGAAAGCTCTCTTTACAAAGAGGGGCCATTCGAAAGTGAATACCCACGACTATAGGCAAGTGTCCTTGTTTTATAAGGTTCTGGCCAGCACGCCTTTCCTTCCCCCTTGTTCCTTCTTAGGTTCTACACTTACTGGTTGGATAACTCTAGGTGCTAGGTCATCATACCTGATTGGCTTGACTCCACTGTGTGAGAAGTCAGACTGGTCATACTGTCCCTCGTATGACATAAATTTTATGGTTTACTTTTTTTAGTTAAGTATTTTAATTGTCAAATTCCTGAGGGGCTCCTGAGAGGGAGTAGGTGGTATCTGTTACATTCTTAAGAGGAACCTTACCCCCAAGGGGGTTTGCTGTAGTCAACACTCCCAGCATTGTTCCCAAATATGTGTTTTTCCCCACCCAGAGACCTCAGGTCCTAACCTTTCCCTCTCTGCCTATTTTATCCTACCTTTTCCCTACCATAACAATATACTCCTGAATATCATTGCATATTTTGGTTTGAGTGCTCTGTTTTGCAAACCATCATTTTGGTGTGTAAATGATTAATTTTTACTAATCACTACTTCAGTAATTCATTGGTTTTACATCTGCTATTTGCAAGCTTCTATCACTTTCTTTCTTTCTTTCTTTCTTTCTTTCTTTCTTTCTTTCTTTCTTTCTTTCTTTCTTTCTTTCTTTCTTTCTCTTTCTAATCTATCTAAACATCCATTCATCCATCCATTCATCCATCCATCCATCCATCCATCCACTCACCCATCCATCTCTCTCTATCATTTTCAAACATTAGCATATGAGCTACTCTCAGTAACTTGCTTCAGAAGTGATTAACTACCTCAAGCTATCAAGACAACATTGTTTGGGATTACTTCACTTTTTAAAAATATAATTTATTGTCAAATTGGTTTTCATACAACACGCAGTGCTCATCCTGGGATTACTTCAATCTCAGGGGGAGGGAATACAGATATACATGAAGTGCAATGGATTAGCCACTGAAGTGACCATGTGACCTTCTGATGGCCAGCTCTACCAAGAACATTTGTATTATCTGGCATTTCCTGGACTAGAGATCACAGACCATGTGAAGATATTTGACAAACCATCATTTTTTTGGCCTGTATTTTAAAATCTATATGTATGGATCAATATTCAAAACTTTTTAGGGTCACATTTCTATGAATTAATCTAGTGTCTATGTGTGTGTGCATGTCTGTGGTGGGAGTAATGACAAATATCATCACTTCATTTATTTTCTGGTTGATTCAAAGAGTCTTTAGTCCCTGGGCATGCTGCAGATCACACTAAAGCACACCTGTATACAATTAGGGGGACCACCTATGTCATTAGCTAGACTTGGTAGAGGTCCAACTTGGCCACCTCCCAGCAGCGTAACTTGTTATCTATTTCCTTATTAGGAAAATGAGGATGAGTATTATGAGGACTGAAAGAAATGATGTGTTTGAAGTACTCCCCAAATTCCTGGCACACAGTATGCACTTTATAACAATAATAACAACAACAAATTATATTCTATTAACTCATACCAGGATGCAGTCATCAAGGCTACCAAACAATGATTTTAGATTTTTCCCTATTTTCTTCTCCACAAAAAGTGAGAAGTTCAAAGTGCAGGGTGCCACAGGCAAGTGTTGCTGTCTCCTGCCTGACTAAAGAGACTGTCATGTAAATTCCAAAAGAAATTTCAAGGGATGTTCTTCTAAAAGCAAACTAGCTTCTGTGGGCCCCATCTGAGGAAGTCATGGACACACAAAATTCCCCTTTCTATAATACTGCTTTGCTATATTGATTGCTTTTACTAGCTGAAGCTTTTTGAGTCTGTTACTCTTTCATAAATGTTGTTAGTGTTTGGTGTACTAGATGTTAAATGGATAGTACAGTATATTGATTCTGAATCTAATTTTGGTTTCCAGGGTATTGAGGATAACTGAATCTGGCATTTAGAGCATTCTGATGCTGCATGAGAATTTTCAAAAATATTTTTGTCTGGAAAAAAAGACATTATAAGCACATTTAAATAGTGCCTAGTAAAATTAAGTCTATGCAATTTTTTTTGTTATTGGAGATATCATTAGGCAGCATTGAAGAACTAAATTTACTCCGATAATCATTACAATGATGAAAAAATTCCTTGCTTCAATAATTGATTTATGCTTCATTTAAATGGACAGAGTAGTTCCAATATAATTTCTTATTAACTCTAATGACGAATTTTAAAGTAGCATGACTCTGAAATAAAGATGAAAATTCTCCATACAACTTATTGCATTTAAATGGATTTAATATTTAATATTTAAAAAATCATTTGATGTAAATAGCCATCATGAATCACTGCAAATATACTAAGATGTAATTAAATGCTTTCTTCTTTTTAAATGCATCTACTTGTTTCATTATAAATTATTTTTGTTCTCTTTCTTCTTTTAAGCTGTGGCATTACTTTCGAAATTATTCTTAATTATGAAATCACATCAATGCTAAAATTTAACACATTTCTAAAAATATGTCCTCTTAGGCAAATTCAAAATAATTGAATTATTGCTTAACATTTGCCTTTATCCTGAAATTGTTTAAACCATGTTAGTAAACACTCAAATTTCTAAGACAGAAATCTGCTTTTTCCTCTTCAGAGGGGGGCAAGATCCTGTGCTTACAAAGCTTTCAGTGGATAAATTGTGCACACAGAGAAACTACTCTGTGACCTTGCTCTGTACTTGAAACTTTCCAGTGTGACAGCATATGTCATCAACTGGAAGTACAGACAAGATTAATATAGTTCCTATTGGCTACATCCAGAAATCAGGCCCTTAGGAGCTCAGTGGTTGGAGCAGCTTCCTAGCAGTTCTAGGGTCTGTTCTGAAATACCGTGGAATTAGGAGGTCATGTAGAATTATTTCAGGTGTGGTCCCCATCAGAAGTGTGGGTAGTGTGGGCTGTTAGCAGATTCCCTTTGGCCCTTAAGAATGTGACCAATCACACACACACACACACCACAAACACCAACTAATCAGAATAAATTAGAATCGTGAGGCATTATCTAATCCATAATCCATAAAAAAATAAATATTTTGAATATGCTATAAGGTGTCAGCGGAGAAGCATACCTGCCTGATTTCACCCTGAAGAATCGAGGACTAGGTAAAGTCCTGAAAAAGGAGCCAAAAGACCTAGTTTAAGTTCAGTAACTTGAGAGGGAGTCACCTTTTCTTCCGTTTTCTTATCTGTTACAAAAGAGTGATCATAGAATGGCCATATAACCTAACGCGGGTTAAAATTAGGATGGTTATATTTTTTTAATCATGTAAACCAGGACACTTTGAGACTGAAGGAGGGACATACTGATAAATATACTGAGATAATATGCAGGACTATCTTGACAAACAGAGGATACATTCATTCTAGGTACAGAAATTTTAAAACTAGAAAGCACTGTTCAACTATATGATATGATAATATAATGGTAGTGGTGATGGGATCTGAAATCCACCTTCCAAACCCAATTTGACAAGTATACTAAGCTTTTCTGTGACATCATGGGAGGGAAATTCATTGAAGTTTACAATGGTTTACGAAGGAATATATGTATTCACCAAGTAGGTATTTGGAAGTAGGTATTTCTGAAAAAGAATTTCTTGACCAAACTTTTAAGAAATTTATGTCTCAAAGTCGTATAGAATAGTTTTTGTTTTAAAGATTGATCTATACTATTTCTAAAGTAATAATAAACAAAGTTCCTTTCTCAATTTTTCCTTTCTTTAAACCAGCCTTTGAAATCAGAAATGATGGATGAGGATATCTTTGTACTTTCCCAGTTTAATAGAGCTCATAGAAAAAAAAGTTTGTATGCTATTTTTCAAGGTTATTATCATAGTTAATTTTGGCCAAGAAAATGAATCTATTGAGTTGAATAATCTTGATGTTTACTTAGAGAAAATAATTTTTCATTACCAAACTATCTTTCTTCTGTGTCTCTGTTGTGCTTGGAGAAGAGAGAATAAAGAGGATAAAAATGCTATATTTTTGCAATTGTTCGATATACTTCCAAAAAGAAAATTTTTAATATAATTCGAGAAATGGAAAGTATTATTTACTGCAGTTTGTAGTATTTAATCAACATTGTGCAATGTGAAAAATTCAGATCAGCTACAGTGAAGTTGGCTTTTTATTTTTATTTTTTTTTTTTTAATTTTTTTTCCCAACATTTATTTATTTTTGGGACAGAGAGAGACAGAGCATGAACGGGGGAGGGGCAGAGAGAGAGGGAGACACAGAATCGGAAACAGGCTCCAGGCTCTGAGCCATCAGCCCAGAACCTGACGCGGGGCTCGAACTCATGGACCGCAAGATCGTGACCTGGCTGAAGTCGGACGCTCAACCAACTGCGCCACCCAGGCGCCCCGGCTTTTTATTTTTCAACAAAGCTACTATAAAAGAAGATTTTTATTCTTTTGCGACATTATAGTATTAAATTAAAATGTTAGAATCAGTGGTATCAGGAAATTTTACTGGCTAACTTGTTATAGGACCTATACTCCTAAGAATCCATAGGTGGCCTAAGTTTAGGATTATTTATTTGACATAAGGAACATACTAGTTTCTTATCACATAGTGCAGGATGATGTCAATAGGAAAACTGCCTTAGCATATACTGAGTAAAGACTAGCAAGAATAAATTACATTACCAAATACAAGAGAGATGACATTCATCTTCTTGATTCTAAACCACAAATTTAATAACAGTTTTGGCATTGCAGATTCCTTTTTACTATAAAAATTAAAAATCATTTAAAGTAATATACAAAAGAAAGACTAAGTTTATTTATTAAAAAAAATTTTTTTTAACATTTAATCATTTTTGAGAGACAGAGTATGAGATGCAGAGGGGCAGAGAGAGAGAGGGAGACACAGAATCTGAAGCAGGCTCCAGGTTCTGAGCTCTCAGCACAGAGGTGGATGTAAGGCTTGAACTCAGAACCACAAGATCATGACCTGAGCTGAAGTCAGATGTTTAACCCACTGAGCCACCCAGGTGCCCCTAGAAAGACTAAGTTTAGAATTCAAGAAACTCTTTTTGTTAACTTCTAGGACTCAATTTTTCTTTTGAAAAAGCCATATCTAAAAACATGGCTACAGGTATTAAGAGTTGTCACCTGAATTGTGTAAACACTGTTATTGGTCAATCTAGAAAAGGCACCATCATTGATATTTGAAATTGGATTAGAAATTCCACACTTTTAAAAAGGAGGTGGTTATAGTAAACCATATATTTTATAAGTAGGTACCATTTTGTAATTAGGGTACCCTGGGTAACTAAAAAATGGCTTATACTTTTTGAAACTTGTTCTCCAAAATAAATCACATACCATATATATTAGAACTTATCATCTCATGTTGTTTTTGAAAAAAGAATAAAGCATCTGTATTTTAAAGTATGTTTAAGTTATAAAGGATAGAGGATACAGGCATAGTTTTGTGACTTCAGAAACCCTTGAAGATTTTGTTTACATTCAGAAAAAGTCATAAAAAAGGTGGATTTTACAATTTTTCCCCTAACTACAGCTTCGTTTTGCCATCCATTCATATACACAGTGATACGTATCTTATAATTTTTTCACATAACTATAAATTTTGATACAGAAACACAGCACATGTTTAGAATAGGTTTTATTCACAGATTGTATTTTTCATATTTTTCTGCTCTTAATTTTTTTCTGTTCTTAATTTTAAAAGCAGAAAGGTTCAACATCTCATAGTTGGAATACTAATAACACTAAGATAATATTAAATTTGCTTTCTATAGGTAGCCCTTTATTTTAAAAAAATATGTGAAAGTTGTGAGGAAAAATGTAAATTGTTGGACAGCAGTGAATACAGATTCATAGCCTTCTCCACAAACCATTACATACCAGCTAGCATTTATTGAGTACTTACCAATTCCTGGCACTCTGTTCACTGTTTTCTCAGTAAGGATCCAGTTGTTTCTTGCCCAACTTTATAAGGTTGATCCAACTATTATTCTTTTTAAAATTTCTTTTAACATTTATTCATTCTTGAGAGACAGAGTGCAAGCTGGGGAGGGGTCAGAGAGAGGGAGAGACAGAATCCTAAGCAGGCTCCAGGCTCTGAGCTGTCGGCTCAGAGCCTGACTCAGGGCTTGAACTCACAAACCGTGAGACCAAAGTTGGATGGTTAACGAAGTGAGCCACCCAGGCACCCCCGACTATTATTCTTTAACAGATTTAGACATTAAGACTCAGAGAGGTTAAATAACTTGCTCAAGCCCCACATGCATTAAATGTTGGAGCTTGTACTAATTCTAATGCCTGAGCATTTGACTACAGTAGAAGCCATCTTATGAAACCGAATTAGGGCCAGGAAGCAATCAATTAAAAGAAAACATTTTAGGAGAAGGATCATACATAGAAAGTTACAGACATATATGCATAAGTTCCCCTAACCCATACTGTATTGTTCACATTTTTGAGTTTCAGTACCTTTAAGTGGTACAAAAACACTTGTAAAAGAAATATAAATAAATTTCTATTCTAGACTTTTACAAATTCTGTTTCTAATGTTTTATAGTTGTCTCATCCACACTTAAATGCACAGCAATTACCTTTTGTAAAAACCAATTCATCTTTATCCAGTTTAACACATTCATTGTTTTGATTTTGAGAATGACTTTCTTTACATAGTTGTATTTAATTATTTCATGTATTTATTTAGTTATGAAACTACAATAACCACTATGGCTGAAATAGGATTAGAGATGAAAATAATATGCCTTAGGAATTATACAATTCAACTGGCATTCAACACATGGACATTAGTTTGTATGTTTTTAAAAAATAATGAAGACTCTCCATTTTCTTTCTGGCTGCAGTTGGGCTGTGCAAGCCCTTGTTCTTTATGTAGTATTCTTAGAATACCTCTGAATGAAAGAAGTTGTATAAATGCAAAGTAGAAAAAAGGCAATCTCAAGATTACAAGCTGCCCCAGTGTGATAATACATAATCTAAGTATTGTGATTATGAATAACATGTGCTCTTTAAAATGTATGTATATATAACTGTATATATACATATACATGTGTCTCTGTATATATATGTACTTTCATGCTTAGATTTTAAATATTTGGGGCAATTTTTATGTGCTTTTATACTTTCCTAAAAGTCTTCTATTCAAGCATTAAAAGCATGTTGCAAAAGCATTAAGGGCTAAAAAACATAATCAAGTGAATTATGTTTCTTCATTCTAACCATGAAATTCTTGAACATAAAAATATTTAGCAGCCTAATACAGAGCAATCTTTGTCATATATTACATTAAAATGACGTGATAGTTAAAACACATTTTAACAAAGGTATATATTTTTGAATTGATAAAATAATTTGAAATATGTCAACTCAAAACACATAATGCTGATTACGTTAGTGAAATAAAACAAAGACACATTTATTTTAATAAGAGAATGCCAGGCCTGAAGTCACACCTTCCCGTGCATCTAACAGTATTCTCATTTTATCATATTTTAAAAATCCACACCTCATATTCTTCTGTTACCTTATATGGATGGTGCTAATGACACACGTAGTAAACCTTCTCTTAGCTTTGTAGTTGAATAGAATTTGTTTAATTTCAGCTGTCAAATAATGTGAAGAAAAAAAAACTGACACTGTGGTAACCCGAGGAGTTAAAATATGTTAGGATTATGAAAGTAAATGTTTCACAAACAGCAATAATTTATTGATCACATTCTCGGCCAGCATAAAATTAAAAGTGCAGAGTGTGCTGATTTGGGAAGCCTGATGACTACACTTTTTGAGTGCTTAAAACAAAACTTTAAAAAGTGTCTTTTTAAAGCAGGTGAAAGGAACTAAAGGGTTGGGAATGGTGCCTATTTTTCTGACTACATGTCAACAGGGATCATTGTCTATGATGTTTCACAAAATCCTTTTTCAGTGAATTATTTTTTACAATTATTTTTAAATTTTATTTACTTATTTTGAGAGAGAGAGAGAGGATGTGTGAGAGAGCAGGGGAGGGGCAGAGAGAGAGGGAGAGAGAGAACCCCAAGGGAGAAAACCCACTATCAGCACAGAACCCTACTCAGGGCTCTGTCTCCTGAACCGTGAAATCGGGACCTGAAACAAAATAGAGTCTGATGCTTAACCAATGGAGCCGCACAGGAGCCCCCTTTTCAGTGATTTAAATGACAACAGAAACCTCTATGTTTAATCATGAAAACAATAAAGTTGTGAATAAAGTAAAATACTCTCCCTTGCCCTTTCTTTTTAGTTCCAGTCCCTTGAATATACAGTATAAATGATTTGCTGTGCTTATCAACTGATGAGTGTTCCAAGTTGTGTCCTCCATTGGAAACTACCTCACCCAAGTTTGCACCTCTTCCCAGGGTTTGGCTAATCATTGACTCATGTGAGGATACAAAATCCCCTCTGCCTCAATTTTGGACAACTCTGAAGGTTTCCTTGGAGCGCAAGGATTTTCTCATGAGTTTGATGAGGCCTCAAGGGCAAGTTCATTTTGGTCAGCTTGTCCCCCTGCCCACTGCTGCATCCCTCACTTCCTTAGGACTGGATCTTAGAAGGGTATCTACCAGGAGCTCACCCCAATGAACCTTCTGCTTGCAACGTCTTGCTCAGAGAGCTCAAGCTAAAACAACATGAATGTTTATGTGAACTGGCATGTTAATAAATGCAGAGAAAAAGGTACCAAAAAAGATACAGAGCAAAATGTTTATACTACATAATCAAGGGTATATAGGAGCAGAAAAGTCTCTGGCAGAATGTGTACCAGACTGCAGATGATAGTAGCTACCTATAGGGCATGGATTTGGACCAAGGGGAGAGAAAGAGTTTCATTCCTTACTCTTTACATTTTGAAAAAGACTGAGAAAAAGTAATGATGGAGCTATAAGTGATTTTTCTATTCTATTTTTGGCTTTTCTATGTTTTCCAAAATTTCCACAATGGACATGTATTACTTATATTTCATAACCAGAAGGCAAAATTTAAGGATCTCAAGAGTCTATCACTAAGTGGAATAGTTTTGAGGATCTCTTTAAAGTGTAGGTGCATTTTTTATGCCTGTAGATTGTTACAGACTTGTACAGTCCCCAAAAATGTTGCTCTGGAGCAAGGTGCAAGAGATCACCAACTTCTGCCTCAGTGTTGGTTTGCAGGAAAGGTGCTGGCAACAAGTATTTTTATATCTGAGTCAGGCTCTCCCATTAGGGCTTCCTACCTACATTTATGTTTGTAATACATCTAAAGTTTTTTTTTAATGTTTATTTACTTCTGAGAGAGAGAGACAGAGAGTGAGTGGAGGAGGGACAGAGAAAGAGAGAGAGACCCAGAATCTGAAGCAGATTCAGAGCTGTCAGCACAGAGGCCAATGCAGGGCTTGAACCTACAAACCGTGAGTCATGACCTGAGCCAACATCAGACGCTTAACTGACTGAGCCACCCAGGGGCCCCTGTGATACATCTAAAGTTAATCCTGTTTATGGCTAGAGGTACAAATCTACCTTCACCTTCTTTTCTCAGCTTAAGTTTATTGAGGTACAATTTGCATTCAATAAAATTTACAGTATGATGAGTTTGACAAATGTACGCTGTGTCATAACTACCACCAAAATAAAAACAGAATATTTAGCTCATCTCAGAAAGTTCCCTCATGATCTTTGTGGTTAATTCCCTCCCTTATAATCCCAGCCCTAGATGACAACTGATCTGATACAGTTTTACCTTCTACAGAAGTCATTCAAATAGGATATTACCTTGTCTTTTGAGTCACCTTTTGAGTCTGGCTTCCTTCACTTAGTGTAATTCTTTTGAGATTAGTCTATATTGTTTTGTGTATATCAATAATTTGTTCTTTTAAATTGCCCAGAGTTTTCCGTTGTACAGATGTGTCTGATTTGTTTCTCATTCACCAGTTGAAGGACATAGCGTAGTTTCCAGTTTGGGGCAATTATGGAAAAAAAAACTATTGTAACAAATATTTGCATACAGAGCTTTGTGTGGAAATACGTTTTCATTCTCTTAGGTGAATACCAGGAGCAAGAGCACAATTTCTTTTAATGAATAGTCAGGTATCACAATCCCATTTTTTAGATAATCCATTTTTTCACTATTAATTGGAATGTTGTCTTATTCAAATATTAGTTCCCCCTCTTACTATTTTTTTCTAAGATTTTATTAACAAATCTTATACATATTTTCTTCCATTTGAACTTTTGTACAATTTAATTATGTTCCAAAAAACAAACCAACAAATACATCCTGTTGTAATTCTGATAGTAATATATAAGATGTAAAATACATATATTAACTTTTACAATCTAACAGTCTTCCCATTCAAGGGCATAGTATGTCTCTCCATTCATCAAGTTTTATGTTTTTTAATTATGTTTTTTTAAAGATTTTATCTTTAAGTAATCTCTACATCCAATGTGGGGCTCAAACTTAAAACCCCCAAGATCAAGAGGTGCATGCTTACTGACTGACAAGCCAAGTGCCCTACCTTAATGAAGTTTTATAATTTTCTTAGATATTTTGTACCATTGTTGTTAAATTTATTTTTTGGTACTTTATATATTTTTGGTTGTTATTATTAATTGCTTATTTTTAAATTTTTATTTCTAACTAGCTATGACTGATGTTTATTCATTCATTCACTTATCCAAATATGTACTGAAACCATACTTTTTATCAGGCACAGTTCTGGGCAATAAAATAGTAGGTAAGATAGAGAAGTTTCTTGCAATTGTACAGGTTATATTCAAGTGGTGAGAGATAGAAAATAAATACATATACATGTATAAGATGGTTATAAGTGCTATGCCAATAATTTATTTTCAATTGGTTTCCTCATGCAACCACCTGGGGAAGAGTACATAGCTATATAATAGGACTTAATTCCTGAGTCTTGAAGCACTCCAACACTGGGAGTCAGGACAAAGGACAACAGGCCATTAGCATGCACAAATAAGTATTGAGATAGGCAGGAAATTAACATGTTTAGTTCCATTAAAGCCAAGTGAAGAGAGTGTTTACAGGAAAAAGGAGCAGTCAACTTTGTCTAATGCTACTGAGAAGTCAAATAAGATGGTAATAGAAAATGGAATATTTGAATATTAAGGATGTAGAATAGTTGGCTGGTGCTTTGACAAGCATTGTTTCAGTAGCCTAGTAGGAAGTCTGATTTGAGAAATACACACACACACACACTCAACTAAGATACATAGTCTGATTTGGATATATATTGTATGTTAACCATCATAATAGCAACAATAAGAACAAGAGACCATATTCATAGAGCCAGGCATTCTAAGCACACTACACCTATACTGTCTCATTTAATCCTCACAATAACCCAGTGAGTTAGGTATTTTTGTTTCCCCATTTTTCAGATTAGAAAACTGGAGCAAAGGAAGTTTAGGAAACTAGCACAAGTGTAAGTGATTCCATGACAGGCATTCAACTAAATCTCAAGATTATTTCAAAACATTTCAGTTGATCCTCTGAATTTTCTAAAATATGGTTATTTAATCTACAAATAGTGGTAATGTTTTTTCTTTTAGGATGCTTCTATAGTATGTATATCATACTGCATTTGATTGCACCTCAGAAACAATATAGGGGTACCTAGGTGGCTGAGTTGGTTAAGCATCTGACTTCAAATCAGGTCATGATCTCATTGGCCATGGGTTTGAGCCCCATATTGGGCTCAGTGCTGACAGCTTAGAGCCTGGAGCCTGCTTTGGATTCTGTCTCCCTCTATCCTCTGCTCCTCCCTGGCTCACACTGTGTCTGAAGCTCTGTCTCTCTTGCTCTTTCTCTCAAAAATAAATAAAACATTAAAAATTAAAAAAAAACACTACTAGTGACAGTAAGTATCCCTGCCTTGTTACTAAAGATAAATAAAAAGCTACTAACATTTCTTCATTTCATTTGATGCTTATTCTTGGCTTCTGGTAAAGGCTGTTTAACTTACATAGAAATGGGTCTTCAAATTCTTACCTCAGTTTTTTTTTTTAAATCAGTTATAGCAAACAATTTTGTCAAACATCTTGTTAGCATCTAGTAATATAATCTTTTTTCCTCTTTTAAATGACTTATGTTAATAAACTTTATTGTTAAGCCATGTGTGCATTCCTAGAGTAAATCTACTTGGCAGAAATGATTATTTAAAATGATATTCCTGGAGTGGGGTGGGGAGATGGATAAAATATGTGATGGGGATTAAGGAGTGCACTTGTGATGAACACTGGGTGAGTACAGAATTGTTGAATCACTATATTGTACACCTGAAACTAATATAACATTGCATGTTAACTAACTGGAATTAAAATAAAAACTTTAAAAAAATTATATTCCTGGATTTGTCTTGCTAATACTTAAACATTTTACTTTCACATACTGGATCTGTCATAGTACTCTGTAATCATATTAGTATTTCTGCAGAAGAATGTGTGAATATTCACACTAAGTGGGACAAGACTTGAGAGGTCAGATTTTTCTACCAAATAAATTTTTTTAAAAAAGCTTTCAGTATTGGATATAAGAACTGTGGATAAAGATACGGCACCTGCAAAAGAACTGTATGCTCCTTTAAAGTTACATTTGCAGCTGATCCTCTGCCTTTTCAAATAGTGAGACTATAATTGATAGGTGTAAAATTTATTTTTTTCTTAGGTCAACATTTAGCACTTATATTTTATTGGGAATGTATCCATTTTCCTGAATTCAAATTTATTGCAAAGAGAAGAGGGTAGAGACGAGAAATTAGTCAAGCACTGGAGTTTGAAAGATGTTTAGGATCCAGGAGGAGAAGGAACACCAAGGTAGAAATCAGAAAAGGAATTGACAAAAAGCTGCAGGGAAATTTGTGTTAGTATAGAATCATATGTAGACAATTTTGTTAGTGTTAAAGGAAAGACAATTTCATGATGAATTAATCTGGTCCTAGACACTAATTTAAATAAAGATTTGTGTGCACTTCATCTGGGGTTTATTCAAACTGGACTGTGCCTAGTTTGGGTGTCTTATAGACAGTGTGTCAAATATAGAGACTCATAATACCCAATTAATGTTACCAGTATCCTTGAATATATAGTCACATGTATTCAGTATGTGCTACTAGATACTGAGGAGCAAAGGGACTTAAGTAGAGTTCAGGAATGAGAGAGAATAACCTCTGTTTTAGGAAAAAGCAAGCAAATCCTACAATTCCTTCCCCATTTTAGTCTTCTTAGTGCTTCCATTTATCTTGCTGAGTCAACACTCTTCACGTCAGTGGACCCAAAATGAGTGTATTCAGATGCAGTCTATCAACTGCATTGTTGATATTTCACTTTCAAGATAAAGGCTGGAAGATTTTGAGTTTTTGCACGTTTCTAAAGAACAATCTTGAGAAAGTCAGTCAATTGTCATGATTACAGACCCTTGGAAACTGCAAAACTAGTTGTCGGAATTTATAATAATGCCCTTTATATATATTTAACTTAATGTTTAAGTTCATATCCTCTTAATCATCTTTTTCAGACCAAAGTTGTTTACTAAGAGAAATCGGTTAGAGGAAGGGAAACATCGAATTAACTTAAACCTCTCACAGAGCAGCAAGTTGTAAAAAGTTTGGTTAATAACCTTGAAGCTTTTAAATTTATAATTTGGTGGGAAGGATTACATAAAATGCTATATGTTGTAATCTTTATTGTGAGAATTATATTTGGCCTCTTATCTGTTTCTACTAGTCTTCTAAATTGTGTACAGTATTTTAGACAAAACGGATTTCTATGATTCTGTATAAGGTTTCTATAGTTATTTTAAAATCTAACTTATTTGAATATACTTTTGATTTGGATAGCTCTCTTTCTAACTCCCCAGTTTAGAATTTGAATTGTTTTTAGCTGGTAGATTTTTTTTTCTTGCTGACAATGAACCAGATCAATACAGATTGACTTTAAGAAGTTTACATAAACTTCTGGTTCCAGAAAAACAAAGGGGTCTTTGTAGTTGAAATAAAGATATGTTTACATTTCCTTCTCTTAATCTGCCTATCGGAACACATTCACCATACAGATGTTTCCAGGCAAAAAGCATCAGTTAGTGGTATTTACCACTTCATTCAAAGGCTTCACAAAAAGAACATTTTTCAATCAAAGACTGCTCTTTTCCTTGGCAATCACATCTAGCCAAAGTTGAAAGACTCTGTTAGAAGATCACACAGTGATCTTTAATTTGTAATCAACTATACCATTTTTAAAGATGTCTGCACTAGTCAAAATGTAATGTCAGTAGAAGAAATCTGATGAGGTTGTCTTTGTTTGTATTTGCTGTTTTCAGTCTGTCTCAGTTATCATTCCTCTCTATGTAGTCTCTTCGATGTAGTACTGACTGAATGAGATTCCCGACTGCATAAAACATGGAAACACTTTGAATTTCATGGCAAAATTCCTGGTATTTGGCAGTAGATCTTTGAGATGACATTTGGGACAACAAACTTTCAGAAAGAGACAGGGAATGTAATCAAGAATAAATGAAAGAAACACTGGGAAACAACACTGGGAAAAATGATTCGGGGTAAAATAGAGAATGTTTATAATGTGCAAAATGAAATGGCCCTTTTGGAATTGTCTGAAAATTTTATATTTCATTATGGAGTAATTTCCTTAGTAAATTTCAGAACTTTTTCCTTTTTTCCATCATTAATAACAAATTCTGTTTTTAATTTTTTTTGAGGTACTGCCTAATTTTTTTAAATGAAATTTATTGTCAAATTGGTTTCTATACAACACGCAGGGCTCATCCCAACAGGTGCCCCCTTCAATGTCCATCACCCACCTGCCCCTCCCGGCCCGCGCGCCCCCCCCGTTAACCCTCAGTTTATTCTCAGTTTTTAAGAGTCTCTTATGGTTTGCCTCCCTCCCTCTCTAACTTTTTTTTTCTTCCCTTCCCCTCCCGCATGGTCTTCTGTTAAGTTTCTCAGAGGTACTGCATAATTTTAACTTAGAATGAGCTTAGGATATTTGGACAGCCTCAAAGTAGTGGCTGTGAAGTTTGTCTTCACGGGAAAAACTCTCTTCCGTGGCTTTGCTCCCTTGATGCATTTCCTAATCACCTAAATGGAATTGATCCTGCCTATACTGTCTCAGAACAATTATTTTAAACAACCACCTGTATTTGGTATGTGTTTCTAAACAATGTATGTATTTTTATGCATATGTGACTTGTCCTCTCTCTCTGACTACATTGAGGTACCAAGCAACTTGGGATCAGTCCTATTTCAAAAAGGCAGGGGACAAGTAAGTAAATTAGTAAATAAACTAATATACCTATGGTAATTGACTAGATCTTGCTCAACTATGTATGACTTGTAGCACCAATGGCAACAACAAAGCTCAACAGACGTACTGATATGGCACCCTAACCCACTCTCAATCTATCATTCCTCTTGTGTAATTCCTGAGTTACTGTTCTGATAAATAAATCTAATATTGTCCTCCGACTTAAAATTATTTAATAGTTATTCATATATTTATAAAGTTCTAACTCAGCTGAAGAAAAAAGCTTTTCTTGCTGTGGGTCTACCAGATCTCTGGCCCTATCCCTAGCTACCATTCTGGTACACACCCTTCACTCCAGGTATATAAAACGTATTCCAATGTCCTCAAATGCTCTCTTCAGATTCTTCACTACCCTGAGCCATCCCACATGGTATTCCCTTGGCATAGAATATCTTTCTCCTCTTTTGTATTCTTCAAAACTCATTTTACTTCACTGTAAGTTTTTTCAAGTTGACCTACCTTGCCTATTGAATTTTGCTATCCTTTGCTACCCAGTATAACCTTCCCCTAGGATATCTTTTGCATGTATTTTTCGGTCAAAATTTTGTAATATATTGTAATTGCTGGTTTCTTTGACTGTTTCTCCTAGTAGACTACAGAATTCTTGAAGATTATATACAGGCTTGTGCTTGCAGATTATAGTCACATAATGGGTTCTTAATAAATAACATTGAATACTATCTTTTGCATAAATCAAAAAGAGTCATTCCAAAACAGAAGATTTAAAAAAATCAATGAACAACTCAGAAAAAAAACAGAACACTGATAAGAGTATGGGGAATCCTTATAAACAGATAATTATAGTAATCAATTGATTAGGTCATGAGGGTGGAACCCTCATGGATGAGATTAGTGCCCTTATTAAAGAGATTCAGAAAGCCTCCTCACCCCTTCTGCCATGTGAGGACACAGCAAAAAAAAAAAAAAAAATGGCCATTCAAGAAGGAGGAATATGGACCTCACCAGATGCTAAACCGGCCAGCTCCTTGATCTCAGACTTCCTAACTTTCAGAATCATGAGCAATAGACTTCTGTTCTATATTAACCAGCCAGTCTATGGCAAACTGTTATAGCAGCCCAAATGGACTCAGACACCCAGACTGACTTTATCTCTTTGAACCTCTCCTATAAACAGCCTATTTTGTCAAGCTGGTTTGCCCATGAATAAAGTACTTAAGAACTGTTTAGCTGTTGATTGTTCATATAAAAATGGGAAATAAGTACTGTTTAGATTGTCAGATTGTTAATATTAAAATTGAAAAATAAGATGTCATTTTTAACAAGAGCAGATGTTTGTGGCACATTTTTTTCAGTGCATCTGTTTATTAATGAAGGGTTAGCTGGAGCTTTGTGAACATGGCGGCTTTATTTATTTGAAAAAGTATTCCATTGGCTTTCAATTTACATCATAACAAAAGTGTGTATAATGTGGCAGAACTGTTTTATGTGATTAAGAACTGTTTATTCTGGATTTGTAATTAATTTAATTGTAACATCTAGAGGACTGCAATTTTGAAAAACTTTCAATCCTGATTGCCTATTATTCACATGACAACACTGAAATAAAGTGACACTATGATAAATGGAAGCATAGCAAGCAGTTGTCCTGATTTAATAACATTTTGAAAGAAAAATCTGCAAAATTTTTATATAAGCCATATATACATAACATATAAAAAGAAATTTCTGCTTGCCTTCAAATTTTGCATCAGAACTTGAAAGTTCACAATTTAATAAACATCTTACAAAGGCACTTTCATCTTTTAAAGCCAGCATGAGAGATTTCATATCTTGATAAAAATAGAGTAAGGAAAAGAACTAATTCAGTTGCTTCATCAAATGATTTCCTTAAACCCAGGGCCCATTTGAGGTCAGTGACACACCTTCATTTGTTTGAACTATGGTTTTTACCAAATTCGATCAAACATTAAAAGGAAGTACTTAATTAGGTATGCTGCACTAACAAAGAAAAATTATTACACCTCACTAATCTATGTTATGGCAAAATCCTGACCCCACAAAACTGATTGGCGCTATTAAAGAGATTGATTGAAATTCATAAGAATTATAATTCAAATAATCAGTGAAGGGAATGTCACCAGATTCAGGGTGCATGATTTTTCTATTCAGATGCTACAGTAAGATTCCACATAAACTTGTTTCCAAAGCCAAATTGCACTGTGTAAAGTGTTAGTAAAATGGATATGACATAAAAGTGTGATTTCTACTTCTATTTAGTTAAATTCATTTCAAATGAATTATTAGCCATTAAGTCATTTGTAATTCAAAACAGTGCAAACACAAAATCTTTACCACCTGAAAACACTTATATAGAAAGTTTTGAAACGAAATCTGTTTATTGTTTAAAATGAGGAGATTCTGCTCCCTTAATTCCCATCAAATGCCCAAATCCCAGATTTTAGTGTAATTTCTCTCAGATTATTGTAGGAAAATATGAAAATAGGGAAAAGTAAAAAAGGAGAAAAACATCACCCACAATTAACTATTATTCAAATTCTTATATTTACTTCCAATCATTTTGTATGAAAATGATTATTATTGCTGCTCTCAGAAATATACTATTATGAGGTTTTGTATGAAATATCTGAAAGGACTTGGTCTTTGTTACCTAAAAACACATTTGAGACCCTAATATTTGTATATTGGCTCATAATTACAGAAATTGGAAACTTCCTTCAAAATAAGTAATATACATACCATGTGTCTATTTTTGACTAATTATTTGTTATTTCTTTCTAAACTAACTGGTAGCTTTACAAATAAATTCTAGTGGCGAAGTGACCGCACATTACGTTATAGATCCTCTTCCATTGCCAGACAGTTCACAGAGGGTCAAAAAAAGTAGAATAAAATATTTTGTTTTGTTTTGTTTTTTTACCTGGGATAAATGATGAAAATATTTCTAAGGCTTAAGTAGCTTTTGAACACATAGGACTAAATATTATTTTGTACAGGAAGTCTATGAATTAAATATGCAACATATTCTGAAAATCAGCACAAGAAAACTTAACACATGAGGTAAACAATAAACCAATGTATTATACACTGATGGGGGAAGGGAAGTTTCTAAGAGAGCTAACATCACAGCACCCTGAATTATGCTGACCTTTTAGGCACAATCTTTCATGATGTATTGATAGGATTTCACACATGATCATAAACATTGATCTTTTCTTTTACAGTTGAAATCAACTGGCTCAAGTCCAGTGAAAATATGAATGAGGCTACACGCACATAGTGTTAAGCCTACTGGTAGTTTCAAATTTTGATCAATTTTAATTTTTTGAGGCCTTCCTTATAACTAGGATGCAGTCTTAGCATTTCTATGATTTAGTTGCAATTAAGGATGACAGAATACATTACAATATTCAAATAGTTGCATAAATTCTGCTGCTTTAAAGTGGCAACAAATCATTTGATAAGGGCAAACATCACCCTTTGATAAGTCGAAATATTCACTTAATAACTGAATTTCCAAAAATATAAATTGTGCTTATGCTTTAGAGATGCCACATACAATGTATGGAATTCTGAGTTGTTCGAAATTCATCATATGAGTCAAAATATGACATTGGGATTTTAAAATCCACGGGATAAAAGTCAGGACCCTTTGCATTGGTAGAAGTGTGTTACTGGGAGGGAGAAAGTATAGTTTGATAATCCAGTGTGGATTTAGTAGCTTGTCTGCTTGGGATTAGAAGTTGCTTTTCCACTTTATGACCATATGAACTCGGGCAAATTGCTTAATTCCTCTAATTCTCAGTATCCTCATCTGTAAAATGGGAATAAAACAGAATTTATCTCCTAAGAAGGTTGTAAAGAATAAATGATACATGGAAAACACTTAGAACAGTGCTGAGCACATGGTAAGCACACAGTAAGTACTAGCTTATTATTATAAGTGGTGAAAATATCATCGCTTCTCAGCCTTTTGGCTAAGATAAAGTGAAGTGGTGAAAACATCATTAGTCTTGTCAAATTTCAGACATTTATTTGTTACTTTGCCTATGTTACTTTGAGTTATTCCTTGTCCTTTGTATAAATACCTGATTTCATATATACTCACATAAACCTGTATGTATATGTATGGATATATAAAATAAATTCCACGTTGGGGCGCCTGGGTGGCTCAGTTGGTTGAGAGTCCAACTTCGGCTCAGGTCATGATCTCACAGTTTGTGAGTTCGAGCCCCGCATCAGGCTCTGTGCTGACTGCTTGCTCAGAGCCTGGAGCCTGCTTCAGATTCTGTGTCTCCTTCTCTCTCTGCCCCTCCCCCGCTCATGCTTTGTCTCACTCTGTTTCTCAAAAATAAATCAATGTAAAAAAAAATTTAATCTCTATAAAATAAATTCCATGAGAAGAGAGATAAGACATTTACCCATTTTACCTATTTCTGTCCTTAATATTGTCACCTATTAGGCATATAAACATTTTTGCTGATTACTATGGTGACATATTCAAGTCTAGTGTTTTCCTTTGTGAAAACTCAGAAAATACCCATCTTGCAATAGAAAAACTAAAATGAATTCCATTTCTGGAAAAAAAGTCACTTTTTACCTTTGTAAGAGCTTCCTAAACAAAGATATATCATGACAATAATTAGGATAGTATTTTAAAAATAAAACCAAATAAGGATCATGTCTCTTTAACATTACTAAAATTCTGGGGTGCCTGGATGGCTCAGTCAGTTAAGTGTCCAACTTTGACTCTGGTCATGATCTCATAGTTTGTGCATTGAAGCCTCGCATCCAACTCTCTGCTGTTAGTGTAGAGCTGACTTCAGATCCTCTGTCTCCCTTCCTTTCTGCCCTTACCCCACTCGTGCTCTCTCTCAAAAATAAAATAAACATTTAAAAAATAATAAAATAAATAAAATTCCTGTTGACAGGATGTTACTTTAAGCTTCCTGCTACTAGAGAAGCCTACTTATTTATTTTCCTGTTTATTCCCTTTACTCACATAACACTTTACATAAGAGGCATATAATGGGTGCCTAATAAATGAAAGTAATTCTAAAGCCCACATGCTTTACAACTTTGCTAAAATGAAAAGTAATACAAAGAATTGAATCTTCCTTTACCCTTAAAAATAAAGGATACAGATGATTCTCTTAGAGAATTTTCTGGAATTCCTATAGTGCTCACTGGAATTGGAGGGAATTAAGTCTGTGAGGACTGTAAGCCCATCACTGCTTACCTTCCTGCTAAAATATGTAAACTGATATCTGTAGCATCTAACCTTTACCAAAGTGTTCATCTTGCAGTAATTTGGACATGTAGCGCTCCATATAGAGTCATTCATTGTCCAGTACGTTAGTGGATGATGTATATTTTGTAGTTAATGGAGTTGAATAGATCTTCACATTTCACAGCTCAGTGAATATGTACTCCATTTTCTTCCTGGCTTCTGCTGCTAGTTTCTTTTTTTTTTTTTTTAAAGAAAGCAGTTTTATACATTAAAGATAAATTCATGACTTTGAGAAGCTAGTAAAATCTGCTTAGAAATGATCGGAGCAGACTGGAAAGGTATAGAATCTTATAATTATTTATGCTAACATAACCACTGGACCAAATTCCTTGACATTTTGAATCATTTAATTATTTTTTAGTATGAAATGGTATAAGAAGTGAGAATCCACTGCCTGCAGTTGTGCTCACTATGAGGAACTCTTGAGTCCCTGACCAAGGATACACGGAGATAAGAGTAGTATAAAAGAAGTCAAAGATGCCCTCAGTAGTTGTACAATATAAGTTGAGCATGTGTTTCGTCCACTGTGATATGATCACATTTGAAAAACTCATCCGAGATGTTATTATTTTTTTTTCATTATATTCAAACTTCCCATTTCCAAGACCAGTAGCTTAAGAACTTTGAATAATATCACAGATCCAATGACCACCAAAATAATCCTACGCTTGCTTCACATAGCACTTCATAAGTGATAAAAAATTTTCACATAGAGTGATTTCATCCTCACACAAGAGATGGTAAAGGCATATTATTATCACTTTACAAATAAGAAAACCAAGGCTAAGCACTCATATGAATAAAAATAGAAGATTAACATACTTTAAGTGCATGGAATTAGAATTATATTTGTCTCAGATCTGAAAAGCTAATATTAACATGGTTGGAAGTAACAATGGAAAAGAAGACCCAAAGATTGGCAACCTATCACCCAAAATTCAATTCTCCACCTGTTTTTGTAAACATAGTATTCCTGGAATACAGTCATGTCCATTTCTTTACATACTGCCGATACCTGCTTTTGTTGTCCAATGGCAAAACTGAGTAGCTGCAACAGAAGCCATATGGTTCACAAAGCTGAAAATATTTACTCTATATTCCTTTGTAGAAAGAGCTTACCAACTCTTGTTCTAAATCAAAGAGATTGTCAATAAATGAAAGTTACCTGGGTCTAGAGACCATGAGAAAACTCTGAACATCAAATAAATGCATAGAACCATGTTGAAGTGGATGTATGACTGGCCAAAATATCTTTCAGTGGACAGTAATTAAGCAGAACCATCTACTTTAGTACCTTTGCTTCCTTAGATAGATTAACTCACTTTCTTTCTTTCTTACCAGGCCAGACATTTTCTAGGCAAGGGAAGAATCAGACACAGCTGCTTTGCAAAATGGCTGCTGAGTCTGTATACCAGTATTTCAAAGAAGCTACAGCCCAAAACAGAAAGTCTTAGGGGTAAGAACAAGTGACTTAACATATTAGACAATTTATACATTTTCTTAGCCAGATCGTAACTTTATGATGGACCTGAAAGAAAAATAAGTAGCTGGCAGACTGGAAGAATTATTGATAATCTCAGAAATGTATTCACATTTGTTCATTCTTTCATTAAAAAAATTGTTTTGGGGGCGCCTGAGTGGCACAGTCAGTTAAGCATCCAACTCTTGATTTTGGCTCAGGTCATGATCCCATGGTTTGTGGGTTAGAGCCCTGGGTCAGGATCTGTGCTGACAGTGTGGAGTCTGCTTCGAATTCTCTCTCTACCCCGCCCTCTCTACTCTTCCCCCCACTCACAGGCTCTCTCTCTCTTTCAGAGTAAATAAATAACATGCTTTCTAAAAATTTTGTTTTTAACACCTACCCTGTTAATGGTGCTTCTTTGGCATTATGGAGAAAGAGACATTTATGCCTGCAAGAATAACAAAATGCAATAAGAGAGAAGACAGACACCTATATGAATAAGTATACTATAATCATCTGTATTACTACTGGAAATTATGAAGGGACTGAACATAAAGGCAGAAGAAACAAATCATCATAGCCTCCATGTGTAACCGACACTGTCTGCATTCAAGGCACCATGTCCAAACGGCAGGATGTAAAAATTATTGGTGTAGTATAGCCAGTGTGAGAGAGAGCATTTTAGAAATACATTCAACATAGCTCAATGAAGAATGTTCAGTCAAAAGATTCAACTTTAATTAGTGAAACGGTAATATTAGAACCATTGAAATCAAAGAAGGATTCATGCATAATTGTTTTGGAACCCAAAATTAGAGTCTCTGGTTTCTTCCTCTGTTCTTCAATCCCAGAGTTTTGCATTAAATTGTATTCTCTTCATTGATTTACATCAGATAAAAATTCTGTCCCCTTTTTGAGGACAGCAGCTGGGACAGAAATTCAAGGAGCCGAGCTTTTGTGGCACTCTCTGCCAGGCTTAACTGTCGGGGCACTGTGTTAGGGCTATAGTCTTGCTCTCATGAATCCATTAATATGAGACACAAGTCGCCTTTATGTTCTTCATTAGTACACACAATGAAATGTACATAATATATAAAAGACTATTTTTTAAGTACCTCATACTTTTCCCCGTTTGAATTTATATTGACTATCCTGTCCTCAGTTTTTCTGTAAGATAATTACTTTGGATGAGATGGCCTGTAAAGTCCCTCTTAGCTCTACAAACATATGCTTTTATATAATGTCCCTAAACAAACAAGTCTCCAATGAATGGAACTGTGACCTAATTGACTGCTTCACCAGTCACGGTTTCCTATCCCAGAGGGGTAGTGACCCTGCTCATATAAATGGATAGTTTGCTTTTATTAATTCGTTTCATTTATATTAATTTTATGTCCAATAATATTTGATGATGATAATTGTGACAGTTAGCCAAGGAGGATCTAATATTTAAAACAACTTGGAAATTCTTCCACTCACTATTTCCTGAAATGGCAATATTTTCCTAGCTTTCATTAATGGAGTGTGTTAAAGTATTAAGGAAATAGTCTTATCTGAAATGTGATATCTTTAAGAGAAATATGATTTGCCTGTCCCTTAATGATCATTAATTAATTTAAATCAATTTCTTTTGATAGTGATATTGGAGTTAACTGTTAGCTCAAAATATATGTTTAATCAATGCAGTTAAAAATTATCTGAAATTTCATTTTAGAGGAACAGAAAACTCTACAATGTCTATCTTATATTTCATAGCCTTCAGTAAATCAGACCACTGACATCAGTGTCATGGCAAGTTCAGTTAGGAAATAAAAATGTGCAGAGCACTGTATAGCACTCAATTAGTTTCAATGAAACAATTCACCAGGGTTTACATACCAAGGTAAACTGAGGCAATGACCATTTAAGAAGAGGGCTCAGGCTAGCTCTTAAATCAGCAGAGCTCAAATTATTACTTCATTTGTTGACCCCAAATGAGTCTTCACTAAAAAATGTAATGTATCAAAATACTTTGCAAATTTAATTTTCCCTTCACCAACACACAGAGCATTTACAAACTGAAGAACTTGCATTTTAAATAGATGGAAATGAATTAGTATAAAAAAATAGAAAAAGCTAAGCTGCTAAAATGTACACTTATACGTTCGTTTTCACAATCTCTTAACAAAATGAACATTTTAAATGTACCTTTTGTCTTTGAGTGGGAAAAAGAGAAAGACAAGGAAATTAATATTTTTGTAATATAGATGTCATCTTATATTTCATGCCTGACTCATTTGAAAATGTAGATTAATTTGCAAACAATTTAGAAAGCTGAACTATTGAATTGGGTCCTCTAAGATTTAGGATTTGTCATCTTTTAAAGTTGACACCCAGCGAGAGCTTGTCAATTACAAAGAAGTGAAATGAAGTGAAAATAAGTCTCATCTTCATCTTCTTGTTATATGCTTGGTTGGTTATAGAGAGACACCATTTACAAGCTCAAAATAATTATTCAGAAAGTTACGCTTCACTTTAAAACCAAATTTAAGCAAGAGAAAAGTGCTATTGTGTGATGGTTATTTTATTCATTGGGTGGGGAGGTTGGGTGGAGAGTGGGAAATGCTATATTGCCCCTTAAGACCAGTGGTTAGAATGTCTGCCCTGTCTTTCTACTTCTTCTCATATTGGTAATAAATAGAGACAACTTCAGGTTATTGCTTTAAAAACAAACAAGTCTACTTGTTATGCTACTCTCTTACTGTTCAATGAAAGTGAGGATTTGCGAGAGATAATTATAATGTTATTTACACATTTTATCAACATGTGAATTCTACTCCCTCCCTGAAGTTGCCTTTTAAGTGCTTTTCATTCTACCCATAACCACAAGAGGCACAATGTTTTAACATCTTGTTAGATTCAAACAAAAATGAATTATTTGTTGTAATCAAATAAATAGGTAAGTTTGGAGAGGCATACTCCAATTAAACTAGGAGCCATCTAACTCTTAGCTTTGATCTCACGATTTATTGCTAATGAGCAAGGTCACTTACCCTGACAAATGGAACAGTATTTAATAAACATTATCACCCCAATAAATTCATTCCCGATTTGTGCTCAGCTAAGAGATGCTAAGCAGACTTTGAATACGTGGGAGAATGAGTGGGAGAGATTAATAGAACTCAAGTATCATGTGAAGTCAGACAGCAGAAAGAAGCATATTCTAATAGCAGTTTCTTCCTCCTGCACCTTCATGGGAACACGTCATACCACATGCTTTTCCTTCCCTGAGTAGAGGAGAGGAGAGTCTAGATGGTCAGAAGAGATATGTGGTAAAAAGTAAATTTTTAGGATGAAGCATTGAGACATTTTTGCTGTTGCTCTACCTCACCTACAGGCCCCAGGCCAACCCTATCTCCATCACACTGAGCGGACAAAAGTCTCAAGTGGATTGATACTTAAGCACCAGTTCCTTCTTTTAAAAAAATGACATACGATGTTTGACATCAGTTTACACACCTGATTTGGCAAAATTAGCATTCTACCTATCTAAATTCTGTTCATTTTCCAAGGTCATGCTCAAGTCCCCTGTATGAAACCATCCCTTGTGACTGTGACAACAATGATCATTTCTTGCCTTGTCTCAAAGTCTGTGGTACTTTTGGTCAGCCCTTCTGTACTGTTGATTATCTTAACTAAATGAATTACAAAAGTAATAAAATAACATTAAAGTGTTTGGACAATAGAGAAAACATCATCATAATTCAATGTCCTAACTCAATAACTGATTAATTATATATATTCTTCTAATTTTCATAACCCTATACTATACATTTACAAAAGTATTGTTCATATAGTTTTTACACTGAGTTTCTATATTGTCATAAATATTTCTCCACATCACAAGAGTCTATAAAAACTATTGGCTATCTATTCAGTGGATATATCAAGATTTATTTAACTACACACTATTACAATGTCAGTAAATTATTTACAGTATTGTTGTTATATTCTATGCCAATTCAAATACCTATATGATTAGGGCTTTTTAAATAATTAGATTATTTTTAAAAAATGTTTATTTATTTATGAGAGAGAATGGGGAAGGGGCAGAGAGAGAGAGAGAGAGAGAGAATCCCAAGCAGGTTTTGCACTGTCTGTGCAGAGTCCAACGTGCGGCTCTATCTCACAAACCATGAGATCATGACCTGAGCCAAAAGTGTTGCTCACTTAACCAACCAAGCCACCCAGGACTCCTAGATTATTTTTAAAACAAGTTCTCAGAAGGGAAATTTACTACCTCAAAAAGTGTGAAAATTAATAATGTAATTGAAAGAATATAAGCTTTAGAATCATAGATCTGAATGCAAATTTCAAATCAACCATTTTTGTGGCCTCAAGGATATAATTTAGTATCTTGTAGACTCAGTTTCTCATTGTATAACTGGATAATACCACCTAGTATGTAGCCTTTTTGGAAATATTAAGAATAATATGTTAAAACAACACACAATAAAGCTTAAAAAACAGTGGTCATTATTATTTGTCTTTCATTATTATTTATCTTTCAATTTAGAATGAATTTGAGCTGTATACAAGAATACCAGTTTTGTCATAGACTTGTTATATTTAGATATTGTGTTTAATTAAACTGGCTGGGATACAAAATGATAACGTATTGTTTTAATTTTTACGTCTTTGATTGCTAGGAAGATTCTACACTTAGTGAGTTCCCTTTGTGAATCACATGTTGAGGACTCTTATTTATTTTGGATTCAAAGTTTCATTGTTTAGATCTTTATAACTTTTTTGTATGTTTTTGTGATAATGCTCTAGACACCCCTATAATGTAACTGTTTATGCATATGTGTATTTACAACATACACACACACACACACACAAATATACTGGTTTGAGATCTGGTGCAGTGTCATTTGCCTTTATTTTTTCATCATTTAAAATAACTTGCAGAGTAACCTGCATGTAATGGGTGCACAAAAATGTGTGTATTAAATAGGTATCAGGTATCATTCTGTTCTTTGAATATTATATGAACTTCACTATGTATACCCAATGATCTTCCCAAGACCGCAGAAATTTCAAGAACCTAAGTTGTCATAGAAATTTCACTTCACAGGTCCCTGTTTCTACTGAATTCTAGATCTCATTGCCATGTTCCCTAACATGTTCATTCTCTTTCCTCTACTCCATGTCCACCAAATGTCAGATCACTTCCTTTTTCACTCAAGACATTCATGTTTAAAAGATACTCTGGTAAATGTCTGTAAGTTTTACATTGTCGTAACAACTTAACATTGAATATTAGAAGTCCCTGATCCAGCAAGACATCATGTTAATATGACACCATTTTCTGGTAGGAGAGAGACATCCATCCTTCAAAATTTTCTGCTTCTTAATTCTAGTATTTTATTATCCAGAAATGTATAGCTCATGCATATATAATATTCATATATATGAATATATATAGGAAACATATATGTATGAATGCATATATGATAGATAACCATTAATTGATACAGCAATTTCCTATTGTGTTTCATTAAATCCAAAATTTAATAAATTGTACATTATACCATTATTTTATGTACCACTCTGAAAGGAGTTCAGTAGAAGATGAAAAATAACAGAAAAAAAACCAGCAAAATAAGAGGATGAAATGTAACCATATAAATAATTACAGTAAATATAAATTATCTAATATTTAATCATAAGGCAGACATTGTCAGATTGGATAATAAAGCAAGAACCAATTATATGTCACGTACAAGAAACTCAGTTTATCTATAGAGACAGACATAGGCTAAAATTAAAAGATATAAAAAGGTAAACCTAGCTAATCCTGGCTAACACTATTAAGGAGAAGCTGGGCTGGCTGTGTTAATATGAGATGATTAGATAAAGTATTCATAACAAATAATATTAATAAGGTACTACAAAGATAAACAGACAAATCCACAATCATAGTTAGAGCTTTCAATAACCCCCTCTCAGTAACTGCTTGGAAGAGTTGATAGAATAATTGATACAACATTAATATGAAACATTTGAACAACCACTTTGACCTGACATTTATAGAACAATCAACCACAGCAAAATAAACATTATTTTCAAGTGCACATTAAAACTCACCAAAACACTGTATTATAGGCCACAAAATGAGTCTTAATAAACTTAAAGGGGTCATAGACTGTTTTATGACTACAATGGAATGAAATTAGAAACCAATTACAGAAATAATCAAAAAACTTCCAATTATTCAGAAACTAAATAGCATAACTTCTAAGTGATCTCTGGATAAAAATAAATTACAGTGAAATGAAAAACTATTTTTAAGTTGATTAGTAAGAAAACACAACATTTCAGGATTTGTGGAAAAACTCTAAAGTGATACTTAGAGAAAAACATACAGTAGTAGATAGCTGTACTGCCAAAGAAGAGAGGTCTTGAATAGACATGTCTGCTTCCATATTAAGAAACTTGAAAAGAACACATTAAACTCAAACCAAGCTGAAGAAAAAATATAATAGTGAACACATGAGAAATTAGTGAAATACAGAATCAGTAGAGGAAATCAGTGAAACCAAATCATGCTTCTTTGAAAAGACTAACATAATCAATAAGCCTCTAACCAGACTGATTGGGAAATAAAAAACAAACGAAAGAAAATAACACCAGACAGAGGAGACACAAATTAGCAACATCAGGAATAAGAGAGCTGATATCACTACAGATTTTACAGATGCTTAAATGGAAATTAAGGAATGTTATGAACAATCGTGTGCCAATAAATTTAAAAACATACATGAAATGGACATGTTTTGAAAGACACAAACTATCAAAGCTCACTGAGGAACAAATAGATAATCTGCATAGTCACATATCAATTAAAGAAAAACTTTCCAAAGTTGGCACTATTGATATTTTGGGCTAGCTAGTTTTTTGTTATGGGCGCTCCTATACACTGTAGGATGTTTAGCAGGA
>NW_024412415.1:4562812-4582856 GCF_014898765.1 Herpailurus yagouaroundi
TATTATTATTATTATTATTATTTTACTTTTTTGGTTTCAAGTTTTTATTTAAATTCTAGTTAGTTAATATATAGTGTAATGTTGGTTTCAGTAGCATAATTTAATGATTCATCACTTACATATAACATCCAGTGCTCATAATAACAAGTGACCTCCTTAATACCCATTCCCCATTTAGCCCATTCCCCAACCACTTTCCCTCCAGCAACCCTCAGTTTGTTCTCTATAGTTAAAGGTCCCTTATGGTTTGCCTCCCTCTCTCTTTTTTTCCCCCCATCCTCTATGTTCATCTGTTTTGTTTCTTAAATTCCACATATGATTGAGATCATACGGTATTTGTCTTTCTCTGGCTGATTTATTTCACTTAGCATAATACATTCTAGTTCTATCCACATCACTGCAAATGGCAAGATGTAATTCTTTTTGATGGCTGAGTAATATTCTGTGTGTGTGTGTGTGTGTGTGTGTGTGAGAGAGAGAGAGAGAGAGAGAGAGAGAGAGAGTATACAGACACACATATGACATATGGCATCTTCTTTATTCATCAGTTGGTGGCACAGACATTTGGGCTCTTTCCATATTTTGGCTACTGCTGATAATGCTTCCATAAACATCAGGGTGCATGTGCCCTCCGAATCAGTATTTTTGTTTCCTTTGGGTAAATACCTAGTAGTGCAATTGTGGGGTTGTATGGTAGTTCTATTTTCAATTTTTTGAGGAGCCTCCATACTAGAGTGGCTGCAACAGTTTGCATTCCCACCAACAGTGTAAGGGGGTTCCCCTTTCTCTGCATCCTTGCCAATATCTGTTGTTACCTGTGTTGTTAATTTTAACCATTCTGACAGGTATGAGGTGGTACCTCATTGTAGTTTTGTTTTAATTTTTTTAATGTTTCATTTATTTTTGAGAGAGAGAGAAAGAGAGAGACAGAGTATAAGTGGGGCAGGGGCAGAGAGGGAGACACAGAATCTGAAGCAGACTCCAAGCTCTGAGCTGTCAGTACAGAGCCCAACACAGGACTCGAACTCATGAACCACAAGCCTGAGCCGAAATCAGGCACTCAACCAACTAAGCCACCCAGGTGCCCCTCTCATTGTATTTTTTATTTGTATTTCCCTGAGGATGAGTTATGTTGAGCATCTTTTCATGTGTTTGTTGGCCATTAGTATGTTTTCTTTTGAAAAATGTCTATTCATGTCTTCCGCCTATTTTTTAACTAGATTATTTGTTTTTTAGGTGTTGAGTTTGATAAATTCTTCACAGATTTTTGAAACTAACCCTTTTTCAGATATGTAATTGGCAAATATCTTTCCCCATTCTGTATGTTGCCTTTTAGTTTTATTGATTGCTTCCTTTGCTGGGCAGAATCTTTTTATATCGATGAAGTTCCAATAGTTCATTTTTGCTTTTGTGTCCCTTGTCTCCAGAGGCATGTCTAGTAAGAAGTTGCTATGGCTGATTATACGCATTAAAGAAATTGAAATTATATGCAAAAACTTTCCCTCAAAGCTCCAGATCCAAATAGCTTTGCTGGTGATTTCTACCAAACATTCAAGGAAAAAATCATACCATTTCTATAAAAACTCTTTCGAAAACTGAAAAGAGATTTTCAACTAATTCAATTAATCCCATGAGGCCAGCATTACCTTGATAATCACAATCATAAAAAGACATTACAAGAAATGAACACCAGAGATCAGTATCTCTCATGAGCATACACACAAAAATTCTAAACAAAATTTTTTAGCAAATTGAATCCAACACTATGCAAAAGAAATATTATCATAATCAAGTGGGGTTAATTTTAGGAATGCAAGGTTGGTTTAACCTTTGAAAATTAACGAATGTAATTCACTGTATTAACAAATTTTAAAAAAGAAAAAATTATCTGATAATCTCAACCTCAGAAAAGCATTTTACAAAATCTAACATCTGTGGCCAATAAAATCTGTCAGAAAACTAAGAATAAAATGGAACATGCTCAATCTAATATAATGCATCCATGAAAAACCTATAGCTAGCACACATTTAATGGTGAAAGAATGAGTACTTTCCCCTAAGATCAAAAACAAGAGAAGTATTTCATCTGTCACTACATCTATTCACTGTTATATTAAAATGTTTAGCCAATGCATTAAGGTAATAAAAATGAATGAACAGTATCCAGATTGAAAAGTAAGAAGCAATACTCTCTTTATGCATAGATGGCATCACATTTACGTAGAAAATCTGACAGAATTTCAAAAAAGTACTAGAACTAATGAATGTGTTTAATAAGGTGACAGACATAAAATCAGTGTACAAAAATCAGCTGTATTTCCATTTGCTAGCAGTGAACAATTAGAAAAGGAAATTTTAAAATATTGACACGAAAAAAAATATGAAATAGTACACTAAGTATTATAAGTGTTAAATCTGATAGAAGATGTGAAAGTAAACTGTACACTGTAAATGACAAAACACTGCTCAGAGAAATTTTTAAAAACCAAACCATAAGAGACTCTTAAACACTGAGAATAAACTGAGGGTTGATGGGGGAGTGGGAGGGAGGGGAAAGTGGGTGATGGGCACTGCGGAGGGCACCTGTTGGGATGAGCACTGGGTGTTGTATGGAAACCAATTTGACAATAAATTTCATATTAAAAAAATAAAGAGAAAAACAAAAAAATTAATATATAGATATACGTACTTTATTTATGGGTTGGAGGACTCTATAGGTAGTCATCATCCACATGATAGGGAGATGTTCCTTCTGAGTTGGAGTCTAAGAGGGGAGAGGGCAGGGAAAAAAACCTATCTTCTCTTGGCTCTCCAGCCCTCCTCCCACACTAAAAAATCAAAGGACCAGGCTGTACAGGTATAGGTCAATTTCAAAACTAAGATGTGGACCCAGCTCACCAGGGGACAATGGAAGGCACTTTGAAACATAATATTCACAAAATCAGGGTACTCCAAATGCTTCTCCCCTTCTAACCTGGCTCACCTCCCTCAGATTCTCAGGAAGGTCTGCAGGAACCCCCTTTTCCAAGCTTCTCCAACCCTAGGGTAATTTCTACCACCTGTCTCAAGAAAACATTTTATTTCTTGGATCCTGTCAATCTATGTGGCATTCTTGGTGATTTTCTTTTAATATTTGACTTCAGAAGGTAGGTTCTATTTCAAATGTAAAAGAAATTCAGAAATAGTAGAGTCAAAATTCATATTGAAGAAAAAGTGATTTTACCCATTATCAAACAGGCATCATTGCCCTTCGAGTCAATGGGTCCCTATTATCTTCTGAGGATCATTTGATTTCTTTCTTGCTCCACAAGGGAGCTTACACCATGAGAAGCAAAAACTGCTCTAGCTTGTAATGGCTGCTTTCTCTGTCATCTTTGGGAATGTGCCAATCATGATTCTTACATTCTTTCTATTTACTGTGTTCTCCACCCCCACTCCATGAAGGGGCATGTGGTTGCCAATTCTTCCTATTACCTTTTCTATTAACAATACCTTGTCTGTTACATTACATACCTAAATACATTGTGTTCACCAACTCAGAATTTTAACAGAAATATTTAACTTGAAGTCTGGAAAGAGACCTATATGTGCTTGAATCTACATAGACTCAGGCATACTGGCATGCAACAATTCCACATGGGGTCCTATCATCTTCAGTTTCTTCTCATCCTGTGTCAATGGGACCCCTCCATCCCACACTTCTCCAGGAGCTCTCCTGGTTCTCTTGAAACTCCACTATATGTTGCACAGGAATGCATACTAGTGTGCTGGGGGTGCTATTTCAACCTCCTTATTTCTGAGTTCTGATATCTACCATCACTCTAGATTCATTCTAAGCGAGGTCATCTCCTTCCTCCAGCATGGTTTTTGGAAGGCCATCAACTGCTCCACTGTGAGCTTCAGGAGTGTTCCTCTAAACCTGAGATCTCTATGTTCCTCTTGTTGTTTCATGCTCTGTTTGCCATTGGTATCTTTCCAGGGTCTCTCTATGCATTTGAAAGTAAATATGTTATTTATCTTAACCCTTTAATACATAAGGAGCACACAATACACAAACTCTGAACCTTGCTTTTCTCCTCTAAGAATACATCTTGGAGACAGAAATGCTACTTTCTGCTCGGAAAATGAATTGGGGGGAAAAATCTCCATTTTTGCAGAGCTATAGCTCTGGGTAAATAAACGCTGTGAAATACTGTTCCCATTTACTTTACTTTCAATCACCATGTGCCTCCTATAATTTGAGTTATAATTATTTTAAATTAAATTTGTGAAACAACTTTTAACTGATTTAAACAGAATATAACAAAGTTTAAAAACAGAAATATCAAGTCATACTGTTAAAGTGGAAATAGGTTCAAGGGAATTTCAAATTAAGTCTCCCTCTTCTACTGCTACTGAAAAATTAAAATCTGAAATTCAAAATCTTAATTTGCTAGGCTTTCTTTCTTTTTTTCTTTGCAGAAGTAATCAGTTTGCTAGAATAGACATGTACTAATTTGCTTGTAAGAGAGAAAAGCAATGTGGTTCAGAATATGGAACACCTGTTTTTATTAGATATGTATGCCGGTTATAAACTGGAAATATTAGTCCATTCTTTCCCTTGAAAAATCATGATATTAGCTTGTTTTCCTAATCAGGAAAATTTTGGTCCCCACTAGCCTTATAACAAAACCCTTTGTTGGAGTAGAAAACTAGTATAAGAAGGCTCATGTTAATCTATTAAAATTCTTATATATGTGCATCACAAAAAGATAGTAAAAGATGTAAAGTTAACATCAACAACTTGTATATATCTTACACACCAAATAATACTAAACTGTTCAGTTTATTTTCATTTAGAATCTCATGCCTGCTATAAGCATTTCAGAAACTTGTTTTCCTGATTTTAACAAAATACCTGAAAGTGTTCTAGTGGAAAGAAAATACCCGCTAAGAGGATTGTTTTATTTTGTTTCCCATGACTTTCTGATTTTATGACATAACGCTATTATCTCCTGTCTTAGGAACCTACCTGGTCCCAGACACAAAAGCCCTTTAATTGTTGGAAAGCCTTGGGAAACTGTATTTTAAGCTGCGAGATATAATTGAGTAGATATTTTTCAAAACTCCTTTCTCTATATATACACAATCTAAGGTTGGGTGGGTGTCATACAGTGCATGGTACCTTGTTGCTAAGCCACTAGCCGTCTGCCCTGCTGACACAGGCCCCAGATCTTTTCTCCTGACAGAATCAGACACTGGGGCTCCTAGCCTGTTAGCTCCCAGAGGCTTCTATGGCAACAAACAGCAACAACAACATTTATACTTCCCCTGCCTTCTTTCCTATTAGAATAAAACTGGAAACAAAAGACAAATTCAAATTAACTAGGATTTGGGGAAAGAAAAACTCTCATTGAGGAAGGCATCACTATATATAATCTATGTACAAAACATGTGCCTCCATTTTACCTTGCATGGAGTAGGGAAGTTCATTGTCTTTCAAATGTTTCAAGCAATTCAAAGGAATAGCATTACAAATGCACAATCATCCATGAATACTGTGTCTGTATTTGAGCACAATAGAGAATTATGAATCATTTCTACTCAGTGTTGTAAATTTAATTTTCAAAAATATTACAAAATGAAGTAACTACTATTATAAAGATGCTTTTAGATGACATTTAATTACAATGCAAGGTAATTTATTTTACCAGCTGGAGTATCTGAGGCTAATTGCATTTATTTATGTTTTATGCTTGTGCCGTCCTAACAACCAAACTGTCCTATATGTTCATTTTACCTTTTTCTTTTAAATCTTATGAGATATTTTGGATTTTCTTTTCCTCTCAAATTTGGTAGTGTTTCTTAATTGTAAGGAGAATATTTCTTTGCCCTTACACCTCCTGTGTGGAAGAATGCTTTGATCTCTCTAGAAGTTTAATTGCATTTCATGGAATGGTTCTTCTTTGCAATTAGATCTAGGCTTGGATGCTGAGTGTGCTTTCTTTCATGTTTCTATTCAATCATTTCTGTGGTAAATTTTTTGTCTCACCAATATGTGCTTTCATCCCAGCCTCTGGTTACAGTAACTTCTGAGTAGCCACATTTTTTCATCTGCTAAAGATAGGCTCTCTGATCACCCTTGAAGTGTTTTGGCAAGTTTGCCTTTGATTATTTTAATTATTCTTCCCTTTGACGGATAGTTATTGGATAATGCTAGTTAAGATAATGTCATATCTCTTGTTGGATTTACTCTACGAGGAAGTTGGTCATCATTATAGGGTAAGTACAGTCTTAAATCAATCTGCTCATTAAATGAAATGTTATTTAAATTTTAGCGGAATGACTTGGGTTCACTTCTCTGAAAAAAGACAGTATTTTAACATAGTAAGTGGCAGTGATCTGTCCACATTTCTGCCCAAAGACTGAATAGTGAAGTTTTATCCAAATGACAACCTGCTTCTTGGTTGTCTTTCTAAAATTTTTATTCTGTAGTCCTCAAAGGACTCAGTTAACATTAGCACCATAGTTCTCGAAGATAGGAAGGATAGCAAAAGACTATGTATATGTACATGTGTATGTATATATACATATATATCTTTGAGAAAGAAAGGGGGAGGGAGAAAGAATGAAAGAAAGAAAGAAAGAAAGAAAGAAAGAAAGAAAGAAAGAAAGAAAGAAGAAACCAAATAGAGTCCCGAGCACACTGTTTTGTTCTCTTACACAAGTAAATTGGTTCTATTCAGGAAGTGTGGCCAATTGGTTGGAGGTGAGCCAAGAGTTTCATTAACAATTCTGAATAAAGATTTAATGGTCTTGGATAGAAGATACCAGTAATGTTGGGCAATCAATCTGTAACTCAATTTCTTCCTCTGTAGAAACAAAAAAGCAAAAAAGAAACCCAGCAATATCCAGTTACCTTAACAATGTATAAATTGGACAAGGGCTCAGGTATGTGTACAAAAAGGACCTTACAACTGCCTGAAATTAGTAGGTTTTTAAGCCAAATAAATGCTCAGCCAGTAAAATGTTTAACTGTAGCAAATTTATTCAATTAGTCTTTTAATTATCTACTCATCTATAAAAAAATATTTGTTGCACACCATGTCTAAGGAGATAGTGCCAAATATTGTATAAAGCACTGTCAATCCAGCAAGGGACAAGAGTCTGTGCTCTAGTGTCAGAAAAAACTTTAAAATGGTAATTGATGGGGGCAGGCAATTCTGTCCAGAGTGAGTGGTCAGGGAAGTTCTCTCTGAGAGGGTAATATTTGGGTTCAGTTGAAGTAACAAAGAGTTCTCCAGGTAAAAGAACATGTATTTGATGTCCATTGGGGAGGGAAAAAGTTTATTCAGTTAAAATACAGAAAGAAGACCAAGGTGGTTGGAGCATAGCAAATGTGATAGAGGATGGTATGAGAGGAGGTTTAGAGGTGGAAAGGGAGGTAGCAGGTGCATATTACAGAACATAGTAAAGACTTCAAAATTATTCTAAATACAACAGGATGCCTTTGGAAAGCTCAGCAGGGATGTATCGTGATCTGATTTTCTTCTTACTGGGGAGACAATGAATTATAAAGACTCCAAATGGAAGCAAAGAGAACAGGTAGAAGACTCCCAAAGTCGCCTAAATGAGCAGTGATGGTAGCAGTGGAACTGGTTAACAAGTGGTAGATTTGGAGTATATATGAAATAAAGCTTAAAAGACTTACAGTGTGTCCATTTGGGGCACAGGTGCAAAAGACAGACGAATCAAGATGACTGCCACGTTTTCTGGTTTCAACAACGGGTAGTGGATGGTGGCATTTACTCAGAGTGAAAATACAGTTAGGAAGAGGAATACGGCAGTGTGTCAAGAGTATGGTTTTAACTCTGTTAACTAAAAGTTGCCTTTTAGACATCTAAATGTTGGTGTCAAGTAGATAGTTCTCCATATGAATGTGTCACTCAAGCCAAGTCTGGAAATAGACATTTAGTGGTAATAACTACATAGATGGAATTCAAAGTGCAGAAATGGTCAAGCAATAGGGAAGAAGAAATGCCTAGAACAGAGTTCTGGAGCTTTTCAATATTTAGAGGCCAAGCATAAAGAAGGTAGGGAACCATCTAGGAAACTCAAGGTAGGGGGAAGCATGAGACTACAGATGATACAGAATCCATGGGAATATAACTATTTTCAATGCTTCTGAGAGATGAGGAAGATGAGAATTTTCCAAGATGGGCATTATTATTGGTCTTGATGGAGCAGGTTTGGAGGCAGGAACTGGGATGAAAATCTAAGGAAATAATGAGTAGTAGCTAAGAGAAACAAGAGCATGTAGGCCAAAAAGGAAAAGGCAGGGGCACATTTTTATGCAGCTGTCTCCATACATCACCAATGAAGCTAATAATAAACTTAAGGATTAATTTGTAGTCTCAGGATTTTTATTTATTTTAATTGGTTTGGGGAGGCTTTGGCTTATCAAATATTTATTCAGCTCCTTTTCACGTGCAGGCACTGTCTTAGGCTTTTGGAATTTTTATTAATGAACAAGGCAAGCAAAGATCCGTATCTTCATGTAGCTTAGTTTTCTAATGGGAGAGACAGACAACAAACAACAGAAATAGTAAATATCACATAGTAGGCTAGAAGGAGATAGGTGCTTTAGATAAAATTAGAAGTACAGTAATGGGGACCCAAAGTACTGGGGTGCCATTTAAATAGGGTGGTCAGAGTAGTACTTGTTAAGATGATGGCTTCTTTGCAAAAAGTGAAGAAGGTGAGAGTTTAGTTACTTGGTTACCTGGAGAAAGAGCATTCCGGGCAGAGAGAACCACTACTGCAAAGACCCTGAGACAGAGATAAACAAGGGATGACAGAATGACTCCAAAGTGAAGTACGAGGATCAATGCAGGAAAGGAGGTGAAAACAGGGGTCGATCACTTTAGGACTGTTTTCTTTATTCTGAATGAAACAGAGAGCAATGAACTGTAGAGTTCTGAGAAGGGAGTGATGTGATCTGTCTCACCTGACAGTAATTCGGCTAAGAGATGATGGTGCCTTGGATCAGGGTAGGAGCAGAAGTGGTGAGAAATTATGGAGTTCTGGAACTACAGGATTCCTTCCAGCATTAGGTGTTGGGTACAAGAGAAAGAGAAGTCCAGGATAACTACGAGGTTATTGAACTAAAATTTGAGAGGATATAGTTGCTAACAGCTGTGATGCATAAAGTGGCAGATGAAATGAGTTTAGGGATAAACGTTCATACTGTTTGAGATGAGACCTTCAGGTAGATATGTCAAGTAGGCATTGGATATACGACCCTGGAGTCTGGTACCTTACACAGTAATTGTTAAGAGTTTTCAGAACCATAGTAAATCTACTGATTATACTTCACAGCTCCACTTAGAACCTATTCAGGTAAGTTCCACAAACATAACAGATCAAGTACTTTGGGGATGTCAGAGCAGACAAAGGAGTAAAACACTGACAAATCTGTTTATAGACCAAGGGCACAACATGGGTGATGCTAATGAGCTAACCAGGTATATGTTATAATTTCATTAACCAGCACTAAATATTATACAACTTTAAACCTCTTACTCTGGATCCACAGGGTGGTCAACACTCAACTGAGGTTTTTGTTTGTTTTTTTCTCTATAATTCCTACATCAGGCTCATCATATTAAGTGAAATGGCAGCAAGAGAGAGGGTGATCAACAAATAATACCACATCGTTAAACACTGGACACTGTATACCATAACTTTGCAATCCAAAGAAAGATGCCCTTGACCCATTTTATCTTTGGCAAATGCCTCTGTGTATATGTGTCTCTTATAAAATATGACAAGGGCAAAGAGATAATAACAGCCACAGTCAATCCCTCAGAAAACTGCAAGTTTTACAAAACAAAAAGGAAAATGGGTAATGACTATACCTTTGATTTGAAATACCCGATGCAATTAATGATTGTCATTACATGTTCCCTATTAGCCTGACTTGCATAAGCACAAGGGAAAGTTCAGGGTCTAAGAGCTAATCAGGAAAAATATCACTAAGCTTTGGGGTCAGTTAATTAACAGTAAAGTCATATTTTTCACAGATTAAGTCAGGCTCTTCCTTTTGACCTCATTTAATTGCTGCTTTTAAAGACCACTGGAATAATACTCTCACATACAAAAATGTATTGAAATTCAGCATTCTCTTGAGGTGTGATCAGACCAGAACTTAGAAACACTGGAGTGTAAGTTTAAATTGGCACAATCTTCATGGAAATCAATAGATGCTGTGCATTGTGAGGCAACATATATTGTGTAACAATATGGATGTGACAATACATAGTAAGGGGCAGAGAAACATTCATACTTTTGCCTTATTCATAAGGGTTTTCCTACAGAAATGTGGATAATGATAAACCCATAGAGGTATTTATCACAGCATTATTTATAACAGTAAAAACTTGAGGCCCTAAATGTCTCAAATTAAAGTATTCAATCAATTACAACAATTCTTTGGCATATTATATAACGTTAAAAAGTTAAACTACAATGGTGAGTGACATAAGACAATTTAGAGGGGTTTTAGAGTTCAGATTTATTAAAATAGTACATAAAATGGTATATATGAATCATATAAAAATACTTATGTGTACTTTTTATATGTACAGAAATGAAACATTTTAATAGGAATTATCTCTGCATTGTAGACCATGGATTCTGTTGTTTTTTATCTTTTCTTGGCTTTCCATGTTTTTTAAAAAATAATCAGCATGTAATTCTTTATAATCAGAAAAAGAATTCGACCAGTCTTAGAAAATAAAGTTGTAAGCCTTTTGGCTTAGTTTTCTACATGCTCAATTTTGAGTCAGTTTAGAGACACTTGTTAAATATGGTTGTAATTTCTGTTTTCTTCTTAACCTAATATTCATGAACAAAATTAAGTTTTGTTCTTATGAATACATTTGATGGTAATTCTTTTTTTCACTTTCCAAGTTTTTATTTAAATTTCAGTTAGTTAACATACATACACTTGATGGTAATTCTAGAGCTAGATGTTGTTAGACTTATGGTCCATTCCAGGTGTGAGTTCAGATACTAAGAACTGTGAATGTTTTGTTCTAGTCTTCTTTGGCAAATAGATATTTTCCCATTTTTACCCAGAGAAGGTATAAAATAAATACTCTTAACTATTCATATTAAATATAAATTATTTAATTTAGTATATAATATTTTGTGTATTTAGTATATAATACAATTTAGATACAAATATATATTTTTTATAATTTTTTTTAGTGTTCATTCATCTTAGAGAGACAGAGAGAGAGAGAGAGAGAGAGAGAGACACAGTGAGAGCAGAGGAGGGGCATAGAGAGAGGGAGACAGAATCTGAAGCAGGTTCCAGGCTCTGAGCTTTCAGCACAGAGCCTGACGTGGGGCTCCAACCACAAGTCATGAGATCCTGACCTTAGCCCAAGTCGGATGCTTAAACAACTGAGCCACCCAGACGCCCCAAGATACAAATATATTTTAATTTTCATTACTTTTTATGTGAACAATATGGATAGTAATTTTCTATAATAGAGAAATGTAGAATTTCTCTTTTTGGTGTCAGTATTCAGTTACTAGGATTCTTGTCTCCACTATGAGACATATAATTTCTCAACAAACATGATGACTCAAAGGCTACTACAACTTAAATTTTCAAGTAAAGGAAGGTGCAACCAGGTTCAGCTATGAGGCTTTAAAATATACCTGCAGCTTCCCAGTTTTGCTCAGAGGAACAATATCAAATTATCAGAGCCTGTCACCAATGCTGCCTAGAAGCCAATGCTTAAAACTACCTGTTGACAGATGGAGCTGGGCTGATAAAATCTATCACATAGATATTTCTGCATAATATGTTTGAAGATAAAAGATGTTGCTATTTTTAGTAGGGAATGGGGTAATTTTTCATTTCAAACAATAAGAGCATTTCTTTAATAATGTAAATCAAGGAATACCTTAGCAAATACAAAATATCCTCCTGATAGGACTAATTTATATTTAGAAAAAGTACCTGTATTCTTTTCTACTTTTCACAGTTAACACTTAAAAAGAAACAAGCATTTTTCATGACCAATTACTGTAATGTTTTTGTATTAAGCATTTTCATTGCTCTTTCTAAAATGCAAATTATTTATTGATTTTTTTAAGGTGCCTGAGTTAGACAGTACAGTATTTTAAAATATTAAAAGCATCAGTTAATCAAATCCTGCCTGTACAAGGAACTAACACTTATTAACTGATTTGACCTTAAGCTTATCAGCATTGCTGGCAATAATTAATCCATCTATAAAGGTAGCAACCCCCTACACCTATATAGATAATTCTGATGGATGCTAATCCAGATAGAGACACATTTCCCTAAGCGTAATCTTCAAGATCACCTGAGAGAGTCTGAAGGCTTTCAGATCCCACATCAGACCTACTGAATTCGAATTTCTGGGAGTAAAGCTCTGGAAATCAATATATATCATGCACCTCAGGTAATATTTATACACATTAAACTGAGCAAAAGACAGTGGATCAATACTTGGATCAGCTTTTAAAGATAAATAAACTAATTTTTACATGATGGAGAATTATTTTATATATATTTAGTAATTTAGTATATACTATATATAATATGTACATAAGAAACATATCTTTGTAGTGAATCACCCATAGTAACTTCATATATAAATAAGTGTATATATAATACATATACTTTTATTTTGACTATTTCTAAAATCTATAGACAAAATATTTTCTGTAATAATGATAATAATTACAACTATCTATTAATATGTTTTCACATGCCTTAAGATACATAAACACAATATTCCCCCTCCCATGGGCAGATGCATCCTCAAAAGAAACTGGGCTGGAGACAAGATGCTCTTCATGGTTCTGAGACCACCTGCCAAGGAACTCCTGGACCACAGACTCAGCCTGGTCCCAGGCATGTCAGTGGTGCTGAAAACACTTTTTTCTGGCATAATCTCTGCATCTGTGTCTCAAGTGTCATATCCATTAAAGTTACAAGATGTTAGAAATTAGAAGAAGGAAGGCCTAAAGAAACATTAAGGATACATTTCCTCTTCCATGGATATGAAAGATTTCCTGGGTATTCAGTCTCCCTACTCATTTTCCTATTCCCTCAAGATTATGCCAATTCAAGTAAACAAAAGTAAAGGGAAAGAAAACCTGCCTCAAACAAGGCAAAATTAAGAAAGAAAATCATTTTGAGTGTGGTAAGAAAGCAAACATTTTAGAAAATCCATAAATCTGTACATTTGCATTCTTGTGGCCTATCTTAATTTAAAAGCTCCAATATGGCAGGGGCAATTCTCATTGGTATGGTGTTCAATTCTAACCACCCAAAGGCAGGCATTTAATAAATTCTTTCAGACAAGAAAACCACAAAGGACTATTTCTTACTATGGCTTAACATCTCTTATAGCTCAAAATCACTATTTTTCTATAGGAACTTGGGAAATCGCACATCTCTACCTTCATAAAGTACATAATTGGTTTCTTCTTGCACCCCACTCTTCAATTTTCCTTTGGAAAATCTGATGCCCATATTTTCATGCAAGCATTATTTACTTTTTGATTGAAAACACAAAGTCATTTCTATTTATGAACACTTTCTTGTAATAAAACCTGGCATTTCTCATCACTACCATTTGCAGTCTACTTTTATAAAATTTAATGCATGTCAAAAATGTGCATGGTCTGGAAAATCAAGAGACAAAGAAGAAACCTTCAGTGTATCGGTAAATGTCATAGAATGGGCTTATCAAGGAAAGAATTCCCATGATCTAGACCTGGTCTGCCAAATACGGTAGCCATTAGCCACATGTAGCTACTGAGCACTTGAAACATCCAAATTCTGATGTGCCAGAAGTATAAAAAAACACATTGGATGTTGAAGATGTGCAAAAATATGTAAACTATCACACTAACAATGTTTTATCTTGATTGCATGTTGAAATGATAATATTTTCACCTAATGGGTTAAATAAAATATGTGAAAGTCAATTTTACCTTTTCTTTTTTTACTTTCTTATAATGTGGCTACTAGAAAATTTAAAATTACATATGTGGCCCACAATATATTTCTATTGGACACACTGATTTAGATTAAGAAGTGCACTGCCATTGTTCATGTAGCAATTAGATTTGGCAATATTGGAACATATTTTCATATTGTTACAAGTAGTGGGTGGGTTTTGATAGAAACTCTTCTATCCACTGAGTTTAGATGGATTAACTGGCCTAATTAGATCCAAGCTGTTAAAAGGGCCCCAGAGGAGGGAGGGGGAAAGAAATATGGACTCACACAAGCTTTCCAAGTCCTCAAGTCACACACTCCTGGTTGACTGGTTTGCTTAGCCAAGCTGAAACCGGTCTTATTGTCATGTTGGGTGCATTAATTGGAGAGCAGACTAATTTGCAAGAATGCGTTAGTGCCCTTTAAAAGGTGATTTAAAATTCAAAATGATGGAAATGGCATAAAAGCATGCTTGTCTGATCACTCCCCAGAATCCATCTTGAAATCCCTTCCATTTTTCTATTTCCATTGTTAGAATTCAAGCACACAGTGAAACATGTAAGATTCCCAAACATCACACTCTACACTCTGGCGTAAATAATTATCTTTCTGCTAAAGACAGACGGGGACTTCCTATCATCAGACACAGGGGGGTTATAAGTGAAAATACGGTCTGTAGGTTTAATCAGGGTTCCACATATAAGAATGAAACATAAATATCACAGCACCGTCACCAGACATATTTGTGACTGAATGGAGGAAATTTTGCCTTTAATCCATGAGAAGATTACAAGGAATTTGAGGAAGCACCTCCACCTTTAATATAGCTGCTAAAAGACTAGTAATAACCCATATTTATACCCACTTTATAGTTATGAATAATTTTACATCCATTATCACATTTAATCCTCACAAACAAGAATGACATTATCGCCTCCATTTTGAAGACAAGGAAGCAAATGCTTGGAAAAATGTAATGAGCTATCCAGACTCTTGAAGTTGAACCTTTTGGCTTCTTTTTCATTATATTGCAGGTAGGAAATAAACACTGTATTGCCAGCTCAATGTCCAAACCTGGGGCTTTTAAGCAAGCATGTTACTCTTGGTTACTATGAAGAGAAAAAGTGAGCATGACAAATCCCACTGGAAACATTGAATTCAAAAAATATGACCTTAATTTTGGAATTTTCAGAAGATAAATCTGAAGCCATGTCCACTTTGTTATGCATGCAAAGACTTTCCCATTACACAGTGTAACAAAAAATAATGTACTATTATTTGCTAAAGAAACCCGTGTCATTGTTAATTCAATAACTCCACATTTGTGGTCCAAAGCAGGTAATACCATGAGAGCAGAAGCTCTAAGTAGTTACCTTCTCAATTACTAATTTATCAGGAATTCTCACACAAAAGACACTCAACAGCACAATCTTAGAAAAGCCTCAATAATCCTGAATAAAAAGGAATTGTGTGAGCTAAAACAAGTAATTAACTATGGAATTTGTTTTGTTGAAGAGATGTAGGTTTCTTATAGACATACTGAGTTCCATGAAGACACAGGAAAGAAAAAACCTTTAGCAGTAAGCGGGAGTTTTGTAAAAATGAAAGTTGGCCACAAGTTTCAATTTATCAATGCTAATTATTACCCATCTGGGAAACTATTCTTACCATAGCTTTAAGAAATCAAATTAAGTGGGCTGCCTGGGTGGCTCAGTTGGTTGAGCTTCCTTCCGAGCTTTGGCTCAGGTCATGATCTCACAGTGTGTGAGTTCGAGCCCTGCGTCGGGCTCTGTGCTGACAGCTCAGGGCCTAGAGCCTGCTTCAGATTCTGTGTCCGCCTCTCTCTCTGCCCCTCGCCTCAACTCATTCTGACTCTTTCTCAAAATAAATAAAAAACATTAAAATTTTTTTAAAAAATCAAATTAAGTACCACCTCATATATACTATGTTTAATAAAAACAAAAATTTGAAAATCAACCAAAGCCAGGTTATAAATAACTCAAATAAGTTCACACACTCAAAATATGTGCTGGCCTCAACATGCTGGATTCAAATCCAACAAGAATGGCTGTGTCTTTAGTCACCCAAGTAGTAATATATTCCGTAAAAGGTGGATATTCAGTTAAAGCTTACTGGATGAGTGACTGGAAAGTACCCTGGCATAACTCTATACTTGCATTTGTTTTTCCAGAGGACACCAATGGTTGCTGGGCTCCAACCACACATCTGTGGGGAGTCTCCGGTGTGACAAGATACTGGCACTCAGAAAGTGGTACAGGGTAGGGTTTTCCTCTATGCCAAACTGGGTTGTTGTATCAAATATAAAACTCAGTTTTGGCTTCACCAGTACCTTTGGTCTAAACAGATTAGGAATATTAATCTCCCACAATAGAAAACCATCAATGTCAGGGAGGAAATGAGCCCTCAAAGTCCCAAGAAATAACATTGGTCTTAATAACGGTTCATTCTTCTAGCCTTATATTTAGCCAACACGCTTTTTTGTCAGTTTGTTGGACATATTACCATAACGCAGTGGCCTTGGACTTGTAAATACCTGGCAGTATAACTCAGAAGTGGAGAAAAACAGCTGGTTTGATTTCATATATATTTAATATTTTTACTAAGTATTGTGTATATACCAAAAATATTTACAAAATATATTTAACAATTTATAAAACTCACATTTGGGCATGCTAGATGATGAAGACAAAGTAAAAATGTTCTCCTTCTTTTGGAGCCATAAGGTAAAAGGATTGAACAGAATGAAAGGACAATACCTGGAAAATTCTGGGTCAAGTGCTGGCTAAGTTTCACCGAACATAGGAAAAAGAGCAAACTGAATCAGAAAGTGGCCTTAATTTTATGAAGAGTAAGGTTCAGGACAAACGGTTTAGAAAGCTGACTGCCATCATCTTTTCTTACTTGTTTCATTCAACATGTGGATTTTAGGGTTGGTAGCTTCATGGGGTTCTGCACTGCACTTGGTGCCCAGAGGTCTGTTCCTTCCCAATCCTTTCCCCTCTATTTCCAGCAGGAAAAGGGCTTAGAGTGTGTAGGGAGAGTGGTATAGAGTCACCTAGTAAGTAAGTGACTTGTGTATTCTTTTCTACAGAATCTGATCTATTAATAATTTCCTACATCAAAGGATTTCAGACTAACAGTGTGTTTCTTCAAGTTTCATTTATGGACAAGTTTTCACTTTTAGAAAAATAAATAAACCTTTTTTTAAGCAAAATTGGTGGCTTCATGCCTCTATTTATCATGCATATTAAATGCACTCAATGCTTACTAGCCTTTAGGCACATTAACACATATCCTAGAAAGAAAGACAGACTCTGCCATCATAGTTCACACATTGGAAGTCAATACAAAAACAAATTACAGTCATAGACCTCTCCTAGCAATTTTCCTTATTTCTTTCTGTCCATGGTTATGTAAATTTCTATACTATTAACTTCATATATTACCAGCAAATTGTGATTCCCTGAGAAGTGCCCCATTGTTCCACCAGGTAGAGGTGAAGAGACAAAGTCCCTTTCTGGAATGTAAATACAGAAGCAAAGGCAGTAGTGGCTCCAGGACCCAGGACACAAAGAGCCTAGCCCTGCATGGTATATACTAGATGTAAAAACACGTACAAGTTTAGTCAGTTTTGCTGTTGAGGGCCAACTTTGGGCAAAATGTACTTCCTCAGAGAAGACTCTCTTGACTCTATAATAATTTCTTGAGGCAAGGATACCATCAATTAAAAAATGCTCTACCAAATTAAAAACAGATAAAAGACAAATTTCTTAAATATTAAAAACTATAAATCCAAGTTTTGGAGTTGGATGTCTAGTCCTTCATGTTATATTCTGTAAGAAGTCAATAATTTTATATATCGTTACCTTTTAGTATTTCTGAGTATTTCTATTTAGTATTTAGTATTTCTCAGTATTGTCTTTACTAAGACACCCATTAAAGATGATCTACATAAATCCATATAAGTTTCATGTTACCTCCAACTTTAGACGGGGCAAAAGAATTTCATCTCTTAATAATACTTCAACAATGCTACCTGATTTAAAACAACAAAGAAAATAACATTCAGTCATCAACCAGAGGTTGTGTGTGTGTGTGTGTGTGTGTGTGTGTGTGTGTGATTGTGTTGGGTACTGAAGAAGGAGAAACTTTTACGTAACAGTTAAAAACACGTAGAGAGGGGTGCCTGGGTGGCTCAGTCAGTTAAGCAGCCAACTGCAGCTCAGGTCATGATGTCATGGTTTGTGAGTTCAAGTCCCACACTGGGCTCTCTGCTCTCAGTACAGAGCGGCTTCAGATCCTCTACCTCCCTGCCCTTTCCCCACTTGAGCTCGCTCTCGCTGTCTCTCTCTTTTTTTCTCTCTCTCCATAAAAAATAAACATTAAACACACACACACACATACACACACACACACACACACACACACACACACACACACACACTAGAGAAAAAAAATGCCAGAAACTAGATTACTAGATAGTGGCAGATGCCTGGTTATTCTTTCTCATATTCTTCTTCTTTTGTGACTGGGTACACCCCCACAGGCTCATCCCAGGTTCCCTCATTGCAATCAGTCCTGTTCTTAGGGGAGTCAAATCTCTAGTTCCATTCTCAAGGAATTCAGTTCAAGTTCTCAGGCCAGCTTACTGATTGATGTTCCTCAGATCTTATCTCACAGTTTTATTAATTGGATTTTTGCCTTCTTATTAACATCCCTTTTGTCTCTGTTCCCATCTTATCTCTCCAAGTCCCAGTCTTTAATAATATATACAGAGCAATTCAGTTGTCCAAACTTGGGATCCTGTTTTTCCCTGGTCTATCTTCCCAGGGACTAGAGATCTTCCACCTAAGCCTCCTGACTGAGGCCCTCTTTTGCCATATTCCTAATCCAGGGTTTATTCAAACATTACTGCTCCTGAGAATTCTTCCTGGACTCCTCTGGGCAAAATTATGTATTCCCATTGAAATCTGTATTTCCTACCCTTCATTCCAGCTGAACACCTGCTCCAAGGGTTGGTTCCTCTTCTACCTCTCAGACTCAAGACACCAGCTAACCAGCAAGCCCTTCTACGGAGCTCCTGCCTTAATATTCTGTAGGTTGTAGCCATGATCTGCCTCCAGGAATCTGAAGGTCAGCGCAAGTTTGTTTTCTGTGTGATTAGGGGATATTGTGAGTGTAATGTTAATAGGTTTATTTCCTCACAGCACTATTAGGAAGCCAATGCTTAAGTGGGTGACCTCTGAACTATCTGGATTCAATTACTAACTCCAAACCTTACCAGTTCAGATAAGTCACATTATCATTAGGAGTTTCATTTTCTTCATCTGAAAATTGATAATTATCGTACTGATTTCATGTGATTTCTAAAAAGCTTGAATGGAATAAAGCATGCAAACTGTTTAGCAGAGAGTCTGACACAGAAGAATCAATACAGTTTATTGTCATTACTATTGTTTTTATTCTGATTAGTTTGGGTCTCCATAATGGAGAAACTATGTCTTTCTATATTTGGATCCCTAAGCTGTATTTAACTTTGTGGCATCCCCAAATCTCAACACTCAGAGCCCCCAGTCTTAAATTAGCATAGCATCTTGATTTTTCTGAAAGTGTTTTCCTCCATTTCTGAGAATCCCATAAGTGTCACATGTTTAACATGATTGTCCCCATCCAGTTGCAACTCCTGAGAAAAGACTAGCATCCCGTTAGAGACCCTGGCAAGGAAGGGGATGGCTGTAGGTGTGTATGGGCAGAGGGCAGATATTCCAGATACAATTTAAAGCCCCTGCCTGAGGCTCTGAAGTCCTCTGAGAGTTCACAGTTACTGTGCTGCCCTAAGGCTCTTGTTTTCTATTTGCTGACCTCCTTGGGGAAACCTCATTCCTCTGGACTGGCAAGTCTCTCCTGAGCCTCTGCTTCCTTTTTTTTTTTTTATTTTTTTTTATTTTTATTTATATATGAAATTTATTGTCAAATTGGTTTCCATACAAC